>NC_088378.1:5277500-5578981 GCF_037993035.2 Macaca fascicularis
AAAGGCCTAACTGCCAAGCTCCATATAACAGTAATTACAGAACTATTGAGGGACTCTAATGGGTACATTTGTGGCACTAAGTGGCTTATTTAATGGAAGTCATGCAGTTATATCACCAGCCTGGATGAAAATAGAGAGATCAACGCTGTTATCTCTAGCTCTGAATTACCTGGCTTTTGTCTGGTTGATTGATCGTGACAATCTTAACATTTAAAAAAATGTATAATATTATCTTTCAAGTTTTTAATATGTCAAAGACAAACCCATTAAGATTTTGTTTAGGTTAAGCTATCAAGTATATATAATTTTAGGGGGAAGGATCATGATTATATGACACAATTCACCTTGTTAAGCACATCTATAAAACCTTTTTCCAACTTGTACATATGTATTTTTCCTTTTTTTATTCTATCCGAGTTTTTTTGAAAGGAGTTCTGCGGAAGTGGGAAGTGTTGGGAAACAGTAATATTGCTTAGTGGTTCAGGTTGGCAAAAATCACAATAAAAATGAAAAACTCCCTGCATAATTTACATTATATTCATAGTTGAGATAACTGAAGCCCCACTCTGCTCTGGCCATTAGAATTTTCACCTGGAGAAGCTAGAAAGCTATCTCTGACCACGAAGTCACTCATTTATTCCAGAGCCGTCCTCTTCCTCTTGCACAAGACATATGCCGCTTTCCCAGGCCGAGAAGCACTGTCACAGTGGACTTCTCCTGCATTGGGTCTTTTTCCTCCACCCCAGAGCCAGGATGACCCTAGCAAGTGCCCACCAACCAGAGTGACGACTTAAGGTTAGGGTTGTTTTGAACCCCCGGGATGGGAGACACAGCCTCCACATCGAACTATTGTAATGTTCAGAGAGCAAGCAGCCGTTACCTTCTCACAGACCTGGAGCTAACATTAAGTGCCCACTGCTCAGAGCCAGCAACGATGTGCACTGGGAGACAATAAAGGAGGTGGCTGTATGCTCAAACTGTCCCCAATGGCAACATCCACACCAAGAAGCCAGCAGGTGATAAAAACCCACCCTGGCCAGCAGTAGCCACAGGGCCAATCTCCACAGGCCCTTTGGAGCCATCTGGGAACAATGGGTCCATGAACTTTGGTGTGGCGAGGTGGGCACCCAGCAGGAGAGGGTACTCTTGGGAGGGCCTACCCTGTTCTCAGCTCTGCCCTGAATCAATGTATCGATTTTCACCAGTGAGTTAGAAAAACAAGATTAAACTCAGTTTTGCAATGATGGCACTCCAAAAGTAGACTGAAACTCAAAAGTAAATTGAAGAGACGACCATTCAAAGTCCTTAAATTAAATTAATTGACTGGCACCTACTGTTGGCAAAGTACCACGCTGATAGCTTGTCAACAAAGGTGAATAAAACTTGTTGGTTTTAAATTTAGTTAAAAATAACTGAATTTTGAATCCTCTATTAAGAGACAATGTAGACAGATAATTTCCAAATCAAATTCTAGAAGGGCTATCTCCAAAATGGGGTGCTGAGCCCCCAGGGGTGTTCATGGACTCTCGCTGGGGAGTGAAAAGAAAATCTGAGAATATTTCTGAACAGCTATTTTTATATTACACTTACATTTCTAATTTTAGTGCACATTTTATATTGCATGTAATATATTAGTATGTTGGTCCTTTACTTTGTCTTTTACTAAAAAGTAGACAAAAAATAAGAGTGTGTTAAAATTTCTACATCAATAGAAATGGACAGTCAAGGTAACCATTTTGAGTGCTCTGTCCTACGATATGCTAGAATGGCAAGTGTGCACCTTGAAGACACACAGAGCTTCGCTGAGTCTTCCCACATTCGTCTCCTGCAGTTTTGGTGGCTTGGGAGATGGTGTAATTTGTGAGGTGAGCCAGTGCCTTCAAATATTCAGTCATGTGCAATTGCTATTCTTAAGGGGACATCTGCTTTTTTTATATGTTTATGACTAGAAGTGATTGCTGAGGAAAGGGCAAGCAAGCAACATTTTAGAGAAAAATGGATCAGCTCTAGAATGGAGCAAAAGGAAATTCTTGCTAAGTAAAATTAAAAATTCATGATTTCCAATGCTCTTGTTGCTGAGAGGTAGTTTCTAAGCTCAAGACAAGGAAACCTGCTCCAATATGTCTGGACTGATTGCAGGTACCTGTGTGAGGGAGATAAGGATGGAGTTGGGGATGGAGACAGGAATGTAGATGAGCGTGGAGATGGGGATGGGGATAAAGATGAGGATGGAAATTCGGGTGAAGATGAAGATGGGAATGGAGATGAGGATGGAGATGAGCATGGGGATAGAGAGAGATGGGGATGAAGGTGGAGATGGGGATGGGGATGAAGGTAAGGATGGAGATGAAGATGGAGATGGACATGGAGATGGGGATGGGAATGGGAATGTAGTTGGAATGGGGATGGAGATAAAGACAGAGATGCAGATGGGGATGGAAATGAAGATGAAGCATGGAATGGAGATGAGGCTGGAGATAGGGCTGGAGATGCAGATGAGGATGGAGATGGGATGGAGTTGGAGATGGGGATGGGGATGGAGAGAGAGATGAAGATGGGGATGGAGATGTGGTTGAAGATGGGGATGGAGATACAGATGGGGATGGAGATAGAGATGCAGATGAGGATGAAGATGGGAATTGAGTTGGAAATGGGATTAATTGGAGATGGGATGGGGATGGGGATGGGGATGGGGATGAGGATGAAGACAGAGATGCAGATGGGGATGGACATGAAAATAACAATGGAGATGAAGTTGGAGATGGGGATGGAGCTGGAGATGGGGATGGGGATGGAGACAGGGATGGAGATGATAAGAATGGAGATGAGGTAGGAGATTGGGATGGAGATGGAGATGCAGATGAGGATGAAGATGGGGATGGAGTTGGAGATAGGGATGGGGATGGATAGAGAGATGCAGATGGGGATGGGAATGGGGATGGAGTTGTGGATGGGAATGGAGTTAGAGATGCAGGTGAGGATAAAGATGGGAATTGAGTTGGAGATGGGATGTAATTGGAGATGGGGGTGGGGATGAAGACAGAGATGTAGATGGGGATGGAGATGAAGAAAAGAATGGAGATGAGGTTGGAGATGGAGATGGAGTTGGAGATGGGAATGGGGATGGAGACAGAGTTGCAGATGGGAATGGAGACAGGGATGGAGATGATAAGAATGGAGATGAGACTGGAGATGGGATGGAGCTGGAGAAAGGGATGGGGATGGAGACAGAGACGCAGATGAGGATGGAGACAGGGATGGAGATGATAAGAATGGAGATGAGGTTTGAGATGGAGATGGAGATGAGGATGAAGATAGAGATGGGAATGGAGATGGACACAGACATCAGTATGGAAATGGGGATGGGGATGATGAGGATGGAGCAGTTTAGAGAAATAGAGAGGGCTCTTGAACCAGGATGAGGAACCTACCTCATTTCCCACCATGGACTTACGTAGAGAGCACTCTCTCATCTTTCAGAATTGTTTCTCCATAGGAATTGGGGACTGGAACTCTCCAGAAGTTGTAAAGATGTTGTGTGGTCAGTCAATCTATTGGGAATGGAATTGGGAAAAAAAGAAATCTAATTTACATTTTAATGTAAGTTTCTGTTTACCAATTTTTTTAAACTTAAACATCTTGACCACTTGTTGAAGGGAAAATTTACAACTGTAGTCAATTTCTCATTAAAAGTTTGAGATAAATATGATCGTTCTTAAGGAATCTCTTTATAATTTATTATGCAGCTGTAGTGATTATAATTCTCTGAGCACCTCTGCTGAAAGACACTATTTAAAGCATAAAGTACTTTTGAATATTAACTCATCAATTCTATCAACACCCTTGTGAGGAAGGTGGGTGGCAAAATGACTCATTTGAGGTCACATTAGTAAGTTAGTGATAGAGTTTGGCATACAGAAAAAGTTTCTGGACTTTTTAGAAATATTCCTTTCATTGAACTAGTCCTATCAAACCAGGAAAGGATTACTAACCTAGAAAATCCATGGACAGCCAGAAATGTCATATATTTTCATTCATTCCATACACCAGTCACAGCTCCTGATTGCAAATCATAGAAACCAACTCAGAAGCAGAGAAGAAACTTATTGGAAGACATCAGCTAGCTGACAGTATCATGGAATGTCCTGGAAACCAGGCCCAGAAAATGGACAAGGGCAGAGGGAGGCCAGGCTTCAGATCACAGGTAGTGCCAGTTGCCAGTCTAGACTTTGGAAAGCCTGGATGGAATGGAACAAATAGCAGACATTCTGCCCTTTGACATTCGTCATTTGCAGATGAGGAGAGAGAGGAAGAAAAAGTTTCAACGATTTGCCTTAGATCTCACAGGTAGGAAGTCACTGTTGGAATTAATTAGAGCTCAGGTCTTCTAAACCCTCCCATCCAATTCAACAAAAATATTCCCTAAAGAAATACTTACCAAATTAAAATAAATGGTCTTAAAGTAGTGGTTGCTCAGGGCTGGGGGAAGAGAAATGGGGAGTGGCTGAAAATGGGTACGGAATTTCTTTTGGAGCTGATGGAAATGTTTTGGAATTAGATGGTGGTTATGGTTGCACAATCTTGAAAATATACTGAAAACCACTGGATTGTACATTTTAAAGGGTAAATTTTGTGGCTTGTAAATTACACCTCAATTAAAAAGTGGAAAAATATGTCAATAAAAACCTGAATTTGTCTTACATAAAGAAAAACAAAGGTCAAAAAAGTCTTAGAAAATCCTAGTTTATATTTATTATTTCCTGGCTTTACTTCGTTTTGGCCAAAAGGCATTCCATTGATGTGGGCTTTTCAGTAACTACAGGAAATGGTGAATGGGATGGTATGATTTTAAAGTGAAAAGTTATTCCCCCAAAGGGTTTACAAGAGGTTATAAGTTGTGGGAAGGGAACGGAATTGTTTTATAATGTTTCTCAAACCCTACAATTACTGTAGGTTTACATCATTTGCTCGCCTTGTTAGTTCACGGGCAGAAGGAAGCTGGTACGTTTCTCGTTCTCTAACTTCCTCTCTTTCCCGAGTTACTAGCAAGACACTGCTTTTAAAAACAGGAGAGATACGAATCAGCGGATTACTTAGAGGAACTTAGGACTCCTTGAGTGGAACATCATTCACAATTAGCGAGGTGTAACCTGGATGAATCCATTTTTCTAAAAGAACCTCTGGCAGCAAATGTTTACTTAACATTTTCAAGCTAAAAACTTGGGCAAAAGATTAAACATAGAGCCAACATAGTTTATGATGCAGCAGATAAAGGAATGTTTGAAAGCAGAGAAAGGAAGAAACTTAATAAATGAAAAGAGAAAAAAACTCACAGAGGAAAGAATAGATGACTTTAACTCTGCGGCCATACATGGGTATACCAATGACATTGTCTCAGAATTGCAGCTTGAAGCACGTTAGTTATGTTCTTAGTAAGCATTATAATCTTGTTCTTTCTTACAGTGTTTCATTTCTCTGGGCCTCTAACTTCCTGATTTGGAGGTTGTATTACTCCTAAGCTTTGGGAGAATTCAGAGGTACCCTGGGAGGGGAATCTTCCTCTTCCCCCTCTGACCCCCAACTTTCAGCTCTAGGAGGACAGTGTGCCCTTGAGGGCGAAGCCAATCTGAACCTGTCATTTCTCAGCTTGGGTCCCGGATATCAATGACCACAGAGGTCACTGCCCTGAGGCAGGATTCTCTCAATGACCCATCTGGCAGACAACCTGGTACACAGATTAGTGCTAGCATATGATTAATTATAAGGTAATCAATATTGTAAGACTTAATTAGAAGCAGAAAGAGCACGTTGTTTAGAATAGAAGAGCTGCCTGACAACTGGAGTGTCCACAGATAGTCATGGAGGTCGAAGGGCTTGCCCCATGGTGTCAGCAGCTCAGAAAGGCCCCTAAGAGGGGCTGTGCCGACGTGCGCCAGTCAGAACTTTTCAAAACAAACGTAGTGGGTGCTAGACTCTTGTCACTCAGAAGAGAGGCAGAAGTACCCTCAAATGTTTCAGAAAATAGTTATTTGTTCAATGAGACCTGTGTGTAGGGTTGTGACACCGTAGGAAGAGGCCTGGTGTAGCCTTGGACAATCTGCCGTCCACTCTGAGTCTTGCTTCTAACCAGTCACAACAATGGCAGCAAGCACAGAGCACTCACAGCTCGCCAAGAAACTCGGCTCCTGCCAGCTCAGAGGACGGAGGCTTTGGACAGGCAGAGAAAACAGGGAAAGTGTTATAGATTGGGCAAAAGGTTTGAGCACTGTGACAAGATTCACATTGTCCCCGATAGAAGGCCATGCTTCAGAAGAAGACAAGTCCAGCTGGGAGACAGCAGCTTGTCCAGACGTGGGAGACAGCCTGGCGTGAGGCTGAACGAGAACGTGAGGCTGCTAATACTGGATGATTTTCTGACCTACAAAAATGATAATTTCTCATGACTCAACTTTCTCTGCCTAGTTCTGCCTTTCCTGGGTCCTGCTCAGCCCGGCCCTGCCCTGGGAAATGCTCCCCCTCCTGCTGTACGCTGCTGGCTGTGCCAAGGCCATTCTGAGCTGGCAGCCCAGCTCCAGGGGGCTCCCTGTTCTCCAGGTGCATTGGCGGGAGCTCTAGTCTCTCAGCCCTGCCGGGTCCTCTCACACCAGTCCAAGAAACGGGGTGTAAGGAAGCTACCCCATCTGCAAAGCCCTCCCTGGAAAGGCTGTGAGACATCAGCCCCAATCCTACAAGGAGGCTTTCCTGGGGCTCTGTGGGCATCCATGAGCTTAGACCAGCGGGGAGGAAGGCAGCTCGTGCAGCAGAGCCGGCGAGCACAGGAGGCACAGGCAGTGCTGACCTTGCCTTGGCCGCAGGAGCAGAATGCACCCTGGATGCCAGTGGCCTGAGGGAGAAAGATCAGGATATAAAGGAAAATTGTTGGACGGTGACCAGCGGAATGGGCCCAGGGCAGCCTGGGCTGGCACATCTGCCAAAGCCCGTCCTTATAAAGGAATATCCCAAGACATCTGAGTGAGAAAGTGAGGCAGGAGCAAAGAAAAATAAATTTGTTTTAAAGGCTCAATTTTATCATTGTTAAAATATCATAGATTGCAGGTCTCTGGGGCTGGTGGTATGGGAGTTGCCCATTAGGATCCAGCCTTGTGATGACCTGCAGAGTTTCTGACACATCTGAGGACCGCTCTTCTCCACCTCTCTCTCTGCACTGCGTCCTTGCTGACTGCCCTCTGGGCACTGCGTCCTCCTGAATGACATCTGCAGCCCACAAGTGCTCCAAAAGGCTGGACTCTGACTTGGTCAGCCTCTGTTGACACCCCTGGCTCCTGAGTTCCCAAGCCATGGCTGGGCCTTTCCACTTGGAGCCCTGGCTTCTAACCCTGCCCGTGCACTGAGCCGAAGGAAGCTAACTCCGCTCACTTCTGCATCCCTAGCTCTGCTGTAGCAGTTTGTGGAAACTGGTACTTATCATGGCTCCACGTGGGCTCCCCTTCCCTGCCAGCTGGCATGACGCCTGGCCACTTTTCAAACATCCCCTGTTGACTCTCTGTCTCTCTGTCTGGATGTGAGTCTCTGGATGGCAGCCACTCTCGTTCACCTGGAGTCGCTGCCTCCAGGACAGAGCCAAGACCAGTCGCGTGGTGCTGAGTAGGGGAGGGAGCTATTGTGCTGAGGAGGAGTTCTGTGGCAGAGAGAGGCAAATACTTGCTCTCGGTCCTGTGGTTTGTGAAAAGAAGTTGAGCTGGGATTTCAGATCTGTGCCTTCCAAGTCCCTGCTGCTCTTCACCATTTGAAACGTTTGTTCCACTAAACTGAACACACCTGGGCTCTGATCATCTCACCCCCTCCCAGGCAGGAAGGATACAAAACACGGGCACCAGCTCAGCCACCTGGCCACTAGCCAGTGTTCCTCCCAGGCTGCACAGACTTAGATTTCTCCTCTGTGGTTGCTTCAGAGGTGCTGTGTAGAGTAGAAAGGGCTGTGACTGCCAGTTTGGAAAGTGTGGCTTCCACTCCTGGCAATACACTAACAGTGATTGTTAGTCTACCCAACATCGGTGAGTCCCACTGCATTTCTGGACCTGAGTGTCACCTGGGTACCTGGCCCAGCTGGTTGAGGAGTCTGCAGGGCAGGTGTTCTGCCTGGGTGACCGGGGAGGGCTCTGTGTGGTCCTGGGTGTTGCCACACCTACACCTGAAGTCCCTAAGCTCCTTCCAGCTCACCCTCCGTGAGCCCCTCGCAAGTGGGACAAAGCACTTACTCCTTATCTGTTCAGTCACTCCAGTGACTAAATTGTCCTCTCCAGTCCCTTTCAAGGCTGGGCTTCAGATACGCGCTGCTGGGGGCACTCTCATGACTAGGTGTCCAAAGATTGTCTGCCAGGCAAACTGCAGTGAATTACCTGATCTTAGCAGGAAGACATTGGAATCAGGTCCCGGCTTGACCTTTTGGCTGATGGCATTTCCTCCATGTGACTTCAGCTCCTGGTTTGGGACCACCTTCGTCTCACGTCTGCACCTTTCCTACCTGATCTTCACCAACTCTTACGTGGAATGGAAGTCAAAACCTTCCCGGGGTTGGTCTTTGGTCTTTCCTGCCGTTGCCAATCCAGGTGTGCATGATGAAATGGGACAAGAACATCTCTAATCGAGAGGAATTGCTGCCCCTGGCTGTGCTCAGACTGCTTGGCAGAGCAGCTGTTCCCTCCAGGCACTTGCACCCCCCTCCTGCTAAAGGAACTGCTTGATGGGGTGTGGGGCACTGCCTGCTCCTGCAGCCCGCAGCTGGCTGCCTGCTACGCCCTGGGCCATGCACAGGTGGTGTTGCTTCTTGCTGAATCCAGCTCCTGGGAGAAGCTGTTTGCCTGAGGCCCTGGAAGGGTCCATTGTCTCCTATGCCTGCAAAGGGCATGCGTCTTCTCTGCGTCCTCTCCATGTTTCCCACCCAGGTATGAGATTAGCCTTCCCACCTCACTACACCTAGAACAGTGGGGACTTAATGAAGATAAACGTGTTCACATTTGTATAGTACAGTTTATCCAGGCTGGGGAATCATAATTGAGACTGGACAAATTGCCTCTCGCTCCTCGTCAAGGCCCTCTGAACCCCACACAATGAGGAGGAAAAAACTCCTGTGTTTCTTTCAAAATCACTTGAATTTCACTGCTTAATGCCCTGAGAAGAGAAGCCACAGGGACATCCGTGAATGTCATTTTATAAACTGAAAATCCGATAACCAAATAGGAGAATAAAGATGATACAGGACTGTAAAAATCAGAATGAACAGATTATTCATATTGGTTATGATTCTTGATGGTGTTAATTATTTTTCCAGCTCAGAATAGCTCGCACAGGTGATGGGTGCATGGGACCCTCACTCTGACATTAGACATGGACCAGGCAGGGCTGGGATCGCGTCTTCTGAAAGAGTCCTCGCCAACCTCTTATTGTGAATTTAAATTCTGCAGGGAGGGGTTGACCCAGAATACGTGAGGGGTAAAGACCGCGTTTTCTCACCATAAAATGTCTCCAACACATTCTGCCAACTAAACTGTCAAACCCAGAAAAGCCTCTGGAAATGTAAACTTCCCGCCTTAACCAGAATTAAGCGTATCAGTCATTACCAGTGACATTTTTAAAACTTTGTTCCTGTTTCCTGGCTGGGCTCATCCACACTGAGGGAACGGCTTTGATGAAGAGTGGGTGGGAACGCGGAGATCGTGGGTTGTTTAGGGCCATGAAGAAGGCAGCGGGGCTCGGGACCAGGTTCCTGGGGTGGGCTGAGAAGCCAGGGGTGCGGGGGAGGCAGGGGTGCCCTCTGACAAACGTGCTTCCATTCTGTCTAAAATGAGGTCCCCATTCAATGCACTTCCAAAAATCCTAAGTAAAAGAAAAACACAAACCATTTTTTTTAAAATCAGGATTCTAAGTCCAGCTCCATAAATAATGTACTTTATAAACTTGGACAAGGTAGTTAACCTCTTGGAGTCAACGTTTCCTCTTTGGTCAAATTAAGAGGTTGAATGAGAGTGGCTGTTTCATTCCTTTCTCCAGAACGTTCCTCTCTACCTCCCACCACCACTTCCACGTCCAACCGAGGAAGTTGCTGTTGCCTGTGACAGGAACTAAGTATTTTCCATTTGGACTTTAAACATACATATGTGTTATATATAAAATATTTGGCCGGGCGCGGTGGCTCAAGCCTGTAATCCCAGCACTTTGGGAGGCCGAGATGGGCTGATCACGAGGTCAGGAGATCGAGACCATCCTGGCTAACACGGTGAAACCCCGTCTCTACTAAAAAAATACAAAAAACTAGCCGGGCGAGGTGGCGGGCGCCTGTGGTCCCAGCTACTCGGGAGGCTGAGGCAGGAGAATGGAGCGAACCTGGGAGGCGGAGCTTGCAGTGAGCTGAGATCCGGCCACTGCACTCCAGCCTGGGCGACAGAGCGGGACTCAGTCTCAACAACAACAACAAAATATATATATATATTTTTTTATATATATATACGTATATTCGAAAACAAAATTTTAGAGACTTTCCTAGGGGGTAAGTTGAAGATACTGAAAAATACATTCACTTGCGTAAGTTCCGTGATGTCTCATTGTAATAGTCCTTTGATGTCTCTTCTGACTTCCTGGAGGTTTCTGTTTTTTGTTTGCGTTTGTCTTTAAGTAAAAACACAAAAACAAACAAAACAATAGGACGTCTCGAAAAGTAGAAGAGGTAAGGGGGAGAATTGAGAAGCACAAAAGAAAGGCAGATTATGAAATGTTAATAAGTATCCAAGAAAACAGTATAAAAAAGGTGGGGGGAGGGCGGAGTCTTTTACTAAGAAAATGATTCCTGCGACCGGGAACAGTGGCTCACACCTGTAATCCCAGCACTTTGGGAGGCGGAGGCGGAGGCGGGCGGATCATTAGGTCAGGAGATCGAGACCATCCTGGCTAACACGGTGAAACACCGTCTCTGCTAAAAATACAAAAACTAGCTGGGCATGGTGGCGAGGGCGCCTGTAGTCCCAGCTACTCAGGAGACTGAGGCAGGAGAATGGCGTGAACCCAGGAGGTGGAGCTTGCAGTGAGCTGAGATCACGCCACTGCACTCCAGCCTGGGTGACAGAGCGAGACTCCATCTCAAATAATAATAATAATAAATAATAAATAAAATAAAATAAAATGATTTCTGAAATTTTTGAGAACACAGAAAGTTGTAAAATATGAAAAGAAAATTTTAGTGTGAATTCTTATCCTGGGCAATTCTTTCTTTCTTTTTTTTTGTTTTGAGACGGAGTCTCGCTCTGTCGCCCAGGCTGGAGTGCAGTGGCACGATCTCTGCTCACTGCAAGCTCTGCCTCCCAGGTTCATGCCATTCTCCTGCCTCAGCCTCCTGAGTAGCTGGGACTATAGGCGCCCACCACCACGCCTGGCTAATTTTTGTATTTTTACTAGAGACAGGGTTTCACTGTGTTAGCCAGGATGGTCTCCATCTCCTGTCCTCGTGATCCGCCCGCCTCGGCCTCCCATAGTCCTGGGATTACAGGTTGAGCCACCGTGCCTGGCCTGGCAATCCTTTCTTACCAGAAGGGAGGGGCGACTTTGTTGAGAGACAGGAATCTGTTTAAACGGTATTTTAGGCTATCTTATGTAGATAAAATGTTGTGTGGTTCCCAGTAGGATCATTGGCCCCTGGGGGTTTTTTGGAGAAAAGTGAAAATGCTTTCCTCTGACTCCTCAAAGTTTAGAGTTGGTTGTTTAGGTCTGATGCAATCATGAGTGTTAAAACTCGAACACCTTTAAAATCAGCTTTTGGATTTCGTTGGAATTATCCATTCATATCAGTTTGACTCTGAAAGAGTGTGTGTTATTGGCACAAGAAATGGGGGAGAATTGAAGTTTAATTACCTCTGCATTTATTTGCTTATAGGGGTGTTAGATGCTCAGATTGTCCCTTCACAAAGGAGACAGAATATCTCCCCTTCATAATCCATGGAAGGACAAGACATAAACACAAACAGGACCTGGAGGCCCTGGTCTCACTTCCTAAGATGCAGCGTTTCAGCGTCTCATCTTGTGGGTGACTCCCAGTGTGCACACTGCTCCTGCGGGAGCTAGAGGGCAGGTTGCTCCCCACTCCTGGGCATGTGGCAAGGCCATAATCTAAAATCCACCTAAGATACCCCCGAGATCCTCATATGGAGGCCGAGGCTGGAAGCCATTTGAGTTATTTCGGAAGGGACCAGAAAGCCTGGCTTTGTATTCTAGAGGAGAATATTAGTGCATCATTGATTGAGGAGGACTGTCACTGTTTGGCTTGTTTCTCCAGTGTTTAGGTAGTGCAGCTCCCACGCAAAGGAAGGTGGTGGGTGGTAGCTGAGCGCCTGTCTGGAGACAGAACGGGACAGAGGCGCCTTTGTGAGGCCTCCCCTAGGCACTTCATGGAGAAAATGATACAAGCAGTAAGGCAAACCAATTCTTCTATTTTCGTTATAGCTTTTCAATAAGTTTTACTTTTCACCTCCAACCTTGAAACAGCATTTTTGACCCTAGAATTGCTTGCAAGATACTGAATCTTCATGTCTTCATGTTGATACTCATTTGTTCAATAAGATTTCCAGAATATTTGAGGGGTTATCTGAAGTTTCAGTTTATTGCCACTGCCACAGACACAGACCCTAAATTTAACTTCGCCTGTGTACAGTTGTCTGTGTTGCACATTTCTTCCCTGAGTGTGGGTACCTGCTGACACAGTACAGCTCACCTTTCTTCTGACGCTGTTGCCTGGCAACCTTGGTGTTAGGGGCCGGCCTCCCACAAGACTGCTGCTGAGAGGTGGGGGAGAGCCCAGCCATGTCTGATAAGGGACGTCTTTCATTTACTGGAGAAACATCTCCTCCATGGCAGATACCAGCAGGAGAGGGCTCAGGTCAGCCAGTGGAGAAAGCGTTGTGGAAAAGTAAGCGATCGGAAACTTGAGAGTAGGATCTCTCCGTTAGATGGGACTGGCAGTTTATCGAGAGTTCCAATCACTTTTGCTGGGATGGACTGTCATTTACCCTCACACATGTACTGAGTGGTGGCTGCAGCATGTGTAGGTATCTGACTTTAGGCACCACATTTCACATGTCCAGTTCCTGATGGCGAAAACGTGCTACTCCTCAGGACGGGTGCTTCCTCTTAGGACATCCTCATGGAAGGGAATCTGTGAATGCTTCTCAGGGTTGTTGCTGGAACCAATTAAGGTTAATTTATCAGTATTGTTTCCATTAGAGATTGAATTACAGAATATTTTAAGGTTCTAACTGTGCATGCCGTGGCACAGTGCTTGCCTTAGAGTGGGACTGCGTGTCTGATGAGCTCATGAACACCTTAATGGTTACCAGGGACAGATGGGGGAACACTTAGCACTGGGCACCCGAAAATCCAGCAGCTGTGCCCAGGGCAGCTCCACTGGGGGAGCAGCGACATCAGGGAGGCAGAGTGGCCTGTGCATGGGCTCTGATGCACTGGAGAGCATTCTCAGGGCCTGCCACTATCAAAAGGACACTGGGAGCGCCCCAGCAGCCTGGGAATGAAGCTGGGGTGGTTTTTTACCCTCTGTCTTCTCATTCTATACCTTTTATCTTTTGGTAGGGACCCCAACACTTCATCTGCTGGGTGACCCTCGACCAGCACCAGCCCAATCAAAGTGGAACGGAGGCGGGATCTAAGATAGATGCTATTTATTACAATACTTTACTGATTAACTAGCTTGAGTTCATTAACGCTGCTGTTACCTGAAATTAGCCTTTGTTCGTCTTGCACGCTGAAAGCTTTCTTCTTTGTGAAATAAATGCCAGGCAAGAACAAGTCAGGAGAGGTCTGAGGGCAGGAAGAGAACAGAACTCTGAAGGGGCGTTGAGGGTGAGGGGCACAGGATCTCCCATTGCCCGCAGTGGGCTCTGCTTCCCTCGGGATGCTGGTGACAGCTGCTTATGTTTCAGTTCAGGCTTCAGCAAGATCTCCTCAAAAAAGAACAGCTTTAAGGAGACTGTGATCGAATTTTCAAACTGCAGCTTATCCACCTGTGCAACCTTGTGAATTTTACCTCATTCCTCAGAACTTCAATCTCTTCATAAATGGGAATACTAACATCTACTGTTCAAAGTTCATGCATATATACGAATACACATGAATAAACACATCTCTAAGTCCATGTGTCTATGTAGGTACACCTATATTGTATGTGTATGTCTATGTCATTACCTAAATTTCGCTTTTGTTTAAACTTACTTACATTTCTGTCCCAACACCCCTAGGTAATACAACCATTTTTCAGACCTAGCTTATTCTCAAATTGGCGTCGAATACTTTTCATCCCCTGGTCTTTGGCATTCTTCTCAGCAAGAAGTTTACTCTATTTCTGTATATATTTCATACCTACTGCTGGTCTAGCCTGTAACAGTAGGTGTTTAGTATATTCAGGAATAATTCACACTTCTAATTACATTGTTACTAACAAAGAACTATGCCTTAGAAACAACCCTTCTCTCTAGCTCGAGTTATTTCTCTCTTGTTAGGGTTCCACATCTTGGTACTCATTTTGATCATTTTTCTTCTGCAAAGGGGTAATCCAGGAGCAGGCTCCTGGTCTGAGCATCATTGAGATGACATTTACTCTTCCTGTGCTAGTCTAGAACAGATTCCGTGATGCCAGCAGTTAATGAAGAGTCAGTTTTTCTTGCTGGATGCAACTGGAGACCATTATTCTAAGTGAAGTAACTCAGGAGTGGAAAACCAAACATCATATCTTCTCACTCACATGTGGGAGCTAAGCTATGAGGATGCAAAGGCATGAGAATGATACAATGTACTTTGGGGACTCAGAGGAAAATGCAGGAGGGGGCCAGAGATACAAGACAACACATTGGGTGAAGCGTGTACTGCTTGGGTGACGGGGGCACCAAAATCTCAGAAATCACCACTAAAGAACTTATTCATGTAACCAAACACCACCTGCTCCCAAAAACCTATTGCAATAAAAAATGCATTAGAAAGAAAACAAATTTAAAGCCAAGAATTGAAATACATAATGTATGTTCAGTAGTACCATCCTCTCAATTTTTAACAACCACCAGCAATAGTGGTGCACTTGGAACCACGTAAGGTCTGTATCTGTAGGTAGGTGGGTTTAGCTTTGGTTTCCTTGGCATTTTGGGGGAGGTGGCAGTGAGGGGTGAGGATACTCAGTTTGTTTTGTTGAATTGGAGAGACCACCAAATTTCCAGGAATTACTGGGAGTTCTTCTGGGAGAGTTCGGAGTGGAACTTGGCACCATCACCGGGCACCTCCTGTCCCTGCACAGGTCCCAAGCTGGACCCCGGGTGCCCCTGCCCCACGTCACCCCTACACCTCCCCAGCGAGCAGCCGGGAATGGGCGTGGGGTCTGGGGGGACATCAGGGGCTTTGACCCTTTCCTGTGTTTTGCCGGGGACCTGGTGGGTCCTGGGTCAGACTCAGCTTGGCCTTTGCACTCCACCTGTGCCCACAATAGGGGAATCTTCTAGACTGTGGTGGTGGGCCCACGGGAAGTCAGGCTGTCTCGGGTCGGCCCCGATGTCCCCCGTGACCTACCTGGCGGGCCACGTCCTGGTCAGGGGACAGCAGAAACTGTGCAGCTGGCATCACCCAGGCAAATCGTTGGCCCCTACCTGTCCCCTCCGTGCCCCTCCCGGTGTCCCTCTGTCCCCACTTCCTACCTCCCTGCCCCTTTCCCCCAGGCTCACCCCTCCTGCACCAACCCTGTGACCCGCTTTGTCCTCTCTCTCTCTATGCCCCTCAGGGCCACCTCCTGTCCCTCCGTGTCCCCGGCACCCCTCCCGTCTCTCCTGCGTGCCCCCCTAGCCTCCCCTGTGTGTCCCCCCTCCCAACTGCACATCTCCATGGTATCGGCTCCTTTTGCCAAGCTGGATGACAGATGCACCTGAGAACCACACACCCACTCCCACTGTGCCTCTGGTCGGCAGAGACTCTGCTCAGACACGTAGGGGTGCCCTCAGCCTTCCCTGCACCACCCCCATGGCTCCAGCAGAACCACGAGGACTGGGCTGTGGGTACATACCTGGGGGTGTGGTGGGAGCATGGGAGAGACCAGGACAGAGGAACACAGGGACAGTGGGACACTGGGACAGAGGGACATAGGGACAGAGGGATGTGGGGACAGGGACACAGGGACAAAGGAATGGAAGGGCAGAGGGATGCTAGGACAGAGGGACATGGGGACCCAAGGGGCATGAGGACAGAGGGATGCAGGGACAGAGGGACACAAGGACAGAGGGACACGGGGACACAGGAACATGGGGACAAAAGGATGCAGGGACAGAGGGACATGAAGACAGAGGGACATGGGGACAGAGGGACATTGTGGCCATCCTGCCACTGTACTCAATTACAGGCCCAGGTCACCTGGAGTCTACAGGGATGAGATTTATTGAGGAAAATAAAAGGCAAGGACATTGTGTCAACTCTGTGATCAAGAAATACATTCCCACAGCCAAGGTTAGGAGAAAAACAGGAAGTGTCCAAGCTGAGGCTGGGACACAGAAAGCTGTTCTGCCGTCCTGGCATGACAAAGAACTGGAACTGAGGTCGCAGGAGGTGTCTCAGGAGCTTGAGAAGACTTTTTGGAATGCTTCTTTTTCTTTTGAAACTATGACTAATCAAAATTATGACTGTAATATTTTAGGACTTTCGAGAAAAAAAAAGGGAGTTTCTCATTATCATTAGTTTGTAGGGAAGGTCCTCATAAGAAAATGGTGAAGCCAGGTAAGGAGTGATGGAAATAAAGTTGGGAGTGCCTGATGCTGCTTGGAAGTTATGGGTTGAGGATTCACATAGGCTGTGGGATGGAGGCAGGTTCAGGCTCTCCCACTGCAGAAGGACAGATAACTCCCAGGGGAGGCTCCCAAGGCACAGGAGCCAGGACTGGAGTCAGGCACCAACCTCTTTGGAAGCTGGGTAGCTGCAGTCTTGCTCTCTTTCGCAGGGCCTCCGGCCAACCTTCGGGCAGTTGGCTTTTGTTGGTCTTTGTCTTGTGGCCGCCCAGATGGCTGGAGGAGCCCAGCGGGAGCCTTTTGTAGACTCAGCACAAGGGACGGGCTGGAGGACACTCAGCGTTAGGATTTCCTTCCTCAAATGTCAAGGAACCGCAGCAGGGCTGGGCAGTTTTTCAGTGGATCTAAATTGGGGTTTGGGGACCACACAGCTTGAGGCCTGCTAGTGTGAGTGATGACTTAATGAGGCCCTCAGATCACGCAATCCTTCATGGTGTAATTAAAAACTACTTTGCCATGAGGAATGAAAAAGACCCACTTGGCCACCACAGGCCTCGGCTTCCTCATCCGGACACACCCCTGGGCTTGTGCGAGGAAGTTTGAGCAAGGCAGAGCCCTGCTCACATAAGGAACAGGAGCTCACCCCAAACCCTTTAACAAATGTCCCCCTTTCAAATACAATGCAAGTGTTCAAAAGAGTCAGTGGATGAGAAGAAAATTATAATGATTTTTTTCCATAAGAAATATACAATAGATTGTCCTGAAAGAACACCATGACATGAAGCTGCCAAAAACTTTTTCTAAGAAACACCAAGATGGCACCAACTACCTTGGTGATGCTGCCATGTTAACAAAGGTCTGTGAGCCAGGTTGTCACCTGCAAACACAAATAACAGCACATTCTTTGTTCCGAGGTGAAAATGGAAATAAAGTGACTTCTGCCTCATTGGGATCACAAACGTTTGATAGATTAGATGAATAAGCACTAGAAGATCAGGACAAAGAAGCCCATGGTGAGGTAGACATAGGTTACGAGTAAAATCCATTTGTAGTGTATGAGTTACGTAGCAGTTATACAGTTGTTGCCCAAAGCAAAAGCTTCTTGAGTCCATATTACCCCACTCAGAACTCATTGAAAATTTCAACATGCTATCTGATATTTGGGGATTGGACTTTTTGTTGAATTTTTATTTTGTTTCATCTTTATCAAATTTAAACGTGATAATTTTTTGAAAACTGAATGGCTATTAAGAAGTTTCAGTGAATACAAGTTTTAATGAGTATAGTCTATTATAGGTGAAGACAGCTGTGATTTACAAACATCTACTATGTGCCAGGCGCTCTCTGCGTGATGTCTCATGACACATCCCTACTTCCATGGAGGAGGCATTTGATTGGGTCACCAGGACATTAAATAACTTTGTAAGGGTCACAAAGCATTTAAGCAGTAGAATCACAGATTCCACTCATGCATGTCTGAATTCAAAACCTTTGGGACTTTTGTTTATTTATTTATTTATTTATTTGTTGAGATGGAGTCTCGCTCTGTCGCCCAGGCTGGAGTGCAGTGGCCGGATCTCACCTCACTGCAAGCTCCGCCTCCCGGGTTCACACCATTCTCCTGCCTCAGCCTCCCGAGTAGCTGGGACTACAGGCGCTCGCCACCACGCCCGGCTAATTTTTTGTATGTTTAGTGGAGACAGGGTTTCACCGTGTTAGCCAGGATGGTCTCGATCTCCTGACCTCGTGATCTGCCTGCCTCCACCTCCCAAAGTGCTGGGATTACAGGCGTGAGCCACTGCTCCTGGAGCCTTTGGGACTTTTAAGCTAGGCAAACCAATGACACCTTTTTATGTAGCAGTAAAAAGTATTGCCCTCTGTGAATTGGGACATTTTGAAATACATACATATTTAAAGCATAAATACCATCACATGTCACACAACGACATTTTGTTCAATGACAGATTGCATATATGACAGCGGTCCCATAAGATGATTATGGGGCTGGAAAACTCCTATCACCCAGTGACGTCGTAGTCTTCTTAATGTCACAGTGCAATGTATTACCCATGTGTTTGTAGTGATACTGGTGTAAACAAACCGACTGTGATGCCAGCACATCTCATTCTATGCAATGCATAATACTTGATAATGACAACAAATGACTCTGTTACTGATTTGTATTTACTATACTTTTATTGTTAGTGGGTACTCCTTCTACATACATATATATATATATATATATAGGATATATAAAGTATACATGTATTTATATATATTTATAATTAAAGTGTGTGTGTGTGTGTGTGTGTGTGTGTGTATATATATATATATATATATATATATATATAAAGATAACTATAAAGCAGCCCCAGGAGGTATCCAGAAGAACGTATAACTGTCACAGGAGATGACAGCTCCATGCGTGTCATTGTCCCTGAAGACCTTCTAGTGGGACAAGAGGTGGAGGTGGGGGACAGTGATACGGATCATCCTGACCCTGTGTAGGCCTAAGCTAATGTGTGTGTGTGTCTTTGTTTTTAACAAAAACATTTACAAATAGAGAAAAAGCTTATAGAATAAGAATATAAAGAAAGAAAATATTTTTGTACAACTGTACAACATGTTGGTATTTTAAGCTAGGTGTTTGGACCCTTTTGGACAAGGACCCAAAGGTTAAAAAAATTATAAAGTTAAAAAGTTACACAGTAAGCTAAGTTTAGCTTTTCTTATTGAAGAAAGAAATATTTCAAGTTTCTTGCAGCCTAAGTGTATAGTGTTGAGAGAGTCCAGAGTAGTGCACAGCCATGTCCAAGGCCTTCACCCTCACTCATCACTCACTCATCAGTCACCCAGAGCAGCTTACTCCATTCGTGGTAAGTGTGTCTTGTACCGGTGCACTCTTTTTTTTTTAAGTTTATACTCTGTTTTTACTATACCTTTTCTATGTTTGGATACACAAATATCGTTGTGTTACTACTGCCTACAGTGTTTGGAACAGTATTTAGCTACTAGGTTTGCAACCTAGGTGCAATGGGCTACACCACGCAGCCCAGGTTTGTGCTGGGCTGTGCCATCCAGGTGTGTGTTGGGCTGTGCCATCCAGGTGTGTGTTGGGCTGTGCCATCCAGGTGTGTGTAAATGCACTCTGTTATGTTTGCACAAGGATACAACCACCTAAGGACACATTTCTCAGAGCATGTCCCCATTGCTAAGCAACACACAACTGTATTTAAGTTTGTAGGTGTGAAATTAACAGGAAAAGTGTTTGCAAGTTCAGAAACTTCAAACCCAGAACACTGTCAGTCTTCAAGTTGCCCTTTCTGAGTTCATCTTGTTTCAGAGCTGACAATGCCACGACTCATCCTTCTCATCCTTCAGAACAGGAATGTAACCACTTCTAATTACAAGGCAGGGAAAAAAAACTGGCACCTCACTCAATTCAGCTAACTGACTATGAGTCTATCAAAAAATGATAGACAACGCCGAGCATGGTGGTTCACACCTGTAATCCTCCCAGCACTTTGGGAGGCTGAGATGGGCAGATCACTTGAGTCCAGGAGTTTGAGACGAGCCTGGCCAACATGGTGAAACCCTGTCTCTACTAAAAATACAAAACAAAACAAAACAAAACAAAAAAACAACCCACAAAACACACCCGGGCATCTTGGTGCACGCCTGCAGTGCCAGCTACTCGGGAGGCTGAGACAGGAGAATTGCTTGAACCCAGGAGGCAGAGGTTGCAGTGAGCCAAGATCACACCACTACACTCCAGCCTGGATGACAGAGCAAGACTCTGCCTGAAAAAATAATAATTATTATTATAAACAAGTTGAACACAGGCGCATCGTTTAAACTTTTCTCCTACATTTAAATAAATGACATCTCTTATATTCTTCTGCAGTATCATAATTATCAGTAATTAAAATATCAAATGCCTCACCACTGAAGTGATTTCATTGTCTTACTCTGTTGTCATGATCATGATTTTCAGTTTTTGTTCTGAAGGGGGAAAGGGAAGGAAAGGTCAGGTTGTCAAGAGGCGTTGAGGGAAGCAGAGTGTGAGGTTTCGAGGCTACGTCTACACTCTTTCAACACCATCAGCTGGAGTTCTGAATCCAGGCAGCATCCATTGTGCAAAGCTGCAGCTTCTCCATCTCTGATCAGTGGCTGCTGGTCCATGTCCTTCCGATTGAGCAGGTGGCAGCCACTGTCTTCTATTTGCCAAACAGTATTAGCTATGGACAACCACTGCCCCACTGCAGCCCTGGTCCCTGCGCTATTTCATGACTTTATCAATGTGCAATGTGCGTTTCTGAGGAAGAGAGAGAAAGATAGGGAGATGTGTTATGAGTTTGTAAGACAGGTTATAAATTAAGCTGTCTAAATTGACAAATGCGCTTGCTCTTTCAAGTATTTATTGAGCACTTACTATCTCTTCTAAATAGGTGTTCCTACTGAGCTGCCAACGATTTGTACCAGGCTAAATACTTCACTTAGAAGGTGTAAAGCTGAGCTCTGTTTGATTTTTCTGAAAGCAAATGAATAAACATGGCAAGAGCCTTCCCCAGTTTTTTATGGGTTTCTTTCGTTTGTTCTCCTGTGGTTTCTGCAATGGAAAGGGAGGTGCGTGTCTTCGTTCCAGGTATCCTTCTGCCTCTCTGAACAAACTCACTGCAGACTCCAGGCCTGCCTGCAGTGGGGTGGTGGGGAGGCTGACGAAAGGCGGTCTATAGGTCCTGTTGTCAGTGGAGGAAGGACAATGCCAGTCATCTGAGATTCCCACAGTAGGAAAAGAAACCAAAAACCAGATATTCCGGATGGTTCACTCACTCACCAGTTGCTGAAAGACTGAATGAAACATCAGATTATTTTCAAAAATAGTTTTCAGTGGTACCGTTTATTCAGCAATTTATCGAGCATCTACTTTGTGACTTGCATTGTGCAAGAGCCTGGTGACAAAATGACCAACAATACCCAAACTCTCCAAAGGGTCTTATAATCTAGTGGGAGGGGCACAGGACAAAGGAAGAGAGGCACTAATCAACAGGAAGGACCTTCCAAAGGGCTCGCTGGCACGTGAGTTACTAATTAACCCAGTACAACAGGATTAATGGAACAAGAAGTCACTTTTCAAATGTTCTCACTGCAGTTTTGCTAGATGTGGCCAATACTTATGTTTCATGAGTACGTTTATAATCACCTTGAGGGTAGACGGCTTTATTGTAGAAATTCCTAATTTAATAGGCCTCCTGGAAGTTGGGTGAAAGTTTTAGAAATGATGGGAGGACTGAGGTTTGTTTCCTGGGTCATAATTTCTAACACACATAGTTAGAAATTAAGCATTTTCCTTCCAACACCAATTTCCCCTGCTTAAGAAGCTAGTTCCAAGAGTGTGTTCTGTACAAATGCCACTTGTTAAACATTTCTTTTTGCTGCAGGCTTAGAGTGTACTAATATCTGAGGGAATTACATAGTCCTATTACTTTCCAATTGTCAAAAACCTGAGTAGATTTACAAGGTCACATATGATATATATTAGGCCTTAATCGGGTTAAGTTGATTAGCACTTAATGAATAGCTTTTGGCCATCTTTGAGTGGTCTCTGAGGTTAAAATGCTGACAGCACAGTTCATTTGATTTAAGTTAATGGAATAATACGATAAGGCGTATTGATTCCAAATTATGATAGCTTGTCTTAAATTTATGACCTCCAATCACCAGATCTTAATATTTACCCACATTTTAAGGCTATCCAATGTCACTGCAGTGACTATTACGACTAGTAAAGGAATTACTTTGGACAAAATGTAGCCACTGTGAGAGAATGTTTTCATGGAGAGGTCATCTGACAACGTGGGCTGGCGAATGAGGGGCATACCTGAGGTTCAGGAGTCTGTCCTTCAGCTTCCTTCATGGTGAGGTAGTTCCTTGTGCATATGAAGCATTTTGGGAAGCCCTGCCTGCCTGCAGGAGGACCAGACGCTGGGGCGCCTGGGCTCACGCTGAGGACAGGCTTCTTTCTAGGATGTGTTAAACCACAGGAATTGTCTTCACCTGATTACAAACCCAAACTTGGATAAACCAGGAAAATTCAAGGTTCACATTTAATTACAGATTAAATGATAAAACTCATTTATTGGAATCATGAAGAGAAATATAGAACTCAGAAAGCACAAGGAGAAAGGAGAGGAAAGAAATTACTATTTAAGGTGAATTTCTGAAGTGATCCTGCTGATCTGGGGGAGAAACTTACAAAGATTCCTGTTCTTCTTTTCCTTAGGAATTAATACATATTCACTATGGGAGATTTTTGAAATGTGAATAAGCAAAAATGAAAATAAAAACCACCCTTAGTTCTACACCAGGGATAATAATTCTGTTAGAACCTTTTGCTGTAGATCTGTGTGGTTCATTCATTTGTATCTTTTTCATACAAAAATGGATTCAAATCACATAGGCTCTTATAATCTATTTTTTAGTGCATCAGAAACATGTTTCTAAGTCACTTTTAATAGTTGCATTTGTAGTAACAGACTTACATGTTAGCAAATATAATTTTTAGCATTCAAATATATTTTATTTTTAACATTTCCTCCCAAATTTTATATTACTAACTTGAGTTTAAGGAGTTTAACAACAGATTTTGAAAAAGAGTGCCCTTGTGTTACTAAATTCTATATTAATCACTGATTATTAAATACAAACAGAGCTGAATAACATTCAAGAATGTAGTAATATGATTATTTCAGTCCATCATTCATCCATGTATTCATTTAAAGAAAGCTTTCTTGGGACCCACTGTGTGGCAGGCACTGTTGTAGGCGCTGCAGCAGGTTTCAGATCCTGACCCGTATGTGTTCACAGCGGGAGGGCGGGTGGGGAGTACGTGGTGCAAAGTCAGTGAAATCCAGCACACTGCCGGGCGAGGTGGCTCACGCCTGTAATCCCAGCGCTTTGGGAGGCCGAGGCGGGCGGATCACAAGGTCAGGAGATCGAGACCACGGTGAAACCCCGTCTCTACTAAAAATACAAAAAAAAAATTAGCCGGGCGCGGTTGTGGGCGCCTGTAGTCCCAGCTACTCGGGAGGCTGAGGCAGGAGAATGGCGTGAACCCGGGAGGCGGAGCTTGCAGTGAGCCGAGATCGCGCCACTGCACTCCAGCCTGGGCGACAGAGCGAGACTCCGTCTCAAAAAAAAAAAAAAAAAAAAAAAAAGAAAGAAATCCAGCACACTGAGAGCCTTGGCAAAGGTTTCGGTCAAACACCACGGAAACCAGGGGAGGAGCAACCTGCTCTGCCTGACTGGGTTGGGCAACTCGGGGTGGGGGTCGCAGCAGTGGATGAAGCCTGAAGGACATGTCCATGACCACTCTTTGGAGGTCTGAGGAGGCTGCCAGCACCCCGCAGTCAGAGGGCAGCAGGCAGGGTGCAAGGGTGTCCCGGAGAGTGGTGCCAGTGGCTGTCCAGAGGATGGACTGCGGGAGGTAGGGTCGGCAACTGCATCAGGCAACAGGAGCCGAGGATGAGCGTCTGAATCTCACAGGGGAAGTGGGGGTTTTAAAGAAAGGAGAAATACTTAAGAGGTAGAAGTCATGAAGCTTGGCAACTGCTGAAGTGTGGACGGAGAGAGCAGGACTCAAAAATTATCCCGTGTGCTGACTGGGCTCAGGATGCTGGAAGTGCAGGTGAGGGAGGAGATGAGGGAGCAGGTACACAGATGAACTCGGCTTTGAAAACTGGTTTTGGAAATACTGAGTTTGAGATGCCTGCAGGATCCAACAGCCAGTGGGCACACAGGATTCAAGCTTAAGACGGAGGCTTCATAAATGCACAGAACGAAAGGTACAGATTTTTAGCCACACTTCAAGTTTCATGTTCAACCCCTTACGTTTTATATACATTGAATTGATATTTCAGACCTATAAATAAACAAATTAGGAAATTGATCATTTCTAAAGAGTTAAGATTGATTTGAAACCCAACACCTGCTAAACATACTCCAGCTCTGTACTGTCTAACACAGCTGAAGTAAGCAGGGTTTAATACTCTTCTATCTACCACTTTGAAGTAAGTTTTCATCATTTTCTATGGATTTGCTGCAAATAAATTCGTGAGAACATTTATCAATCACCTTTGGAAGCCCTTTAGATTTTGGCACCCATATGAAGCGTTCATCAAAAATTGCCTCCATTTGGGAGTCTGTGACAACCATTCATAAAATAACGTTCTTGCTTGTATTTTACGTATTTGAAGTTCATTCTCCCATTTCCCACAGGCAAACTGATTAGATAGGACTCTCCACATCTCTGAGCTAAGGGCAAACCACAACTAGTGGATTTGTGAATTTCTTTCTACATAAACCAGCTTGCATTTTGCTTTTAGTATTTGTGTGTGCTCAGCCTTCCCCTGGATTGAAGCATGCTTGAATTTAAAGACTTTGACTTTCTTTACAACTCCCCGCAGGGTCGCGTTTCATTTCACCGTTGTTACCAACCCACTAGCACAAAGGAAACCAACCTAGGTAGCCAGATTTGCAAACGCTTAACATGCTTTTAAGTTTAGTGTCACTGTTCTTCTATTTCTTGGCCTCCCTCATCACT
The DNA here is from genome assembly GCF_037993035.2 of Macaca fascicularis. NCBI lineage: Eukaryota > Metazoa > Chordata > Mammalia > Primates > Cercopithecidae > Macaca > Macaca fascicularis. The sequence goes on from NC_088378.1 coordinate 5,302,911, forward strand.
TTCCCCTTTTACTTCTTATTGGGAAGGGAGTCAGTGGGGAAAGGTGGGTGAATAAGGAGGTGGAGATGGAATGGGATGAAGATGGGTGTGTGTGATGCTGAGCGAGCAGATGAAAGCTTGCAATAAGCAAGAGGGACAGTGAGAGCAGGATCTGTGTCCTTTCAACATCTGGGGCAGCCTCATCACAACTGAGCGTTCTACCTACACAGTGGGACTCAGCGTGCTTCACTCAGAGAGCAGCTATGAGTGCTACATGCCACCGTGTGTGAAGTATGATGTGCAGTCAGTGCCTTGCAAACGATCAACAGCTGGGACATGTCACTTCTAGGATGTGAGGCAGGCAGGGTCAGATAGGCTTGTTCTCCCGCTTCATCTCACAAATATGAACATTCTACCACACTTTAAAATCGGATGCGTAGGACCTTGTTTGCCACCAAATCCCTGTGAGATAAACAGCAGTGCACATGTTGTTTTACAGGTCAGGAAACTGGCGTTCAGAGCTTGTTGTTTTTCTAAACCCATTGACAGTCAAAGCTACAATCCACTTATCCTATTTCCAAAGGCAGAGTTTCCCAATTCTGTTCCCCCCTGCCACCCTGCTCGGCTCACACGACATGGCAGGGACTGAGCCAGGCTCTGTTGCAAGGACCAGCCATCCATGTATGCGTTGACTCATTCTACAGTTTAACTACATCTAGGGTGTAGAAACATGTCAAGACACCTACGGTAGGGGGTACACCACATTGCCTGTCTGATGCTCTACCACCCAATCCATTTGTACTCAGCATTCTCTCAGATTATCACATGGGAGGTGTGTGTATGTTGGGGAGTGTCTCTGAATTGGATGCGCTGAACTAACTCTTCTTCTGGGAGCTGTCCTCCCTGACCCTGTTGCCCTCCCCTTGCTGCAAGCCAGGGCTGCTGTAGAAGCTAGGGATGGACACTTGACCCTATGGGGCCAGTGAATGTCTTTCCCAGGACATTTATTCCCAGGATAGCCCTCTTTTGTAGCAGAAGCTGTCAGACTGAGATGTAGAGCTACTAGTAATCCTGATCCCTCTACATAAAGGGCTCTGGCCTGCTGGGAGAAGAAAGATGTGACCAGCAAGCAGAGAGCAGCAGGAGCAGGAGATGGAGAGGCACCGTGGGAGGCTCTGAGTTCCTCATTCCAATTACCAATGATTCTGACCGTCCTGAGCATGGTCGTTGGCTTTTCCCTCTAGGTTTCTGGGCGTCCTTTTTTTCCCCCTAGCACTGGGTGATGTTAGGTTCCAACCATTTGCACCCGGAAGGATTCTAACTATGGCCCCATTGCTTCTCCCAGCCACTCCTGCTCTTAAGTGCGCTGCACCCATCATCCCTTTGGAGGCTTCCTTCCTGCCTGCACTCCCTCACTGTCCCCCTTATGCCCAGCGCTTCCCCACCAGTAAAAAGCTCTATGGCCCCTTCCCCCCTGGAACCCCTTTCCCAGGGCCATGAGATGCATCTTCCTCCCTCTTTCCACCGTCTGAGTCCCTAGGGCACTCTGTGGTGATGTTGGCCTCTAGTCTCAGCTTTATCACTAGATTCTACTGCTTTCATTGTTATTTGACTGCACTATGTATATTTATTTAGCAAACAATGCAGTGCTTAGTATTTGCCAGGCAGTGTTCTAAGAACTTTCCAGATATTCCATCATTTAACCCTCATAACATTATTAAGAAAACTGAAGCAAGGTCCCATTCTTATTGGCTGTAAGGGGAGCTGATGGCTTTCAAACCCAAGCAAACCCAGACCCCGCTCCAGAGCACGTGCTCCTAACTACTGCTCTGTGGCCTTTCTCTCAACAGACATCAGGCTTCATAAGCCCAGAGACTGCATCAGTCCCTTTAAATAGAATCCCTTACGGGAACTAGCAGAGTGAGGATGTAGTGAATGATCAATCAATAAATAGTAACTGAATGGTTATTCAAGTTTCTTTATCAGGAGTTGGTTATCATCTGGGGATGGGCAGCTTTAGAAAACGTGAGTCCGGAGTAGGGGCAGGAAGGGCACAGCGGTGTCACGAGGCAACTCAGCTGCAGGGACTCAGGTTCCCCTGAACCATCCCTTCCACACCCTGGACCACAACTGCCCCCCAAATACAGCACAAAAGGGACCAGAATGGGCTAGTGAAAGCAGCTATTTAAAAAAGAGTGAAAATACTTCCAATAGTCCATGACCAAGGGAAATGGAACTTTGCATTGGAGAGCCTTCATAGGACTTCCCCTCCATGAAGTCATGTAGGGGAAAAGACCAGAAAAAAAAAAAAAAAAAAAAAAAAAGGATGAGATTGCACAGCGAGGACCTCAGCACCCTCTTTTAGGTTTTCTCTTCTTCACTGGCTGTCCACCTTCGCCGACCCCGTGCAGTTCTGCCCTTTCACCAAGCGAAATCGTTTCACAATGTCTGAGTCCTTGGATTGTATTCAGGCAGCTCAGGACTCATAATGTCTCTCCTTCCACCCATCCTTAGCCCATCAACACGGTTGATTTTGTTGTCTCTTCTCTCTGGGACCTCTTTTTCTACCCCACAGTGTCAGTGATGGGTTAACTAGGAACTAAACTGTTCATGCTTCACCTCTCCCAACCTGAAACCTGGATTTCCATGAAAATATTTCAAAACCCAGTTAAACTGCCTCCCCCTCAAGAAGAAAAACACAATGAACTCTGTGCATTGTAGTGGGACAGCAGGGAAGAGTGGTGGGGTTTAGGGGCTATTGTCAACTGATTGACTCATTCAGCCAACAGATATATATTGAGCACATTCAGTGTTAAGGAGCTGGGCCCAGGGCACTGGCGTGTGCAATGACGAAAGAGAGCCACTCCTGCTCGTCTATTTCTGCAAGTAACATTGACCCTGACAGTGTTTACTGCTTTGTTTGAACAGGCAACCGGAATTAAAATCATAGACATTTTTTAAACTCGCCATCTCCCTTTTCAATCATACATGCATGTAGAGAGTCCACTTTGATTGTGTGACTCATTCATCTCTCTGGGGCCAAGGATCATCTGCAGATAAATCAGTATTTGGTTTGTCAACTACCATCTGATGCCAGACTCTTGAGGCACAAGCAGAGGAACAGAACTGATGCACAGCTCGCCTGGGCATATGCCACAGAGTGACGTCTTGAGAACCCAGGGAATTAAAGACTTTCACTTTCTCTTTGTGGTAGACTGGGCTATTGTTCATTTGACTATAATAATTTTCCAGATGGGGTTGGCTCTTCTCTGTTTCTTCCTCTGATTATAGAAAATAAGAACACCAAATTGAGGAATGTGACTCTATGAAGAAGTTTCTTACAAGTTGTACATTTTGAGTTCTACTTAATTGTACTATGTCAAGGAGTTAGGAATTTTTAAATGGGTATTTCGTGAATCAGAATTCCAAGAATATGAAGTCATGGGGGAAATGGCCATGAAATAATTTATCAAAAGTAAATGATTCCTTGTCTTTCTCTGAGTGGAGAAAGAAATAAAAAAAAAAAACCAATAACTTTAGGATAAAAATTTTCCAAAAATGTATGAATCATTTTGGAGGTTTGCTTATCTCTTATTTCACGTGATGTTCATAATGGCCTTGTGTGGAGCAAGGGGCTGGGATCGTTTTGCCCCATGTTACGGGCAGTGGCGGGTGTGGAGTTGTGGAGTGATATGAGCAGCCAGGTGCTGATGAGGCAGCACGACACTGAGAACCCAGGGAGCCTTGCTGCACAGCTCCTTCCGGCACTGGATCACACATTCCCACACCTGCAGGTCCACAGTCCCATATCCACTACCCTCCTGGCCCCATGTGTTTCCAAATTCAGAATGTGTTGCCTTTCGAAATGGTAATTAATATACCATGTATTTCCTAACATCCTTGACACCTTTGAGTCAACTCAAATCTGTTTGCTATATCCGCCCTACTCTAGTGATGACAGCTGATGTTGAGGTAACAGATGCGGAGAATCCCACCAACAGCAAAACCTATCAGTTTGGTTAACTCCTTGTTTCCAAACTGCATTTGCCCAAAGAATCCTTTTTTCACCTACTGCCTATTAATAGCTTAAGAAATACACTCTGCGAAATGCAGGTTTGCACAACATTGTGGCTCTAGTACTTGTAGGTGACCCATCTCAATGAGTGTCTATGACGGTCAGACCATTTTTTTCTTTTTTTTCTTTTTGTCTGCGACTAGCATCAATCAAGGTTTTATAGAGTTTGGATTTATCTTCCCTTAGGTCTTCGACTTTTGAATCAACTTTGTTGTTTTCCACTGAATAAATTAAACTTATATTTAATGGACTTTATTTGCTTACTGTGTTTATTGTGCTATGAACAGGTCAGATTTATACATTACCTTACAGTTTACAGATTGTCTTTGGATGCATTGTCATCTTTACATACTCAAGGAAAATATCACTGCTGTGAGTGTGGGCTGAACAGTGATGTCAGAAGTCAGGAAGGAGCCTAGGATGTAGGATCGTCAATGTTTTTCTTTCCTCTTTATGACCTGATTTGGAAAACTCACTAGGTCACCTCCAGACAACAGTAGCAGTCGGTCACGTCTCCATGTCTCCATAACATGTGGGGTTCCCATGAGATTCTCAGTAAATGCTCCTTCTGAGTTTCCTGTGTCTTTCCTCTCTGCCAGTCTAAGAACTGATTCAAACTTCCTCAAAAATATAAGGTTAGCAGGTTAGCATGAGATTATTTTTAGACACCACCTGTTTAAAATTTTCAACTCTAGGGAGCAAGGACATCTAAAGGCTCATCTAGACCAAGGTCTATCACGACTCTAAGCTAGCCATTTCCTTAACCTCCCTGAGCCCCAGCTTCTCCCTTCAGACATGAGAACAGCAAGGGACAAGTGTCTATAGAAGGCTCAAGGGCACTGCCTACTGCTACTTTGCACTAAGTGAAATAATGGTTTTATTAACTCGATCATCAAGGCATTCCTCCAAATTCTAAGCAGACACAGAAACCACTAGGTTTAGAACTTAGGGGTGGCTTTCCACAATACTTGAATGAGCCCAGGGTTTCTAGTCCCTAAAACCTGATCTAATTTCCATTCCACACCACAGACTCGCAGTTTACAGGACAGAAGTTACTCTCGGGGTCAATTTCCTTTTTGTATGATGAAGATAATTGTACCTGCCATTTTTGTAGGTTGTTAGAGAGTAGACATGAAAATAAAGAATCTCTAGGTGATCAATAAATTCTACCTTAACAAGTGGTAACATCCAGAGAACATATAAAATTCCAAATGTTTCTCTTTTAAAAATTTTTGGTAATATCTAGAGAACATATAAAATTCCAAACGTTTCTCTTTTAAAAATGTTAGATATCTAACTTATATTTCACCACACCATAATTAATGATGGTGCTGTTACCTTAAGCTTTGCCAAAGCAACTCCAAACTTTTGAGGAAGTCACTACCCTTTCTTAAAATAGCTCCATTGACTGATTGGCTTCAAGCTTGTAGTCCATGACTATGCAGTCAGTAAGAAAAAGTCAGTTTTCCTATTCACCTATAGTTTTAAGACACTTAATTAGAGAACCTTTTTTTTTTTTTTTTTGCCTCCAGGTTCTTTGATATTCCTTGCTTAAGCACTGATAAGTTTTGCTGAAGTTATTAAAAGTCATTTTTTGTTTAAACACTGAAACTGGAGATTCGCAATAACATTCTTATCTGGACAATATAATATTATCCTTCAAAAAATACTCATTTGGTGCCTACTGAAGATGTAATACAATATCTGAGTGGATAGAAAGTAAGAAGATGGCAGGAGTGTGACATATGTCCTACTTTCTGAAAGAACATGAGGTCGGTCATTATAGAGACACTGGCTTGGCTAGGTGGGGTGGCTCATGCCTGTAATCCCAACACTTTGGGAGGCCAAGGCGGGCAGATGATGATGTCAGAAGATCAAGACCATCCTGGCAAATATGGTGAAACCCCGTCTCTACTAAAAATACAAAAAATTAACCGGGCGTGGTGGCGTGTGCCTGTAATCCCAGCTACTCGGGAGGCTGAGGCAGGAGAACTGCTTGAACCCGGGAAGTGGAGATTGCAGTGAGCCAAGATCACACCACTGCACTCCAGCCTGGGTGACAGGGCGAGACTCTGTCTCAAAAAATAAAAAAATAAAAAATAAAAAGTAGACACAGGCTTGTGGAGACCAGACACACCGTCAGCATAAGACAAAATTAAAATAAATGAGTCAACGGAAGTGGTGAGGGAGTGATACACCGGATCATTTCAACTCAGAACAAACTTAGCAGCTGAGACAGGACGGAACCCCCTCCCTGCCTCAGGAGCAGGAACTAAGCAGACCCGGTTGGCGAGCCGCTACCTCACTGCTCAGCTGCAGACTTTCTCACAGGGAGGCCAGAGTCTGTCTTATCCTCCCAGAGTACAACAAGACCAAGATGGGAAATAGAAGTGGCCAGGGAGCAGGACAGCAGCAGAAATGAGTGGCCCAGGGAAGGGATAGGAAGGACGTAAGAAGCAGAATGGGCTTTCTAGAATAATGCTGTTTATTCAGGGGAAAGGGAGAAGAGTGGGGAGCACAGCCCAGGCAAGGGCCTAGGGACAGAACCCGTATTTCCTGAGTCTCTGCAGAGGCCAGCTTGGCCTACATGAAGACTGATGAAGAAAGGTGGAAGGGAGGGCTGCAGAGATGATGTCACTATCAGTATCTTCAATTCCAGTCTAAGCTGTTCAGACACTAGCTTCTAGGAAGTGCTTTTTTGTGTGTGTTTCTTTTTGTGTTTGTTTTTTTCAGATGGAGTCTTGCTCTGTCACCCAGGCTGGAGTGCAATGGCACAATCTCGGTTCACTGCAACCTCTGCCTCCTGGATTCAAGCGATTCTCCTGCCTCAGCCTCCCAAGTAGCAGGGACTACAGGCACGTGCCACCATGCCCAGCTAATTTTTGTATTTTTAGCAGAGATGGGGTTTCACCATGTTGGCCTGGCTGGTCTCGAACTCCCAACCTTGTGATCCACCAGCCTCGGCCTCCCAAAGTGCTGGGATTACAGGTGTGAGCCACCACGTCTGGCCTGTTTTCTTTTTTTTAACTAGAAAAATGGAAAATACTAAATGAAGAAAACACCTTAGAAAGATTAAGCTAGTAGCAGTTCCCAAAGTGGTGTTAGGAAAGACAGGCTTGAGCAGAAAGTCCAGCAGCCATCCCACAGCAATTAGAGTCCACGAGGTAAAGCCCAACAAAAACGGGGAAGGGGTGGGGATTTACGGTGAGAGAACTTCCAGAGGGAAGAGACTGAGTGAGCAGAGCACCAGGGCATCCTAGGGAGAGGAAGGCAGGGGAAGGGGAGGCCTGTAGGGCAGGCTGAACCTCTGCCAAGTGACTGAAAGAGAAGAATAGAGTTTGGTGCCAGAGATGTTCAACTGTCCAGCAGAATCTTGCAGAGGGCATAAGTGGCTGGGGACATGGCCCATGGCACAATTCTACGTTAGGAATTATGGACAGGGATGTTACGGTTGGTCCATGAAGCTGCGTGCTCTGAGGATGTGATGGCAAAGTGAATTAAGCAGGGTGAATGCCAGGCTTCTGGAGCATGGGTGACCCAGGAGGAAGAAGAACCAGTGAGGAGGGGAGCCTGGTTCTGGTTTTCTCCTGCAGAAGAGAGGCCACATTCACGGAATACTCAAAAAGTGACCACACCCCACCCTTCAGCAGCTCGGATTCTACTTTGGACATTTTCTTCAAAGATGAAAGTGGCCTAGGCAGGAGGACAACTCCAGACAGCAAGGGCAGACCGAGAGTGGTGCTCTCTTCTCGCCAGCCAGAATGCAGTGTTCTTGAAACAAAGAGCTCACGGGAGATCAACACCAGTTCACCTCTCCTGAACCACCTGGCTTGCCAAGTCTTAGTCTCAGAAATGTTGAGGTGGAAATCCTCGGATCTTTGGGGTGGTGGTGGTGACGGGTGCCCCTTGGTCCCAGAGAGGACCCTCCCAAGAGCTGGGAGGAAGGCCTGCCTGCCAAGCGCTCTGCATGTTCCGCCAGCATATTCCATCACATTGCACAGAGTGAATTTATCAGGCAAGGAAAGATAGTCAAGTCTTGGTTTTGTGCACTGTGTTGTGACCCTGATGCCGCCTGTTCCAAGGCTGATGCTAATATGCTTTCCATGTGCGTTTCACCCACTAGAAGGGCTGGGAAGGGACCATGCAGTGTGACTTTCTTTTCCTACAAACATTAACAAGTGAACCTGAAGCATCATTTTTTACTCATTAGGTTTGTTCACTAAGCACTCACTAGGCTTTTTGGAGTCAGAAGTGGAGTGAGGCCCTGCATTGGCCAGTCAGAAAACTCATGGGCACGCACCTCCAGGAGTTGGCAGGCTAAAGGCAAATGGGCAATCAAGCCATCCTTGCAGTGTGCATATGGGAGGCACCAAGAAGGAGGTAGGCACAGGCCACTAGGGGTGCCTCAGAGGACACTGCACAGGGCTCCGAAGTATGCTGAGTGGAGGGAAAACAAAGGAGCAGTGTGAGGAGGATGCAAAGCCCAGCAAGGAAGAGCCTTGCTTCCAAATCTTGGGGATTTGAACTTGACCCTGAAGGAGAGTAACATGGTCAAGTTTCAGCAGGGAGGAGGACTTATTGGAGAGGGCAGGGACAGGGAACAACCAGAGCCAGGGCAGCCAGGGCTGCACCCAGCTTAGTCCAGGACAGCAGAAGACAAAGGGGGGCACCAGTGTTTCTGCCTCTTCAGGGAAGAACAAGCTTAATCTTCTCACTAGCATCACAGGTCCTGGGGTCTCAGAGAAAGTGGTTCTCTGCTACCTGAGCTGTGTACACTTACATTTTAGTCCTGGAGGAAATAATTCATAGGCTGAAATAATGTGTTTCAAAAGTCTGTATGTGTTCAAACTCATGACAATTTACTGACAGGAGTTATTTACCTCCTTAATGGTGCCCAACAGGAGCAAAATGTTTGATGTAGAATGCTCTGATGATATTTACTGTCCACATTATCAGTAACATGTCAAAGAATAATTAGCAAGGAAAGATGACTTTTACTTCACATGAGAAAAATTCCACCCTGCTATTTTAATACACAGCCTTTATCATTTTAATTGAGAAGAGCATTTTCAAAGGAATTAAAGATTATGTTCCATTTTGAACCATGCATATGCCATAGAACAAGTCAACTGATTTAAATGATGGCTTCATGTTTTGATTGCCATTGGCAAGTAAACATTAAACGCTCTCTGGTCTGCCAGGGAGTTTGAGTTGTGCAGAACAGCAAGTACCAAAAAATGTAAGCTATGAGATGTGACATGGATAATTCCTCACCCGCCACAGAGCATAATTCCAGCAAGAGAGAAAACAGGATAGAATCACAAGCTGGAAATAACTTTTTGTATTTTCCAGAGAAGACAGCTGAGGCTCAGGACATCGAAAAGACCTCTCCAGAGCTGCCCAGTTAGGGCAGAATTAGGGCTGGGCCTAGGTCACCACGCTCCCTGGCCACCACTCCTCCTGCGACTTCACACGCTGTCTGCGTGAATTGCTTCACTCCTTGACTTGTTGAACCAGGGGAGCAGAGAGCCAGTTCAGCCGATGGATGTGACTTCTGGGAGGAGGTCCAGAGGGACTGGCAACTATTAAATACACAATTAATCACATTAAAGATCACATGCTCGCAAGCTGTGTCCACGCTCGGGACTGACCCTCAGCAAATTGTCCAGGGTGATCTGAAGATGAATACTTTCTGAAGGCTTTCCCGGGAAGCATGACTAGAAAGGGAGCCTGGAACAGTCCCGTGATGCAACTCCAAAGGAAGGAGGAGAAAGAGAAAACAGAAGCAGGGCACATGAGGTTGTAGAAATTCAGCTGCGCACAGCAAGACCCCTGTGCCTTCACTAAAAGGCTTCCCAAAGGGATTCTGAAATAGGAATCCTTTTCTTTTCATACTGTGTACTTCTTCCTCTCTATCTTGCAGAAATTCTCAGTTGTCCACACACTGGCACACTGGATTTCGTGGCAGAAGAAAACAGATTGTAGCTTTATAGACACACATGGAAACAGGCACAAGGCGTACCTAACTCCAAAAACAATCCAACTCAGGCCAAAATGAGAAAGTTATCATTGCCGACTTTCAGAGCCCAAGGGTGGTGACCTTTCCGTTAGGTGAACCATTACCACCGGCAAGCCAATTTCTTTGGCGTCTTCAGCTTGAATCTGAATTTCTAAGAGGACTTGTGGGAGTTAAAGCATGTTCTTTTCAAATGTTTCTAAAGCTCTAGATAAACAGGAGGTTGACGTTGAACTTGTCCTTTTCTTCTTTCCAATTTATGGTCAACATTTCCATTAGCCACAACTCTCACTTAACCTCACACCCTCCTGGCCCCCAGGCTCTCAACCTTCCTTTTCTACTGCAGGACGAACCTGCTGTCCTCACTGCTTTCCTGTGGGGAGTTCGAGTTGTAATCCTGGTGTGCTGTGCTGTGGGTGGGGCAGAAAGGCTGAACTCAGGAGTGATGCCTGGAGCCCTGCATCTGTTCATTGAGGAGCTGACATCTTAGCTACATGGAAACAAAAGTGATTGCCTTCTATTTAATGTAGTGAAGATCCCAACAGAGGAATCATCTCCTGATACCATCAATGGGCATTCTACTAGTATCTAAAAAGGAAAATAGGCAGGCGTGCCCACATCTGTATATTTGACTTATGAATACTGTGGAGTATTTTTCTCTTTGAAAAAGAGAATCAAAAGCACAAGTTAAAAAAAGTAGTAACCCACTGAAGGAATGTCCACTTAGCTCTCCATCTCAGGTTTTCTCTCACATGTAGACAGAGAAATGACTTAAGAAGCAAAACATACACTGGTCCAAAAGAACTCCATGTGATGAAGATTGAGAATTTGCACAATATGACATTACCCCGTTTCTGGCCATTTGAGAATGGGCCCCACAACAGCCTATGGCACCATACAGATGTGCTCACTGAGTGCAAAGACTTAACATGATAAAGGTACAAGTTAAGCGCTTCAATGTTAAGGATTCCTGCTACTTTATGACCAACCTGCCTTTCAAATTGACTAAATGAAACCCAATACCTGAAGTGGCTGATTCCGGTTCTCCAGGTGATTTGTCCTCAGTGCGTGAGGTCCTTGACATCTGTGTTCACACTGTTAAAATAAAGGTCCCTGGTTCTCTCGAGAGATTAGGGGAGCAACTCACATTGGCTGCACTGTAAGGGGACCCCAGCAAGGTCTAAAGAAGAGCCTGAGGGGCTCAGCAGAGCCATGTGGCGTGGCCAGGAAGTAGCTGAAGAAACGCAATAGGAGAGTCCGTGCACAGGAAACTCCCAGAGCAGCACATCTCAGGAGTGAGGCCAGTTCACCAAAGGGAAAAGGAGCCCGAGGCTCAAAACTGTGGAGACAGGGCACAGGCTGCGCAGCACCGTGTGAAATAGGCGAGGCCCGGGGGCTTCAAACAGGGTCCACCAAGGCTAGGAGAGGGCCAGGCCCCATTCCTATCTGGTTGCAAAACTAGGGCGAGTCACCCACCCACGATGGAGCAGCCAGCCCTACATGATGGAGAACGGGGAGCCTTGGACAAACGTGCCACACGAATAGACAGTGGCGGGGGGGTCCCATGTGGGAGTCATTCCCTGTCGGGGGTTTCCATATTCATACACCCAAGATGAAGAGATTGCCTTATACAAAAGGGCACAACCACGTTGACTGACTCCAGTAGATGCATGGCTGTGTCTCTGAGGTGGTTTAAGAAAACTGCCTGCGTACACTCTGGCCCGCATGTATAGATAGAGGATGCGGCCCAGAAAAAGATGTTTTTAGCCGTTTGATGTTTTTTGTTTTTGTTTTAATGGTTAAGCAACTAGACATCATTTTGCCAGGACTTTGCCTGCATAGCAGGGAGTGAGGAAGCAGGCGTTTTCTCATTAACCTCTGTAAGGAGCCTGAGATACACAAGAGGATTCTTCCTCAGAGGCTGGAACTGGCTCGGGGAGACCGCGTCTTGTGTGCACTCTGGGGTTCCCAGGAACGCGGCCAGAGCAACCACCCAGATCCGTCAGCCCGGCTCCTCCTCGAGCCTGTCCTCATCCACCAGCTTTCTGGCCCCGAACTCGGTATGAATCATAGAAAGGCAGCAGTTCTTTTACCCCTGAGAGTTCATCTTGATGAACTAAAGACCAGCCAGTGAATGGGGGGAGATTCAGAGGGGGGCCTGACTCAGTGTCTATCTTAGGCCACTTAGGGCCCCTTCTCTCCCCTCACCTTACAAAACGCTTTAAATATACCTGTAAATAGAGCTGAAAGAGCTTGAGGGTCAGGGAAGTGGCTGGGGTAAATAATGGCGAAGGTGGAGTGGGTCAGGAAACGGGGGCTCTTGGTGGAGAAAGGGACATTTGGCCCGTGTCGCGGCTGGGAGAGGCCCCTTTGTCCTCCACTGGGGGCTTTCCCACTTTCAAACATCACTGACTGTCATTTGGATTTGGTTTTGGTTTTTTATCTTACGCACGTGCACCTTCTCCCGCCTCCCTCCGGGGCCCTGGGACAGAAGTGACACCCTGGATCTGCCAGCCCGCGGGTGCAGGCGAGAACCCTGAGGAAGGAGGCCGCTCCTTCCCGCGTCCCTCGGAGCCGCTGCCTCCAGGGTAGGCCTCGTCCGGGGCGCACAATGGGTGCTCCGTGACCCGAGGCCTCTCCAACTTCGTGAGGAAGAACCGCGCGTCCCACGCCCCGCCGCCCCTCCGTGCGCCCACGTCTCTCCATGCTCCCCTCCGTGCGCCCCTCTGCTCGCCCCACGCCCAGCCGCCCCTCCGTGCACCCCTCTGCTCGATCCACGCCCCGCCATCCCTCCGTGCGCCCCACGTCCCTCTATGCTCCCCACCGTGCGCCCCTCTGCTAGCCCCACGTCCCTCCATGCTCCCCTCCGTGCGCCCCTCTGCTCGCCCCACGCCACTCCGCGCGCTGGCGCGTGACTCCACGCTGGGAGCTTCGGAGCTGCAGCTGTCGCCGCCCACGCCTCTGTCAGTCTCCGCCCCCGCCCCGGGGCTGTCGCCCAGTTCCCCGCCGCTACTCCCCGACCCCGCGCTCACCCCTCACCGGGACACCCTCCCACCTGCAGTCGAGCCGGTGCCTCCGCTTTCCGCTTTGAGACCACGCGCTCTGATCCCACCAGTCCCGCCCGCAGGCCAAGGCCCCGGATTTCCAAGACCCCAGGTTTCCAAACTCCGGCGCTCCTTGGCTGCTGGGAGGAAACTAACCTGCAGAACTAACCTGCAGCCACTTCACCAGAACCTCTTCTTCCTGGCCCCGTTTCTGTGGTTCGCGCCAAACATTTGATTCCCATTCTAATTCGTCCCCCTCCCCGCCGCCCAATACAAGGACGTGAACATTCTTGTTTTCTCAGCCAGCATAGGGCCAAAAACAGAATAAATGAAAACAAATGAATGCTCGAAAGTGGAAAAATTATAATATCGCAATGGAATTTGAAGCACGTTGCTGTAGCAGCTGTCAACATTTTAACGTGGATTTGGAAGAAAATATTACAATTTGAGGACCTTTGAATATAAGATGAGTCATTGTTTTGATAAAATATTTTTCCTTGAATCTTCCCTATCAATCTGCCCATCAGCCCACCCCCCAAACACACCTATTTCTATGATGTCTTAGTATTTAACTTTTCAAACCAATGTGTTGTTCACTTATAAAGTGAAATTAAGTTGAAGACCAGATCTTGGTTAAGGACGGGTTCCTTCCCCTCTTTCATTCATTAGTTCCTTCTTCAAAACCATCCACCTTGTAATTTGTGCTGTCAAAAACGATGGCTCGCTCATTAAGAAAAATAGAGACCACCAGACTTGTTCCATAGCAGGCAAATTCAGATGCCCTGAGAAGACCCGGATCACCTGGGGTGGGGGAGATGGGGAGGGAGGCAGATGGTGAGACCAACTTCAAGCACACCTTGTCCCGCCTACACAAAGTAGTTTCCAGGTAGGAAGATGGAAGATTCTGTGAATTCCGCTAACTGTGCCTGCATGTATGGAAAAGTATACAAGGAGGGTTGGGTAAGCATCTCCTCCACAGACATCTTGTGAATGAAACATGGCAGACTGTATGGCCAAAGAAGACTTTATGTGATTGTCTTAAACACCATATTTATTTTTAGTAATTCACTATAGGAACTGTCTCAGAGACATCACTCGTTCACGCAGTCACTCAGGCATACTAAATTCCCACCTTGTTCCAGGCTAGGTTACACGCTGGACACATAAAGATGAACAGGACTCATTTCTACCTGCGAGGAGCCTATCATTTAATACTGGGATGTAGACATGAACACGGTTTGCATTTGTCTCCTCAGTTTTTTCTTTCCCACCAATGCCCTCCTGTATTTAGCTGTGGGTACATTTTAAGTACAGGCTCCTTGGGGACATGGAGACACAAAAGTGTAGCTAAATATGTAAGCTGGGAGCTCAGGGGAAAGTTCTTGGCCAGAAATACGTATTTGAGGGTCCTTGACACATATGAACAGATTGAAAACATGGGATGAATGGAAACCACTCAGGGAGCGTATATAGAATGACAAAAGCAAAGATGTAATTCTGGAGAATTTGTGTCCAAATGGTGAATTTGGGAAGGATGCCAGTTTATATTCAGAGATGACTTATTTGGTAAGACCAGAGGCACAATAAAAATTATGCCCCATTGGTGCTACCAAGCTTTGGTTTCAAAGGATGGAATTGTCAAGTTCAATCATTCCTTCCATCTATGACTCAAGCAAGATTTAATTATTGGCAGTGTATCAATATTATGCCAGACACCACTGTATCTGGATCATAAAACAAAGCCCTGACATCTGGGAACTTGTAATTTATTTGCCAAATAAATCTAACCGGAAACAACTGACAAAGTGTACAAGTTGCTGTATATGGTACACGATCACTAAAAGTGCTACAACAAGGCACTTAAGAGGGACTTAAGTGAAAACCATGTGATCAGGAAGGAATTTATGGAGAAACTGAGGCAAATAGGTCCAGTTGGTAGAATTTGGATAGGGAGAGGGGATTCAAGGTACAGCATATTGAACCAAATGCTTTTGATTGAAAGTAAGGAGACAGAGGTAGATATCAAAGACATCCACCTTGCAGACCCCATATGTGTGGAACGGACCAGGTTGTCCAGGAAGCTGGTAAAGTCTGGTAAAGCTGGCAAAGCTTTAGGGTTGCACATTTACCTTCATAATTTGGTAACATCTTTCTTCAGGAGGCCCCCGTGGTTTCATAAGCTCCAGGCCGCACACAGCATGGTTCTACTCCACCACTTTGCGGTAGCTCTTCCCAAGGCAAATTGTAGTTCCTGTGTTTGCATGCCTGCATCTCCCTGGAGACAGAGGGTTCTACTTCATCATCTTCATATCCACACGAGGACGTGCTATAGGATATCAGCTAATGGTTATTTCAGTCCAGTGACTACAGAGGTGTGACAAAGTTGTCAAGTGTTGAAGAATGCCGGGGGATATTCATGCAGCCTTGGGTTGGGATCAGGTCTGATGGATGAGGCATAGGAGGGCCATTCCCAGCTGCTGAGTGTAGAGCGGAAGTCGTGTGGGAAGAAAGTGATCCTCACTGGAGTGTGGAAATGGATTCAAGGAAGAGAGACCAAAGGCAGGGAACTGGCTGGATGGCTGTTTATCAAAGGCAGGGAGAGAGGAGCAGACACTCAGCCCACGCCTCGTCATCCTGCAGCCCCTGTCACTGTTTATGACTTTTGGACTCAGGTCACACAAATCTTTTTGCTCAGCGTAGTTATGGGTGGCTATGCAAATCAACTGCACCCATCCCTCCTCACTTTACAACAGAAGTTCCAGGCCTTTACGTTTTGCCTTTTAAAAACTCGTGGCTGCCTGTTGTCTGCGTGCTCATCTCCACTGCTGGTCCCTGAGCATCCGGCTTTGGCACATAACGGGTCCCCTGTGGGAGCAGTGGTCTTATTCCACACAGTCATTGGTGGAATGCTGGAACCAGCAACCTCTTTCTCTCCCGCACCACTCTCTCAATCCTGACAGGCTTTCATTTTGATGTTTAATAAGGAAA
Organism: Macaca fascicularis; assembly: GCF_037993035.2. NCBI lineage: Eukaryota > Metazoa > Chordata > Mammalia > Primates > Cercopithecidae > Macaca > Macaca fascicularis. Next base: position 5,319,013 of record NC_088378.1, read on the forward strand.
ACATGAAAAGCTCAAAGCCTCAATCTTAGAACCAATTTTCCATATAGCTCTACAAAAAAAAAAACATATACTGAGAATTAAGTAGAAACATGGTGTTGATTTAGCTTGAAAAAGGGTTTAAACGTGGTATTGCTTGGATCTTTGACTTGAGCATGTCCTAATAATTCAGTGAGTTCGTTATGGCAAGATAAAATGTTGATCTGTGGATTATTACTTTTTTTTTTTTTTTTGAGACACAGTCCTCATGCTGTCACCCAGGCTGGAGTGCAGTGGCACAATCTTGGCTTACTGCAACCTCTGCCTCCTGAGTTCAAACAATTCTCGTGCCTCAGCCTCCCAAGTAGCTGGAATTACAGGCATGAACCACCATGCCTTGCTAATTTTTGTATTTTTAGTAGAGATGGGGTTTAGCCATGTTGGGCAGGCTGGTCTTGAACTCCTGTCCTCAAGTGATCCACCTACCTCGGCCTCCCAAAGTGTTGGGATTACAGGCATCAGTCACCACACCCGGCCTGATCTGTGAATTCTTAAGCCAAGGCAAAGTGAACCGGTGCATGGGAAGAGAGGGTGATGCCTTTGCAATGCTGTTCATGACAGTGATGTGGACGTAGATGGATTTCTACTATGGACACTGACATGAGCAAGTTCACTGCAGATGGAAACTTCTGATTACAGGATTTCAGAGAACAATTCAGGAAGCACTGATGACCCAGAGTAGTTTACGAATCTAAGCAGACCAGCTGACTGCTAAAAATGAACGCCTTCAGAGTCAGCCTTTCATCTGGGGTGGGACCTCTAGCTCCAGACCAGGAGCCAGGTGATGGAGATCCTAGTCCAAGCTCTGTTTCGAGAGGAATTTCAGCTCTCAGAGTGAGTGGCCTCCTTATTACCGCAAGAGCAATAGTGTCTTCTCTGTGACTTCTGGCTGGATGCTGCCCTCTAAATGGATTTTAAATGGTAATACAATCTTCAGACATGGAGAATCATTATCACTAACCACTTCCACGCTCTAGCGGCACCAAATGGGCTCTGGATTGCAGTCATACCTTGGGCAACGATTGATGGTTTGACCATGGACAAGTTGCCTCACTTTGCTGAATTACGTTATGCTAGACACCATGTGTCCAGATCATAAATCACAACCTTAAAGTCGCAGGGTGGGACTTCAGGTTTCCAAGGGCCCTCAGGCTCTGTAGGTCTATCATCACGGTAACCAGATTCTGGAAAAGCTCTGAGCCTCACTGACCACACTGGATGGCATTTCCTGTGGCACTTGGCCTGATGTACTGGGAACAGAGGGACGCTCACACGTCTGCAAAGCTGGTCGCAATTCCAGCCGATGCTCCCTGACCCTCCAGCTGCCCTTCCTGTCTGTATGCACATCTCACATGGAGGCCTTTCCAACACAGTGTAAAAATTCCCAATTTCCTTACACCTTTACAGGTGGACAGTCCCAGGGTCCTGAGACATAACATGGCCTGTTAGTGGAACGAGCCCGGCTTCTGCCTTTCTCAGAAACCTCCGACAACCATCATGAAAAGAACATCTAAGCTCTCTTTTTTTCCTGCTGTTGTTCAGGGCTCAGCAGAATGACATCTCCTTACTTGGGGAATTGCATGAGTATCTTCGCTTTTAGAAAATGTTCCTTAACCTAGTTTTATGAAACTCTAAATCCTCTGTTCTGAGCACATCAGCTCAGAAAGAAGGTGCCACGGGTCTCACTGTCAAACAAGGAGAGACTGAAATGTACTTCTGGGGAAATTTCAAATTCCAGGGCTTCCACTATTTATCTTTAATATGTGCTCATAAGAAAGAAAACAGGAATTGCCTGACAGACGTCCCAGGGGAGCTGCAGGCCCACGCTATCCAGATGACCTGGTTAACTGCAGAAAGCGTGGGCCAAGCAGAGCAGTACTAAAAGCATGCTGTTTTGTAGGGTTTCACACACAAAGAATTTCAGTGCTTGTGTTCCCCAGAGTTACAATGGCCCACTTGGTAAGAATGATAATATCTGCAAAAGAGGGAGGAAGGTGATCAGGCCCAGGAGAGTTTACTAAACTCATTTGTTATAAGTCTAAAAAATTTCTGAAGACAGTTAAAGTACTTAAGAAGACGATTGGAAACTGTGAAAATCTGGTGTGATACTGTGCACATAGAAGCTTGATGCATATTCATTAAATGGCTGAACTAATTCACCGTGGATGAAACAGTGCCTTATGGCCTGAGATACAATCGATGCCGTACGGTAGACAATCCAAAACAGAAAATGCATTTGCAAGCTCTTCTAGGGAAAGTCCCTCCATAGTGAAAGAACTTCACTGTTATTTGCTTTTTAGGTGAGGGGCAAATAATAAGATGAAGTCTAGCAAAGGAAGAGGGAAAAAAATCAGTGGGGTACATAGACCTGCCCTCTTCCTCCATCTGTTTTTTTCATTCACTGCAGTTTTTCTTTCACTGATTTTCATTCACTCCAGAAGTCAGATTTGAGCCCCACATCAGGGGTGGGCTTTGCTGGCCACCATGGGAATCCTGGCTTTGGAGTGTTTTTGCTGTTGCTGCTTAGCCAGAATTTAAATTGGAGTGGCTGATGTTTCCGTGGAGCCTGTTGTCTTCAGTTTTTATCATTAATAATCGTATCTTCATTTGGATTAAATGCTTCTTAGTATTTGACTGGGGCTGGGTGCGGTGACTCACGCCTATAATTCCAGCAACTTGGGAGGGCAAAGCAGGCGGATCACTTGAGGTTAGGAGTTCCAGACCAGCCTGGCCAACATGGTGAAACCCCATCTGTACAAAAACACCAAAATTAGTTTGGTGTGGTGGCACGTGCCTGTAATCCCAGCAACTCAGGAGGCTGAGGCATGAGAATCGCCTGAACCCGGGAGGTTGCAGTGAGCAGAGATCATGCCACTGCACTCCAGCCTGGGTAACAGAGCGAGACCGTCCAAATTGTGTGTGTGTGTGTGTGTGTGTGTGTGTGATTGGTTTAAATTTAACTTTGATGATTAATATCGTTAAAACATCATCTTTTCCTGTGAAGATTTCCAGATTTTCCTATTAAATATGAGTCAGTTTCACTCTTGGTGGGAGATTCAAGATTCTTCTCTCCTCAACCACACTCCTGCCTTTAGCCAAAAACCATGGACGATGGTTGCAGGTTCTGCAGACACAAGAATGTCTGAATTCTGTCTTTCTGTGAGGTCTGGGATGAGCACAGTGGCCACAACTTGACAGAAGCAGGACAGAATGACTTAGCACTGGGACCCGATGGGTCTTGCAACAGGAACACAGCAAACCTTCAGAGGACCCTGCTGAGTTCCTATGGTTTTTCTCCATGATGCCTCTGTTACACTTTTCATCTTGATTTTCTCTCCGAAGGGCCCAATTTCACAAAATTTACCTTTATTCATTTCTCATTAAAGCAAATAGGTAGAATACAATTAGGAACTTTCGTGTGTATTTATAATTGGTCTTGATGGTGGTAATATTTTTGAGAAATGTGGTATTAGTAAGATCTTAAACATTAAAAGCTAATATGATTTGCCAACCAAGTATCCTGATTTATTAAATATATTCGAGTATGTTCTGAAGAGTAGCACACTGCAGCCCTTCAATAAACATTTCTTCAATTGAATGAAAACAAAGGGCAAAATTACTAACTTTATAAACCTTTAACTTAGAATGTGACCTGAATTGGCCAACTCTGTTGTTCTATCTAATCTGCTATATTCTCAGAATAATTATGTTCTACCAAAGTAGAGAAAACAAAACAACAACAAAACTCATAATGAATGAATCATAATGAATGAATCCAGCCATGGTCCTGCTAAGACATTTCTGTTCTCTGCTCAGAAACAAGAGACATTTGTTGTGTACATGTAAGGTTTGCCTTCCATTATTTCAAGACAAAGATTAGGAACATATTACAAATATAACTACTTTCATTTTAAAACTGATTACAATGCTTTCATCATTTGCTAAATTTTCAGGCTATAGTATACCTAAACTTATGACCATATTAAAAATTTGCTTGCCATCAAAAAGAATAATGACTAGAAATAACTGTAAAATATTGAACAAATAATCTTGAGACAATAGTATTATAATACTAAGTGGAGATAAACCTCATTGCTCCACTATTTGAAATGATGATTATTTAAAGTCTGAGTTCTGAATATTGTGAATTAAAGGAAAGAATTTATTCTGCCTTTTAGGAGGAACTGAAGTTTACCTTGGGTAATAAGGGAAAGCTTTTTATTATGAAAAAAGTCAACACTTATATATGTAGAATAAATGATAGCTTTAGAAAAATAATCATTTTTTTAGCCTCCAAGTAAATAATAGATTTTACAAGGATCACTAATGGATTCTAAAACTCTTGTTGATTGCAAATGACAAAACCATACCCTATACGATAGAGAGACTGAAGGATCACCATTAGGCAGTTAATCTTAGCATCACAGTAATATGTCCGGTGGGAGACACCATGGGCCACACAGAAACACTGTGGAGTGTCCTTGCTCAACACATCATCTGAACTCCATCACCTGAATGGGACTAAGCCATTAAACCAAGGGTCACTTGCACTCATTTGCTAGGATAGTCCTGTTTTGCACCTGTTATTTGGGTACAATTATTGGTGAGACTCCATTCACTCTCAAAGTATTCCAGTGTGGATAAAGTATAGGGTTATTCTATTTATACCTAACTTCCAATATACAGGAAATACAGGAGGTAGAAGAATAAGTTAAGTGATAGCATGAGGAAAAAAACAATCAGTAAATCCAGAAAGTGGAACACCCACAGAATTGCCCTGCTTTCTTCCCATCGTCAGTGTCATGAAAATGAGGGGGAAGGTGGGGCTGGGGCTGGTGTGAGGCTTTATAGACTGTTTGAAATCTAGACACATAGACACATAGCCAAAATGCAGTGCATGAACCTGGATTTGGTCTTGGTTTGGAATAACAAAAAATAAAAGCTTGAATAATAGATACATGGGAATCATAGAGGAAAGTTAATTGTAGATGACATTGGAGAATTGTTATTTTGTGAAATGGATGTGAAAGGAAGAAAATATTATTTATTATTGACCTCTGTAGTTGTAATTCTCTAACTGATGCTTACACATAAACACATTGATTTATATGTATTTCCCAAATGTTACCCTGGGCGGGACAGCTGTCTCTGTCTTGGCTCTGCCATTTTGGGGAAACCAAAATAAGATCAAGATAAGAAAGCAAGTGACCAAGAAGATGTAAGGACATGTCTTTTCCCAGTGACTGATTAATTGAGAAAAAATGTGCAAATGCATTCTAGCTACACAATCTTCCTGTGTGGAATTCAGAGACTTTTTATGAGCAAAGACTTCAGATGAGCATTGAGAAAAGAAAAGCTTTTAAAAAACCAAACCATAGTGCATATTATAACTGCAGTTCTAATCCACAGGACAGTGTGAGGAGGTATGGAGAGTGGAGAGGACTGTAAGGTGGTATTCTTTTTGACCTCATCTGTATACCAAGGTCACTGCCAGTAAGAATGTCTTCGGGGTGGGAGAGTGATGAACGAATTAGACTCATGTCACTACACTAAGTTGAGAGCCTTGACTCTTTTTTTTTTTTTTTTTTTTTGAGATGGAGTTTTGCTCTTGTTGCCCAGGCTGGAGTGCAATAGCATGATCCCGGCTCACTGCAGCCTCCACCTCCCGAGTTCAAGCATTTCTCCTGCCTCAGCCTCCCAAGTAGCTGGAATTACAGGCACCCATCACCACGCCTGCCTTTTTTTTTTTTTTTTTTTGATTTTTAGTAGAGACAGGGCTTCACCATGCTGGCCAGGCTGGTCTCAAATTCCTGATCTCAGGTGATCTGCCCACCTCAGCCTCCCAAATTGCTGGGACTACAGGGGTGAGCCACCGTGCCCAGCCCTTGACCCATTTTTATACCAGTCACAGGTGATGTGCTGTAAAGACCTGTGCGTGGCTCCTGTCACTCATGCTGAACACTGCGACAGTAGATGAGGGTCTCAGCAGCAAAGTCATTGCTAGAAAGGAAAATGCTTGCAAACAGCTCAGTAGCCAACTGACTAAACAGAGCAGGAAATGTTAGGGAATTTCCAGGAGGAAGAATACAGAAAAGTAGACAAGAGAGAAAGGGAAGGAAAAAGATGTTTGCAAGTTTCCCTCCAGAGGTGGTGCTTGTTCTAGTCTCTTCAGAGCCACCTCCAGAAAAGTCAGTTCAGGTCCCTGAAGATGACAGGAGCCATCGCCGGGAAGAGTGGGGTAGGTAGATGCAGAAAATTCACTCCCTTTTTTGACATTAAAGTGACAGCTCTGTTTTGACAGAGCCCTAAAATAAGCCCATGTCACATAAGGTTTTCTTTTATAATAGAGTATCTATATAATTTGAATTTTTTTCTATAATAGGATTGTGTGCAGCACAAAACAATAGGCATATTCATGTTTATTCATTAACAGTCCTGTGGATCTTTCTCACCAGTACTGTAAGTTCCTATTCAAGAAAGTTTTACTTACGCCCAACTATTTATAAAATTAAGTGATAAAGTCATAACTTCACTTAAGACCTGCCTTTTAAAGTATGATTGTGTCAAGGAGACATCAATTCTCAGGGAATCTAATTGTTTCAAAACTATTGGCTTTTTTGTGTGGGTGAAATGAGAAAATATTCCTGTGAGTATGTGAGTTATTGAGTGTGTGAATGTGTGTGAGGTTGTGGGTGTGTGTGAGATACATGTGTATGTGAGTGTATGAGTGTGTGAGCGAATATGTGTGTGTTTGATGAGTGTGTGAAGGAACGTGTGTGTGTGTGAGTGACCTTGTGTGTAATGAGTGTGTGTGAGGGTATGTGAGTGTATGAGCGTGAGTGTGTAGTGAGTGTGTGTGACAGCGTGTGAGCATGTGAGTGCATGCATGAACATGTGAGTGTGTGAGTATAAGTGAGTGTGTGACCGTATGAGTGTGTGATGAGTGTGTGAGCATGTGTGAGTGTGTGTGTGGGTGGAGTGTATGAGTGTGTGAGAGCTTGTGTGAGTGTGTGAGTGTGGGAGGGAGTATGAGTGTGTGATTAGTGTGTGTGAGTGTGAGCATGAGTGATGTGTGTGTGTGTGAAGGAATGTGTGAGTGTGTGTGACCTCGTGTGCAGTGAGTGTGAGAGAGCGTGTGTGAGTGTATGAGGGAACATGTGAGTGTGTAGTGTGTGTGTGAGAGCATGTGTGTGAGCATGTGTGTGAGTATAAGTGACAGTGTGTGAGGGAGTGTATGAGTGTGTGATGAGTGTGAGTGTGAGGGAGTGTATGAGGGTCAGTATGAGTGTGAGTGTGGGAGGGAGTGTGTGACGAGTGTGTGTGTGTGTGACAGTGTGTGACTGTGTGAGTGCATGCATGCATGCATGGTCGTGTGTGAGAATAAGTGAGAGTGTGTGAGTGTATGTGTGATGAGTGTGAGTGTGAGCATGTGTGTGTGTGTGAGTGTGGGGGAGTGTATGAGTGTGGGAGAGTGTATGAGTACGTGAGTGTGGGAGGGAGTGTATGAGTGTGTGATGAGTGTGAGCGTGTGTGGGAGTGTATGAGTGTGTGATGAGTGTGTGTGAGTGTGAGGGTGTGTGATTGTGTGGGGGAGGGAGTGTATGAGTGTGTGATGAGTGTGTGAGTGTGAGGGTGTGTGATTGTGTGGGGGAGGGAGTGTATGAGTGTGTGATGAGTGTGTGAGGGTGAGCATCTGTGATTGTGTGGGGGAGGGAGTGTATGAGTGTGTGATGAGTGTGTGTGAGTTTGTGTGAGTGTGTGATTGTGTATATGCCTGAGTAGAACCATGTTGCATAATGCAACAGGAGGCTGGAGCATGCAGTCAAACGGCTCGAGTTTTTAATCCTGTCTTTCTTTGTTTGCTACTAGCTTTGAGACTGGACTGACATTAATTTTTGTGAGGCTGGTTTTAGGGCTGTAAAAGAAACATAATACCTATTTTACAGAATTTTCGTGAAGATTAAACGAGATAATTTGAGTGAAGTGCCAATCCCAGTACCTGGCCCATCATAAGTGTCTAACAAATGCAAGTTACTATCATTGTGTGCACATCTCCTTCTCCTCCGATGAATTTTGATGTAGAAATCTTTGTAAAATGGTCTGTATTCGTTTTGAACATCAGAGAACTACTTGCGGAAGATAAAGTGGCAAGGCCAACCCGTGTGTGTTTATCTAAATGCCACCACTTGGCCGAGGCACTCCATAAGGTCACAGCAATAGGGTTTTGCAGGGAGACCCCCAGTGGTGCAGCAGAGGCCAGTGTGAGTCCCGATCGCTTGCTCTGCTGTGAGAGTCTTGTCATGGAAAGCTGGGGGTGTGGAGAGCATGGCGGGGGAAGGGTGTGGAGAGCACGGGGGGGTGTGGAGAGCACGGGGGGTGTGGAGAGCACGGGTTGTGTTTTGCAGGGAGATTTCAGGGAGCCCACTGTCAGGTCAGGTGTGCAGCTGCACTCCACATCCTCCGGCCCCGGGTCTCAGGCGGCAGGGAGAGGACTGACAGGGTCTCCCACTGCCCGGAATGCCCTCTGCTTAGCAAAATAACTTCTGCTAATAAGAGCTTGCATTATGTTTTTTTTTTTTTTTTCCTGATGACAGGATTTCGGAATCTGTAAATGGAATTTTATCTTCATCATATTGAATTATTTCTTTTCTCATAAGGCCCAGGACTTCTTACAATTAAGATACAAAAAAAAAAAAAAAAGAAGAAGAAGAAAGAAAGAAAAAGGAAAAAAAAGGAGCAGTTAGAGAGAAGGCTTGTGGTAGTTTGGTTCATGCATTTGGTAATAATTCTTAGCCCGAACCTCAGTGCCTTCGGCGATTAACTTCCACATAAAGTCCAGTTTCAACGCTTGGCCTGAGACAGTCTTTAGAGTCTGTTGTATGAAATGGTGTGAAGGCTTCGTTTCTGTCTTTTCATACACAGTGTGTTATTTTTGAGCATTTGAATCTCAAATGCTCAAATGAAATGGAGATCTAATTCTTAAGGCAACTGAAGGGAAGTGAGAACAGCCACCCGCTACCCCACCACCACTGTGCCTGCCGGCCTTGACCCCACCAGACAGGAAGGGCTGGGAGACGTTTCACTCCATGGGAGTCCCTGCAGAGAAAATAGAAGCCATGGACTGTGATTCAGCTTTAAGAAGAAGGAAATTCTGCAGAATTCTGCCACGTGTGGCAGCATAGGTGAATCTGGAGGACAAAGAAAGGCAAATTCTGTGTGATCTCACTGATGCAATGAATCTAAAACAGTCAGATTCATAGAATCAAACAACCTCAAGCTGTCCTCCCATCTTGCCTTTCCAACTCTTTAGGAGGCCAAGGTGGGAGGATAGCTTGAGAAGAGGAGTTTGAGACCACTCTGGACAACATTGCGAGATCCCCATCTCTGCAAAAAATTTTTTAAAAATAGCTGGGTAAGGTGGTATGCACCTGTAATTTCAGCTACTTGGGAAACTGAGGTGGGAGGATCGCTTGAGCCCGGAAGTTGGTTGCTGGGGTTAAGAGGTGGGAGAAATAAAAAGTTACTGACCAGTGGACATAAAATTTCAGTTATACAAGAGTAAGCTCCACAGGCCTGCTGTACAACTGTGCAGCTATAGTCAACAGGAATGCATTGTATTCTTAAAATGTTAAGAGGGTAGATCTCACGTTAAGTACTCCTGTCAACAATAAAAATAAAAACGTTAGGAAAAGTCGTAAATGCTAGTAGGATGCAAGATGCATAATAGGACACAGTGTGTTCAATCCACACACTTTCCAACCAAGAATGACCACACGTGACCTTCTTGGGACATGAGAAAAGCAGGCCTCCACAGCGAATGACAGCAAGAACTCCCACGGGCAGAGACGGTCGATGGGGTCTCAACACAGCCCATTAGGAAACATCTCCAGAGCCATCTGATAAACCGTCCAGTGTCAGAATGAGCCATGTCTCTGGGCAACTTACCCCTGCCCTGTCTGCTGCCAAAAATGTAAGAATTCGCCCCTGCCACACATAGAATGTATCACTTTTAATGACAAAATGCTATGGATGCTGTTTATTGACTTACTACAATTTTATATTTATCCAAAGTTTCTTAGATTAACTCAGGAACAATCTAAAAAGAGACTTCCTCCCCCAGACAAGTGTTCAAACAGAGCACGCCCGTTTTCAGGGCATACTCCATGCAGTAGTCAGAAATCTTTTCTGACGTGTATTTCCTTTCCCCCTCTTCTCTTTCTCCTGAATCTTATTGAGCATGAAACTAGAAAAAATCACCTATAAATATAATTATGAAAATCAATATTGTGCTTCCAACATTGGATGAATACAACACCTTCCTTACTTCTTCCCATTAAAGAAAGACATGTTTAGCCACAAAATATTTTACTAGAAGTTAGAAAAATCTCTGAATATTTATAGAAATACGCAAGAATTACATTTTAACAATGTGGTAATAAAAGTACTGACGTAGCCACCCTGGAAATTAGTTTGCGTATCTTCAGAATGCAGCTTCCTCTTTGCCAGTAGATTATACAGTTTGAAAATTGACAGTTCCCCAAACGTGGCCTTTCTCTTTCTCTTCCTTTCCCTCTCTCTCCACACCACCCTGTCTCTTTCTCATCCACAAACACACACAATTCGATTATCAGTTTAAATTACCAGGGTCAAATTATCAGTGTTATAGTGACCATGAGTAAACAATATATATTTTTTCCATATATGCAAAAAAAGTGACTGAGAACCTAAAGGAGAAAAGTAAGATAAAGCATGTCCTTGGCAAGTAATAAAAGAACTTAGAGTTAACATTTTCAATGACTGAAAGCAAAGGCAAACTCTAGTGACCGCACGGCGTTTGTCATCACGGGAGTTCATCCTGGTGTGGGAAAACCCATCCTTCTGGATGTTGCTGGATTAACATATTCCAGACAACAATCCATGCAATTAGTATTTGCTGTTTTCTTATGTACTGATTATTTTAGCCAAAATAATATATCTTGATTAAAATCGCTAGTGGCCAGGAATAAAAGAATATAGAAAACAATACAAGCTTTTTCATTGTACATTCAGGCCCCCAGGAGCAATTAATAAATTTATTCATGTATAGGCTTCACAGCCGGTTTTAAGGCTAAATGTGAGTTAAAATTATGCTTGATGAATTGATCAAAGGTGCTCTCATATTAAAATAGTTGCTAAGTTTGGCCATCTCTGGCAAAGTTTAAGACTTGTGACGTTCTAATATGTTTGTACAAATCTGACTACATTTTTATTTACTGGAGGCTTATTATGAAACAGAATGTGTTAGATAAATTATATATTTTAAATTTAAATGTAAAAAAATTAACTTCTGCCTGTAGTGATCCACAAGCATTTGTCTGTGATGTGGTACTTGGCACTGCCTCAACTCTGAACTCCAGACCCTACAGTCTCAGTATCTGTGTCAGGGTCACTTCCACATGGCCACCTTTACGTCCAGCCCCCCAAGAGGATGCTCTGCCCCTCCCTCGGCCTCCTTCCCTACTCAGCCAGAAAAGCAGCCTTGTGGCTACCACCAGGAGCTATCCCATCATTGCCTTTTCCACCACCTCTCTCCCGCCCTCTTCCTGCCTCCTCTCCTGGGGATGGTGCGGGCACTGGGGGTGGTGCACGCACTCGGCTTCCATTTGTCCTGCTCGTCTCCACTGAATACCTAAGGCATCTACCTTCGGTTTTCTCCCTCGTTCAAATCTGCAAAAATGTCTGCATACAAAGTAATGGTCTAAATGATAGATTATGGAATAAAAAAAAAAAGTTGAAATCACCATCCTGCTTTAATTTGGAAAAACTGACTTATTTCTTCTAGAATTAGCAATAGTTCTGAATTCTTTCTTCAGTGATGAGGACAGGATAATGAGATGAGTTTCAGGATTGTTAGATTAAATAGCCCCTGAAAGCTAACAGAAGCTGAGGAAATAGAATACCTACTTAGGAAAGAAGTATACTGGCTTTTTTTTTTTTTTTTTTTTGAGACAAAGTTTCGCTCTTGTTGCTCAGGCTGGAACGCCATGGTGCGATCTCGGCTCATCGCAAACCTCCGCCACCTGGGTGCAAGCGATTATCCTGCCTCAGCCTCCCAAGTAGCTGGGATTACAGGTGCTCACCACCATGCCCAGCTAATTTTGTATTTTTAGTAGAGATGGGGTTTCTCCATGTTGGTCAGGGTGGCCTCGAACTCCCGACCTCAGGTGATCCACCCGCCTCGGCCTCCCAAAGTGCTGGGATTACAGGCGTGAGCCACTGCACCTGGCCAGAAGTATACTCTTGAAAGGGTTATGTAATACTTAATTGGTTATCCAAATGAAATATGATTCTAATTATATACTCAAAGCATAATAAAATTAGGTAGTGTAATTCTTTTTTCTCTTCAAAATAAAACAAATATCTCATTTTCTGATTATAAAAGTAACATGTAGTCATTCAAAGAATGTCAGAAAAGAACTTAGAAAAATATTAAAGTCACACTTCTAATAACTTTTGCCTGTAACCTCACCACACAAAGGTTACATTTTATTCTACACATAATATATGTAGATATATGCTATACATGTTGCATGTGGCTACCAAAATGTGGAATAATCCATGCAGTTATAACCCGCATTTTCAGTTAATAAGGCAGGGATGGCTTTCCATCTTAGTAAAGACAGATTGTATAATATTAATAAATACAGATTTAAATGAATGTCTATAAATCACACTCTCATTGAGGAACAGGAAGGTGGTCTCTAATTTACACTAGATTGTGCTATAATATAGCAAACAAATTACAGAACTTCTGGGTCAAGAAGCATTGAAAGAACTTACAAAATATTTATTCCTATGGTTTCAGATCGGAAAACTGATTCTCAGATGATTTTAGTCCTGATCTCTAATGTTCCAGATTGACTTTGCGGTGGAGTGGATGGTAAACTATTAGCCGCTCTGCTGATTAATAAACCTTCTTTCCAAATAGGATACATGCCGGTTGCCTTGCCTGGCACACAGGATAAGCTTAATGAGTTTTATTGAATGGATGAATTGCTGAAAAAGAAAAACGTGATGGTTAAAGGTAGTTAGATAACTAACTTTGCTGAGTGATTACTCCTATGAAGTAGCATTCTGTAAAACTCTAATTCTGTGTGTCTCCTAATACTGTTACAGACAGCTATGCTTGTCTCTTATCTGGGGGACTTTTTATGGCTTCTGACATAAAAGAGAGATGGTGAAAATGATGCTCTGTCCCTATCCAATTGCTTATCCATCCCTTACGTCATTTATTCATGCTTTCAGTAATTTGGGTGCATTTCAGTAATTTGCGTGCATTTTCTACATGCTCTCCAGGCCAGAGCAGCAGGACGGGCCCTCACCCGGGATGGAACACCATCGTTACTAGTATCCAATTCCCAGTTCTTCATGCTGGAAAACATTCTCATTTCATTTCTTGTAAAGCATTCACTATTCATTAACACTCAGAAACTTGTGGGTCTTTTGTCTCCAGAAATTCTCTTGTTTTTATATGGGTTATTTATTTATTTATTATTATTTTTGAGACGGAGTCTTGCTCTGTCACCCAGGCTGGAGTGCAGTGGCATGATCTCGGCTCATTGCAAACTCCGCCTCCCAGATTCATGCCATTCTCCTGCCTCAGCCTCCCAAGTAACTGGGACTACAGGTGCCCACCACCACACCCGGCTAATTTTTTTGTATTTTTAGTAGAGACGGGGTTTCACTGTGTTAGCCAGGATGATCTCGATCTCCTGACCTCGTGATCTGCCCACCTTGGCTTCCCAAAGTGCTGGGATTACAGGCATAAGCCACCGTGCCTGGTCAATATATGGATTATTTTTAATGGCTGTTTATTAGTAACTTAATGATCATTTTAACCTATAGTACTTCTTGGGGAATTTATTAAATTTTATCTCACTTATTTAAGAGAGAGTTTACATTTTGTTCACGTTTGTAATTTTTATGCTATCAACTGTGAGGTCTTATTCATTAAAATGAATTTGAAAATACCCACTGAGAATAATTTGCCATTAAGAATATATTTAATTACTCACTTATACTTCCTAGAATGAAGCAAGGAAATGTTAATAAACACTAATTTAAACTATAGAATAATTACTAATATAGTTGCCATTATTGTTATATGTGAAGATTTGAAATTAGTAACCTATTTTAAATAAGAAAATTATTAGTACCTATCAAAAAATATTCAAAAAGGAAAGATATCTATAAATGTCCAGTTTTATAATCAAGTTTTTATGACTCACAAGTTCATCCATTTAGAGTTGCTCTAGTATTCTCACTTCAAGAAGAGAGAAGTTCCTCCATCTCTTTTTTTCTGATAACAAGCACTCTGATATCAGTTCCATAGGACATCATGGAAATCAGGGAACAAGAAGCTGAAGTGCCTTATGGTGAAATTCATCAGCCTCATTAACGCAAAACAGCCCATGCGTCATCTTTGATTTATAAAAGCTGCAGGAAGATGCCCTCCCAGTTTTCCCATAAACAGTCATGTGGAAAGTAAAGTCTTCTTTCTGTGAAGGAAAAATGCTTCTTTACTCCTCACATGTAAATTTAAATTATTTTGATACTAACCCAAGTTAAGTTTACTTTATCTTCAAAATGAGTTGGTGATGCTTTGGAAAAGAATGTTGGTGTGTCCACAAACTGAATTTCCGTTTGCTAATTACTCTTTTCATACAGCGCTTAGTGGGTTTAAAAGCATGGCCAACGCTGTGCTATGCCGGGTCTCCTTCCACCTAGGCTCGCCCCTCCTTTGACACTCACAGTGTACACTGCCTGATTCAGACTGTATCAGGGGCTTTTCTCTATGTGTGAAATTGTCACTCCCATCAGATGTGCACTCTGTTAAATGCTGAGATTAGGTCTTAAATAACCTCTTTCATCCATGCAGCAGACTCAATACATCCATTACGTAGCTAAAACGTTATTCTGGAATACATCGTTCAGGTCTGTAGTTTAGGAAGTCTCAACTCATTGTGAATATTGTTGAATGATATTAATGAGGAATATGGTGACCACTAATTTAAGTTACCAAAGCAGTTTCAAAACAAATTATGAAAGTATTATAAACATTTGAATGAGAAACCCATTATTGTAAAGATACATATTCTGAACTCTATCACAGGCCTTCAAACCTGTTTGCACATCGGAATCACCTTGCTGAAATAGAGAATCTGGGTTGGGGTGTGTGAAAATATGATTAAGAATCCGTTTCTGAAAGTTCCCAGGCGATGCTAACATGCTGCTCCATCTGGGAACCACTGACCAGAAGTCTCACTTCTTCCTTAATTCTCTTTCATCCCCCTAATAAAAAGAACTGTTTTTGGAAGACATCTGAATTACTTTGATTTAGCACCAGGACCATTTTACAAGGTGCAGAAATTTGATAAAAGGCTAATTATGTTTTCAAAGGACAATGGATTTAGAGGCTATTAAATTTTGATAATGCCAAGTGGATAAGAATTTGGTTTAACACATAAAAGCATAACAATAACAACAACAATAGTATTTTCTTAGCACTGATGCTTTTTTAGTTAATCTAATTGTCTTTCTGAGGTTACCTATGATGCTAATCAAACACTCTCTTGAGTTAAAATCTAAGCTTTATTTTACCAGCCAGATAAAACTATTGACTCAAAGAGCATTCAGATATTAGTCTCTGCTTTTTCAGAAATTCTGTCCCTAGTCTAGAAAAGGAGTAGATGGGGAAAAATGAGAATAACTACTAGTATCTACTGAGTAACTAGGACGTGTCAGGCTTTGGGTTAGGCATTTCATTTAAATAACCTCTCTCCAATTCTCACAGCAGCACCAGGAGGCGAAGACCATAAGTCCATTTTCCAGATCAGGAGACTGAGTTTCTTCGAGGTGCACACTTGTCCAATACCCTGTGACTTGTAAAAGGCAAAGCAGTGATGAAAGAATTCATCTCTTTGACACTCCCAAGGAAGCTGAATTCTCCCACAGAGTTTTAATTCTCCAATCCATGATGATCTATCCTTCTTTTAGCGCTAGGAACTTACAATAGAACATTTGACACTTTGCGGGATAAAGGACAGCATTGGTTTCTGGTCTTCTGTGTGAAAACCAATTCCCCAGGACCTCTCTCAGTACTAAAAAGTCCCAGCCCCAACTCCCCCTTACCATTCTGATCCTGTCTTAATGGAACTGGACCAACTAAGTGATTCCATCCCCACAGTGGCCTGCACCTGTCTTCATCCCGGCTTGAATACGTAGCTTCCCATGCAAACCCTGTTACGGATGCCACTGAATTCCATCTATCTTGTCTCAGTGTCTCTGGCTGTCCCAGTACCCATAGTTTTCCCACCCTCTGACCAGCAAATGTGACCTGCATGGAAAACGAGAAAATAAAAGAGGAAGGGATCAGAGATGCCGGCTGTCCATCACAAGGGTGCTGTTTGGATGATAATTTTCGAGTGTGCATTTAAATAAGCAATTTGACGTTACTTGCTCTTCCTTACATTTAACTTCTCTTAAAATAGAAACAATATGAGTAGTCTGTTATTCTACCTTCTACCCTATTCAAGTTTTGAAATTTAACATTCAAATTTCTTCAGTTGTCCTAAGGTCCCTTAGTAGAAAGGGCTACAAATAGAAAAACAGAAGAAAAGACGTAGGAAGTCAAGTTAAACAGAAAGTCAAGTGCTAAGCTAAGCAAACCAGCAAGCAGGAAGTTAGGCAGAAAGGTGGAAAGGACCAGGTAAATACCAAGGAGGTGCTCATGGGTTAGGATGGCTGAAGTGGGTGGATGCTACACATCCAATGAGTTAGAGGCAGACATCTTTTCTTTTTTCTTTCTTTCTTTCTTTTTTTTGAGATGGACTCTTGCATTGTTGCCTGGGCTGGTATGCAGTGGTGTGATCTCGGCTCACTGCAACCTCCCCGCTTTCTGGGTTCAAGCGATTCTCCTGCCTCAGGCTCCCAAGTGGCTGGGACTACGGGCGCATACCACAAGGCCCAGCTAATTTTTGTATTTTTAGTAGAGACGGGGTTTCACCGTGACAGCCAGGCTGGTCTCGAACTCCTGATCTTGTGACCCACCCACCTTGGCCTCCCAAAGTGCTGGGATTACAGGCGTGAGCCACCGCACCTGGACAAGGCAGACAACTTTACATAGCTGCTTCTCAAAGCAGCTTGGACACCAGTCCATTTATTTCTCAAACCTAGGTTACTCCTGGCTTTCAAGCTACCTTGCACTAGGAACATGAGAAGTCACGTAACCTCACTTGTTCTAGTTTCCTCTTCTCTGGAATGAATGGTGTTGACATAGACGGGCTCTATCGCTTGCTCCTAGAGCTCAGTGTTAGTCACAGTTCTTACACAGGGCTGGTAATGGTTGGGAAGGGTTTGTAAAGCACTCGTTCTGTGATACCTTAGCTCTGAATGTGAGATTTCTCTAAACCGATGACATTACAGGTGTTGATGTTTTCATTCTCTGTTTCTGCCTCGTTTCCTTTCAGAAGAAAACATCCTGTCTTCTGTGAACAATGTCCACCACTACTTTAATAAAAACAGAATCATGAAACAGATAAATGTTCCCAATCTCAACAAGTGGCGTCTTTTGAAGTGTACTCATTTCTGTTTCTTAATTTTATTCATTCCTGCTATAGAAATGGTATGAATGGGTAAAAAAATGCCACCTTACATGCTATGGTGGAGGATAAAAATCTAAAAGACCTGGTCCTAACCTTTAAGAGACTGTATCTTAGTAAAACCGATAAGACACATATGCCAAAAATATGACTAAAATGATGACTGTAATAGTCATTCATATTGTATTCTGTAACAGCTCCCTGGCTGTGCAACTTGACAAGTGTGATGAGGTGCCCTCCGTTATTACTTTAGCAGCCCTAGTAAGAGGAGACAGGCATCTACTCAATAAATACTTGCTAACTGAGTAAAATGTTTTCAACACTATTTTAGATGGCTAAGTAGCCAAAAAATGTTACTGTCTTCACAGACCACATAATTCTACAGAGTATGTGAGTCACATACTTATGAATTTATAAGTGAGGAAGTGTATGTAGAGCATCAGAGAGGCCCACAAAGTAAGTTTTAGGAGGCCGTGGTCATGTGAAAACACCACACAAACATCTGTATTTGCGCATAGGTGGCTTTTCTTCTTTCCTTCATATGCAGCAGCATTGAAAAATATCACACACGGTTCCCATACAGAAATGAAGTCGGAGTTTTGAAATCTGATTGTACAATTTCCTGCTCCCCACATCCCGTACCCATTAAGTCACGATACATCTGCAAGGGCTTGTCTGCTGGACGGGTAAGTACGTCCCTGGGCACACAGTAAGACGTAGTTCTTGATGTTCTTTGGAATAGGCGTTTTAGTTTTAGAATTAGTTTATGATGAATACTGTGTTATACATGGACCCAGGGGAAATATGATGGATTGAGTTAGCAGAGTTCCAAGTTCCAGAGGAAATGTCAGGGGAGGGTTGGATAATTGAGTCCAATGTTCGTTTCTGAAGGTCAAATGAAAAACAGTGAAACCACACTCATCTCTAACTCTGGATGTAACCCTCATACACATCAGAACTGCCATGGACCCAGCCTAGTTTTGAGACATTTGGTGACACAGGTAATCAGGTTTCCCACGCCTTGACCCTGCTGTGGACTCTGACGAGGTTTGAGAGTGATTTACGGCAAAGATGGCCCAATAAACGCCTGTAAACTGAAGTAAGGGATGAGGCTCGTCTACAGCCATGCCTGTGAGCAGACTTAAATCAGCAATTCTATTTTTCTGAAGCAATAAATCAAATTCCTGAGGAGGATGACAGTAAAATCCCAAAGGACAATTAACTTGTCAGCAGTTCACATGACTTCGTCCTTTTACTGAGCTACACGCTAACTTTGGGATTAGATTTTGAACTATTAAGAAACTTTTGATTTAAGGAATTCGAGGTGAACATACTTTAATTAGAACTTCCAGATTACACTTAGGCAGTAAATCAACTACGCTCATTCTCATATTCTTGGGTGCTTTTGCCTTCTTTGGACTTTATGACCCTTACGATCTGGGTCATTGTCTTACTTCGCTGTGGCTGATGTCACAACCAAAAATGTTGTAACCTGAAACAATGTAAATTAAGTATTTTACAGTTCTCTAAGTTAGAAGATCAACACAGGTCTCACTGGGCTAAACTCGAGGTATCGGCAGGGCTGGCTCCTTCTGGAGGCTTTAGGGAAGCGTCCATCTCCCCACTTCTCCAGCTTCTTGAGCCGTCCGCATTCCTGGGCTTGTGGTCCTGCTCCATCTTCCAAGCCAGCAACAGCTGGTTGAGTTCCTCTCACTTAGCATCACTCTGACCTCCACTCCTGTAGACAAGCCTTCCTCTTCCTCCCTCTTCTGTCTCCACCTTTGTGATTACCTGGGGTCCACCAAGATCATCCAGGGGAGCCTCCCATCTCTAGATCCCTAAGTCAATCACATCTGCAAAGTCTCTTTTGCCATGTGAGGTAACATAGTCATAGGTTCCAGAGATTTGGATGTGAACATTTTTGTTGGGGCCTGTCTTCCCAACCACAAGCATGTACCCGGCACTCACCACGTGTGGCAGTTAGTTGGTGTGTACTTTATTTCTCTACCTGGAAACCCCTGGATGGAGAACATGATTGTGTTCTCTCTACATCTCTTTGTGTTTCATCTGGTTCACTTACCATGATCCCCAATGTCTCAGTCTGTATAGTGTGGCCATAACAGAAACCTGAGACTGGGTATTTATTAAAAAAAAAAAAAAGTAGGTGTATTTAGGTCACAGTTCTGCAGGCTGGGAAGCTCAAGGGCATGGCCCTTGGTTCTGGCAAGGCAAGGGCTTTGTGGTGCTGCGTCATAACATGGCAGAGAAGGTCAAAGGGTAAGTGGACATGAGCAAAGAGAAGACCCAATGGGCCTCCTGGCTTTGTAACAAACCGCTCTCATGAGACTATTCCATTCCCTAGAGAACTAATTCAGTCTTGCCAGAGCGAGACCTCATTACCATGAGAACAGCACCAGGCCGTTCATGAGGGATCTGCATCAATGATTCCAACACCTCCCACTAGGCACCACCTCCCAACACTACCACACTGGGGACCAAATTTCATCATGGGCTTGGCGGGGAAAAGCCAACCATACCCACACCATAGCACCAGCCTGGGAGCCGAATGCACCAACAAAGGGAATGAGAAAGCCTAGAGCTGAACCATCCAGCAGTCAGATACCAAAGAGATCCAAAAAGTTAAACAATCACGAAGAAAATGCTGAGTTGAAGGACACACACTATACTGAATACAACAGAAGCGTTGAGAGGGTCAGACCTCAGGCAAATTCAAGGCCAGTAGCTGGCACCAATGCAGGAAGATGAAGCCTTGCCCATTGGGCTTATGAAGCCATAAGCCCCATCGTTATTTAGCGTGTAAGGACTTCGTAATTAGAAAAAGTGCAAAGATGGTCCAAACCTCCTAGAGATGTTTTCTTGCAGGGTGAACTTTGGCAAGCACTAGGGGATGGAGGAGAGAGGAATCTGCCTTCCAGGTTTGTCAAGTTTGCTCTTAATGGTCCTGAGAACACAGGGTCTGATGGAGCATTTGTTGGTCATCTGCATGGCTGTGATATTTTACTTTACCACTTCCACCCACCACTTTTATAAGTATTTTTATTCTCCATAAAACAGGCTTTTATGTATCATTTGGAATACAGAGCATTTACAAATTAATCACATTAAAGACTTATTATCTGTTGTCTTATGACACACCTATTTTGATATGGTGTGAAGATAGTTGTTATAATCTCTATTAATTACTTTACATACTGGCATTCATTAAACATGAACATGTTCAATTGTTTGAAAGAAAACGACTGGCCTTTTTGAATATTAAAGAGTATTCTGTTTTATTGCATTTTTACGCTAAATGATTAGGCAAAAAGTTTTTACTAGACATTAGCATTTTTATTTATTAAATTTCAGTCCCCTTAGAAGAACTCAAGGTATTCGCCAATTGAATTCAAACTTGTACCACTTAAAGATACAAATGTAAATAATCTGAGAAGGGAAAAACTAAGTATAGAGGGGGAGAGTAGAGAAAAGGCAATAACACATTTAGACTTGAGGCAAGAACAGGTGTTTTTGTCTGAAGACACCAGCAGGGCTAGGCACTCAACAGATGCTCTCCAAACATTCGTGGCCCAGCGGAGTGAACTGAAGAGTGAGTTGGCAACGGTGGGTGGGAGACCAGCAAAGGCTCCTTTCCTGGCAACCTGAGGAGGAGGAAGGGGAGAAGCAGCTGCCGTGGCCACGTGGGAAGAAGAGTCAGGGATAGGCAGCGGGAGGTGCAGGGAGCCCCTGGGAGACAGGAGCCGCATCACAGTGGTCAAACACAAATTCAGCTCTGCCAGGGGCCCAGAACCCTGTCTTCTAGTTTGCCTGAGATCAAGAATGTGTGCAGAAAATTCCAGAAAATGCAAGCAAAAAATTAAACAGAATCAACTTTGTGGCCACCACCCCCCCCAAATAATTAGACAATATTTTAAAAGCAAGTAACATTACATTTCTCAAAAGAAGACATTCATACAGCCAACAGACACATGAAAAAATGCTCATCATCACTGGCCATCAGAGAAATGCAAATCAAAACCACAATGAGATACCATCTCACACCAGTTAGAATGGCGATCATTAAAAAGTCAGGAAACAACAGGTGCTGGAGAGGATGTGGAGAAATAGGAACACTTTTACACTGTTGGTGGGATTGTAAACTAGTTCAACCATTAAGGAAAACAGTATGGCGATTCCTTAAGGATCTAGAACTAGATGTACCATATGACCCAGCCATCCCATTACTGGGTATATACCCAAAGGATTATAAATTATGCTGCTATAAAGACACATGCACACGTATGTTTATTGTGGCACTATTCACAATAGCAAAGACTTGGAATCAACCCAAATGTCCATCAGTGACAGATTGGATTAAGAAAATGTGGCACATATACACCATGGAATACTATGCAGCCATAAAAAAGGATGAGTTTGTGTCCTTTGTAGGGACATGGATGCAGCTGGAAACCATCATTCTTAGCAAACTATCACAAGAACAGAAAACCAAACACCGCATGTTCTCACTCATAGGTGGGAACTGAACAATGAGATCACTTGGACTCAGGAAGGGGAACATCACACACCGGGGCCTATCATGGGGAGGGGGGAAGGGGGAGGGGGGAGGGATTGCATTAGGAGTTATACCTGATGTAAATGACGAGTTGATGGGTGCAGCACACCAACAAGGCACAAGTATACATATGTAACAAAGCTGCACGTTATGCACATGTACCCTACAACTTAAAGTATAATAATAATAAATAAATTTTAAAAAAAAGAAAAAAAAAAAAAGAAAGTGCCTTCATTTTTCCACATGCTAGCCCTATTCTCTTTCTAAATAAAACCCTTCCAATGGCTCTGGCCATTTCTCTGTTATTTTGTTCATCTGGCTTTGTGCTCTTCCTGTCTTCACCATGACCATCTCATATTGTTTTGTAACTATTTCAAATGCATTTTAAATTATCTAGGAAGTTGAAAAAGATTCTGTCCTAAATATTCTATGTATGATGAAAGAAATTAATTTTTAAATAAACATTTATTGAATTTAAAAAAAAGCATTAAAATACGTTTGTTGGAAAGGGGATTAATTGCAGCAGAGTACAGCTGCTTTGCAGTGACAAATGAAAACCCCATGTAGGGCTTGATGCAGAGTAGATCTAATAGGAAGCTGCTGAAGCGATGTGACTTCGGGGATGCGGGGAAATCCCCTTTACTCAGAAAAAAGACCTTTGTTTATACACACATGTGCAAGTGTGAACACTCACAGTCATTCACTACATAATGATTTTCCATTATTTTAAACTAAACAATGACTTCTTTTTTTGTTCGAGTGAAAAGACCCCTTGCACGTCACCTGGAAAAGAAGGAATGGTTTGGGGAACTTGGTTACGCACAGGGAAAAAACCAAAACTTTGTATCACTACCTCACACCATCAATTCCTAATAGACTGTGTGGAAGGCAATATTTTAAAACTTCAAAGCGATAAGTGAATACCTTTAGGATTCTGGGAATGAAACAATATCTTAAGAACTAAAAGCATTACCCACAAAAGAAATTATCGTTAAACTTGACCATATTACAGTTAAGAACTTCTGCTCATTAAATAACAGCATTAAAAAGGTGAAATTGCAAGACACATATTGGGAAGAGACACTTGCAATACCAAAATAACCAACAGGGGATTTGGACCTAGAATATATAAAGGACTCTTAAAATCTGTTTCTAAAAATGACCATCTAATTTTAAAAAATGGGCAACAAAGACAAGCAAGAATTTCATAGAGAAAAAAACTCCAGTGGTCAGTGGAAATATGAAAAGATGCTCAACCTCCTTACAAACGTAAATTTAAACTACAGTGATACAATTTAAAAGTTGGCAAGGAACTTTTAAATATTAAATTTTTAATATAGAAAATGGAAATCCTTACCCGTTATTGACGGCAAAGTAAATTGCCTCAACAGCTTTGGAGAACAATAAGACATTGTGTATTCAGTAAAGCAAAACACGTGTGTAGCCCAGGGATGCAACACCACTCTCAGGTGTGTTCATTAGAGAACCTCGCATGCATCTGGCACCAGGAACTGTGCTTGGTGAAGTCCAGAGCAGCTTTGGAGACAGCCCAGAAGTCATTGTAGAGAAAAATGGAATATTATACAGAAGTGAAGAGGCATGGATGAATATTAGAAACAAAATACTGAATGAAAATAAACATGTAGGCTGGGTGCGGTGGCTCATGCCTGTAATCTCAGCACTTTGGGAGGCCGAGGTGGGTAGATCACGAGGTCAGGAGATCGAGACCATCCTGGCTACACAGTGAAACCCTGTCTCTACCAAAAATACAAAAAATGAGCCGGGCATGATGGTGGGCGCCTGTAGTCCCCCAGCTACTCGGAGGCTGAGGCAGGAGAATGGCATGAACCCGGAAGGTGGAGCTTGCAGTGAACCGAGGTCATGCCACTGCACTCCAGCCTGGGCGACAGAGTGAGACTCCATCTCAAATAATAATAATAATAATAATTAAAAATTGAAAATAAACATGTAGCAAAAATGAAAAAAAAGCAAAAAACCACACATGTAGCCTTTTTGATTTAAACCCCAAACCAAGCAAAGTTAAGCAATGTATCACTCTTGAGATAGACACATATATATGTGCTAAAACTATTTTTTCAAAGGAGGTAATGACTAACCCAAAATTTCAGTGATGGAGGCCCTCTAGGGGCTGAGGCAGGAGGCAGTGTTGGGAGGAGCAGGCCAGCAGACACCATGGTGTCAGTAACCTTCCAATTCCGGACTTGATGGCTGGCTCACGAGTGGTGCGTTATGATGCTTCATGATGTACCTCTGTGTGTTAGACGTAGATTGTTTTGTGTGTTTTAAATATTCCATAATTAACAATTAAATGTAAATATCCTGGGGGAGGTCAGCCACCGATCTTGTCTGTCCATTTGGCTTTAGAGTGGTTTTGCTCAGCCCGCATTTTCCCCCCAAGAGGGTTTGATGGCCACAGGAGAGACGTTCATATACTTAACAGAGTTCGCTGTTTGACCATCTTGCTTAGGATAACTCAGAGTCAGTCCGTCCGTCCTAGAGAGGGGCCACTAGTGACTGCAAAGATGAGCTTCCCTCTGTTTTCACATGTGTGGAATCATCAGGATTTTTGTTGAGTGCCCTTGTTAGGACCAGTTCCTTGGAAAAGGGTCTGTAGGAAAAGCTAACCACAACCAAAGCAGAGAAGAATCGTTCACCTCGCCCCTCAGAGCAATCAGCCCACTGCACCCCGACGCTCCCATTATCTTTGTCTGTTCTCCCTCAAAGCCACCTCAAATATTCTAGAAAAGAAGCGTTCTTGCCACCCAAATGCAACTTCCATCTGCTTTCCGTCCAGGTGACTGCCCCATCTCCTCTGCCCAGCTACTCTGCCCCGCCCCTACCAATGCCAGCCCCGCAGAGCAAAGTTGAGATTCGTCTGGGATGCTGTTCTCAGTAGACAAGCGTGGAGTGCCAGCTATTAATACAGGCTTTGAAGATCACAGGGGAGCAGGGCCAGGTTCTCCTCACCCTCACGTCACAATTCCCTCCTTCTTAGTTTTACAGTGAAGAAACAGAGGGACATGACACAACAAACATGCATGTGTAATTTTGTTGCACGTGTCTGTGCAGTTTCCAGAAAGAGAAAAGCTTCCTGGAGAGCAGGCAGGTGATTTCTGTCCTGAGGCTGATGTGGTCTCACTTAGGCAACAGTTTCACCCTCCCTGGGCCTCAGCTGCACCATCTCTAAAGCAGAATGGCATTTGCCACCCTCCTCTCGGCCCTGCGGCCCTCACTGAGCTTCTCAAGGGTCAAGGACCCAACCTCCTTGATTTCTGTCAGGGCTGAAGGCAGTAGCCAGGAGGGATGGAAAGAGAAAGGAGGGAGAAAGAGAAGGAGAGAGGAGTTGGGAGGCAGTTCAGTCACAGCACTGTGTGGAAGAGCATAATAGGAGAGAAACTTTTGTGAACTCTGGAGAGCGTTCTGCAAATCTCAACTGATAAACGCCATTACTAAGGTCAGTTACTGTTAATGATTGGCATATGCATATCAAAAACAGCTCCCAGCTCTGTAAGCCATTAGAGTGAAAGCAAGCAATTTTTTAATGAAACATTCATTTGCCTTCTGTCTTTCACGGCAGTGCTTTGATTTAACAGAAATAAGCAAAACTGACCAATGATTGTATCAACTTCTGAACTTGTTGAATCTACTCGGATGTTACTGTAACCCCCTAGGAGAAAAGGGAAGCAGAAATACTACGTATTAATGTTTTTAAATTTTCTTACACTTGTAACCCTTTTTTCACTTTAGAAAAGTTTAAATGTGTGTTATACATATACATAATTCATAAGGAAAAGCTACTTGATTTATATAATTAACCATGGTCAATCTAAAAATAAGTTTATTTAAATTAGTGTGAATTTCATAGCTAAAAATATTTGTGAAGAATCAGTTTGGCTATTTTTTTTCTCATCAAATGGGATGCTTGAAAATAGTTAATAAATAAAAGCAGCTCAATACTATTGGTTACTTTCTCCTATTTCTTTTTGAACATACCAGTCGAATAAAATCACTTGAAGACTTTGGCAGTGTTGAAGCTGATTAAATTTATTATTCAAGTTGGGTTCCATAAGAATACGAAACGTTCCCTTTCTGGAAGTAATTCCGTTGCTGGCCATTTTTTCTCACTGAAAATTAAGTATAAGTTTTGAGCTCTAATACAAGTTCCAAGTTGAATATCGATTAATTGTGTACTTTTGCCACCCATGAGCTTTAAAGTTATACTTTAATAACTGACTTTAAAAGATAGACCAAAAAAGATTCATTGCTTAAGCAAAATGGTTCGTTTTCAATTAGTGTCACCCTTTCTGTTAATTAGGGACAGGTTAATAAAACATGGGTCAGTAACACTAGGACTGTTTTCTCCCAACATCCCCAAAATAAAATTTATTGTTCCATGAGGGAAATAGAAGCGGTGCATTATCTTTTTCTCAAGTGCTTAAGCATTATGTCCTGCGATGGATGTGTACGACAGGTGGGGGCAGGGTGGGCAAAGAAAGTGGGCAAGCTTGTTTCCAGCTGATGACCTTTGAAAAGGTCACGACCGGCAAATATTCATCCTGCCGCCAAAATAGGGGATGATTTCCAAGTCACGGTGTTCAGCGGGTTGCTAAGGAAGCGTTGCGGCGGAGGCTACTGTGTAGCAGAAGTGGTTGTTATGGCCACTCTGCATGTTAGAAAATGTCAATTACTCTGAAGAGGCTGGCAATGCTACCTGGCATCCGCTCCACTGTGGTGATTATGGTATCACCGTTCTTGTTGTAGCAACAAGCCAGGCCTCTGAAATGTTTTCCAGAGGTTTGCGTTTGTTGACTCCATTGACTGTTTTTTTGATAATGTTGCTGGGATAAACTAGAAAACAAGTTTCCCCATGGTCAGCTGGAAATACTCACATTGCGCTTGGACGGAGCGGATTGTTTCTGAAGAGGGCCAGTGGTGAGCATCAGTTCCCTCTTCACCCAGGCCAACAGCGTTTTACAGGACGCCTGGGCTCGTCCTGATGGTTCTCTTCCAAACGATGATCTACAAAGACGCCTCGTGTCAAGTTACTTGCCTTTCAGAGTTCTTAAAATCACTGTTCCTCCATATCATGGTCAGAGTTAGTGCTTTCATGCCGGTGAGTTCTTGGGGAATTTTTTTTAGAACTATGAAAGAAACAAAACAAAAAAAGTAATAAAAATTAGAGCTACATTCCAGCCACCCAGAATGAGGACCTATGATTTTGTCACATTAGCTGCCACTCTGTTCAAGTGATGAAAATAATCTTGATAACATCAGAGATCTGATTCAGCATCTTAGCCCTTCCTCCCTCTCCAGAAGCAGTAACTATCAGCTAGCAAATTTGGCAGTTCTTTTCCAGGTCATTTATTTTATATATATTATATACTTTTATATACTATATACATATAGTATATAAAATAATATGCATATGTTATGTTTTATATATTGTATATAAATTATATATAATATATAAATATATAGGTAATAAATATATAAAAATATTTTTACATATTATATATACATATTTATTATATATTTTTATTATATATACATATATTCAAGAGCAATATTTAGTCCTTTTATGTGTTTTAAAAATACACATAAAATACATATTTCTACATGTCCTTGCAATTTGTTTTCTCCTGTCAAAATTATCTTGAAAAGTAATTTCTATTATTGCACATCTATTCTTAGCAGTCTTGTTATTTAATAGTCATTTCCAGAATGGAATTAAAATGAAAAGAAGGCGCAAATGTTAAGATAATCACTTTCAAATCACATTCATTTTATCTTCCCATTTTTAAAAGTTCTTTCACTTTACATTGACTTTTTATTTTACTTTTTTTTTTTTTTTCCTATTTGGCTTTCAGAGGGAGCTAGTGCTTTAATGTGAAAGGCTTCTAATTACTGGGGCTTCTTAAAGAGGCTGGTGTCACACATAAGTGAATTTTCCAGACAATTGAAATGCCAGATCTTTTTTAAATTGAAAAGTTTTGATGGAAGTCTTTCTGAAATAATGTCTTAAAAGTATCTCAGCTTTAGAAAAAAAAAAGTTGAAATACTTGTCTGAATCACATGATAGTTGTAATATAATGTTACTTCTATGATTTTCCAGGGTTCAGGGCTATTTTTCACTATTGTAAATGACACCCTAAGGTTTTGAGTTCTTATGTCTAGATTTTACAGTTTTTCTGTCCGTTTACTTTTTATCACACCGACAGCCATTTTTTTCCTCTTTCATCAGTGGTAGAGACTCAGGAAACTTTTTCCTACTTCTTAATAAACTGTTATCTGGAAATTTTGACAATAAACTAGCCCAAACTAATCTTTTATCAACAGTGAATTTGTTTAGTGCATACGCTTGAGTCAGGGGCCTTTTTTGTCTTTATTTTTCGTTCTTGGCTCTATCTCGGTCAAAATAACTGAACTTGAAGGTCTGGACTTTTCTGAAATTTGTTTTGTGGAAAAAACAATTAAGTATTTGTAAATTATGTATTTTTAAGCTTATACTTTTATTGGAGAATATGGAAAAATAATGAAGCAACAGGGTACAAGTTGTTAACATGAGATATAGAGCAACATTTTAAATATAGTCCGTACAGCAAATTCATTGTGCAAGCGAGTTCCATAAGAATACAAAGCAAGCCCTTTCTGGAAATAAAATAGTCATTGGCCCTATTTTCAGGAAAATGTTCTGTTGAACGTTATTTCAGATGTGGAAACATCTAAGAGGACTCATAATGTCAACATGCATTTCCCTAATAAATAAACAAGAGAAATGACACTGACAAGAACAAGAAATGATTATTTCTTCTGCCACAGTTGGAAGCGACCAGATACGGATGTGCGTATTTTAAGATAATCGTTTGTGCTGTTGGAGTAGGAATAAGTAAAAGCACTTTAATTTGAATCTGAATAGAAAATGAAAATTCAAAGGGATCCTTGCTTCACAGACCATTTTGGCAATCTATTTTTTTTTCACTAATTTTGCATAAGGAAATGGTAAAAATGAGTTTGTTGAAAGAATCAATTATCTATGGATTATATTTTAAACACTCACTGGTAACTGATTTCCACCATAAGGATGCCCAGCCAGGAGTGTCTGCATTTTGCAGGGAGTGGAGGCTGTTAGTCCATTTCCTAATGTGTGCTTCCAAAGGCTACATTGTTGCTGCTTCTACACTATGCTGTCTTTTTTTTCACTCTGTCTCTTCCTTGCTCCCCAACCCTGCCCCCCAATCAATAAGCATAAACTTTCCTCACTTCCGCCCCAAATTTGTTTTCTCAGCTAGATTCATTTGGAAAATAAAGTACTAATTAAAATATACAATGACAATATTCATCACCGTGGGACCACAGAGTTAGGAAGGGCCCCGGAGGTCACGCAGGCCTCATTTTTACAGATGAAGAGATAGCCCAGGTTGGGCAACTGGCCCTGGGAGCTGATGCTGTCCCCATGGCAACGCAGGCCCTGGGACACCACATGGAGAACATTGGAGGCGATGTCTAAAACAGGCACTAGGAAACAGTGGGGCTTGGAAGGAGGAGGGAAAGTGTCAGGATTTTTCCTTCAATATTTTAGGACTTTACTATATAAGCCCTAAGAATTGAGGGCTTTACTCTCTCATGTAGTAAAAATATAGCATTTAGCCTGTTGCATTTAATAACTGACATGCATCCCATTTCAACACTGAAAATAATCTCCATAATGTGGAGGATTTGTCAATACTGTAGTTTCCTTGTCAGGCTTTCTTCAAAAACACAATGCTTTATTCTTTGTGCTTGCCAGTGGGCCTAAAAACAGTTTGTATTGTTTAAATAAGGTATTATCAGAGTTAAACACTATTTTAGTTTCACAGAAATATGAATTTCTAAGGTGAATCTTTTAAAGAAGCATTTCAGACACAGTAAAAGACACAGGGCAGTAAATAGACTGAGTTTCAGGCGGGGCAGCAAGGCGGGTAAGTGCTGATGAGCCTGCCAAGGGAAGACCAACCCCCACCTCAGCCAGAGCCCTCCGGTGCCCCGCTGTGTCTCTGGTCTGTCTGCCTCACATGCAGCCAGCTGTGCATCACACCACGTAGGCCAGGGCGGCTCATCCACCCCACAGGCAACCTAGTATTCATCCAAAATGTCGCTGTGGTTAGTTCTCGTGTAGGCAGAGGTGAGATAGTCCCCTAACTTCCCAATCCTGCCATCCAGCTTCCAACCTAAAGCCTAAATGACTTGACATAGCAAGGCTTTTCATTTTTTCTTTTTGTTTTGCTTGCTTTTTTTTTTTTCTTTTTAAACTGGAGATTTGACAGAGGTGAAATAAGGATTTTGGAGTGGATTTTTCTGGCCATTTTTGCAAATGTGTTATTTGTTTTACTTAGAGAATTGTTGAGGAATATGCGCTTTGAGGAAAGAAGTTTGATTTTCTTTGTCCTTCCCGGGTGTCTTCCGGTCTTGCAGAAACTGGTTCTTGGCCGTGTGAGCTCTGGGTAAGTCTGATTGTACTGGAACAATGCAAATGTTTCTAGGACTCATGTGAGCAGGAGACCCGAGCTGGAAGGACATTTCGCAGGGCAATGTCTCTGTGTGGTTGAGAGGTTGATACCCTGTGTCATTAGGTCGAGTCCAACCAGAACTTGTTTCTGGGCCCCCAGGGTTCTACATAAGGAAACAAAATGAAGTCCGTCCAGATTTCACTTTTTAAGAAGCTCTATAATTCCGTAGGGCCCACAGCAGGCTCTCTGCATCTCTTCCTGATTTAATAAACAGAGGCAGAGACTATTTGGTGCCCTTTCAGCCATTGGTTGCTCAAAGCACAACACATAAAAATATGAACAAAATGTGGGCTCTGCCCTCAAAGCCTCATTCTCTAAATCCAGTACTGCAATAGCAGGAACTGTCACTGTGGAAGAGGGACGGAGCTCCATCCTACCAAGGAATGGTGGCTGGGAGCCAGACGGACAGGAGTCGTCCCAGAAAAGACACTGTTTACAAGATGAATGGGGGAACGATGGCCGGGTGGAGGCACGCTGTGCTCACGTGCAAGGTGGCCCCGGGAACACCTGGGGACAGGCCAGCGAAGCCTCCAAGTGCTCTTTTCTCCTGTAGGTGAAGCCTTGACCTCAAATGGTTCAAGAGTAAAATGGCACAGCTGTAGAGACCTCATTGGGTTTAGAGGACAGCTTGAAGGTTAATGCCCATTTTTAGAGCAGAGATGATGAGACCTGAGCCTGGCAGACGACTCTCCTGGGAGGAGGGAGGTGTTCCTGAGTCACTCCCTAGGCAGAATGGAGGCCTGCGGGGTGATGCGAAGGAAGGCAAGTAGCAGCCCAGGCTGGCTCCAGTGTTTCTAGGGTGGAATTTCAGGGCATGTCTCCAAGCTCTTACAATTTACATCACTTCTTGAAATAAAAGATTACCTGCTATACATAAAAGACTCTATATACAGAGAACATCCTGGAAGGGTCTAAAGAAAAATGTTTTATTTATGAAGTGGATATGAGGTTGGAAGTCAGGAGGGAGATTTGCAGTTTCCATTTAGTACCTTTCTGCTTGTCTGATTCTTTCTTTCTTTCTTTCCTTTCTTTTTCTTTCTTTCTTTCCTTTCTTTTTCTTTCTTCTTTCTTCTTTCTTTCTTTCTTTCTTTCTTCTTTCCTTCCTTTTTTTTTTTTTAAAGATGTTATTCTACAATTCCTAAGTTGCAGAGTACTGGGAAATGTGACATCATTTGATTTTACGTTTTTTGATTCACTGTAAGAGAAACTTCATGGAACCCATATGAAGTCCTGAGAAGAGAAGACCTGACTCCTTTTTGTTTTTGCCCTTTTGCATTAGATTTACTTTCATTTGTTTGTTTTCATTTGGTGATATTTGCACTTCTGTATTTAGGACTAGAGACAGAAGCTAGGCCTTGCCAGGACTCTTCTTAGAGCAGAGTATCTGTTTTCTTGAGATGTTAGTACATCTGTCTTGAGATGTTAATACTTTCTTTTTCAGGAATTACATTATAAGAGAAAACGAAAATTACCTAATAGATTAAGGGTGGTATTTATAGCTATAAGGAACTTATATCTAAGAGTATCTTCCAAGTCTTCAGATATTATGTTGTATAATTTATTATATTTGTATTGTACACAGAAACTCCCTAAGGCTAGCTTGCCAAGTAAGTAGGCAGCTTAGTTCTCAAAACGGAGCACGAATGCCCTCTCTCTGCTCTACTCCAAGTTGTAAAACGCCTAATAATCTTGGTTTAGATGCCAGACGCTGTGCTTTTGTTTGCGGGCAGTTTTGCGAATGTTTTCCACTTCTATCTGCATGTCATTTCCATGATTCTGTGCTTTCCAAGATTTTCACAGGGTAGAAAAAAAACTATTAGCAATTAAACTTTTGTTAAATTTTAGTTCCATGCTTGGCAGAGTGTAGGATGTGTGCAGCCAGAAGTCTGCATATATTCTTTTCTTTGGCAGACAAAGAGGAAGTGATTCTAGCAATATGCATCACTGTTTAAATTAACCAAGACAAATTGCCCCAAGTGCTATACCCCAACTTTTCACTATTTTTTGAAATAGATTATAATTTCAATAGACTATCTACTCTAGAGTTCGTGTTGTTATTGTCATTGTTTTAAGCAAATTACTGGCTACCAGATAACACAGAGTCACTATAAAGCTATGCTGTCCAACACAGCAGCCACCAGCTACATGTGGTTATTTAAGTTTAACTTAATTAAAATTAGATGACATGAAAAATTTAGTTCCTCAGCTGTTGCAGCCACACAGCAAGTACTCAAGGGCTCTGTGTGGCTAATGACCACCGTTCTGGACAACACTATACTAGAACATTCCATCCCCACAGGAAGTTCTAAAATGGAGAGTGTTGGTCTAGAATGTGCATATTTCATAAGCAGAGTTGAAATGAAAAAGCTTCTGATACACTTCGTAAAGTGTAATAAGAGAAAAGATGCCGTTTCATGTATGTTCTCTGTAGAATAGAATATAGAATAGTCAGAAAAACTTCACATTTTGGAAGTAGGCACACGTTTTACCATTTTTGCTTTAAAGTGTAAATAATTGACTTTGCGGAGCTCGATGCTCTGGTCCATTTTGCTTGGCTTTCTTTTAGACAAAGAGAGGAAAGTTAGAGAATAACAAAGATGATTACGATCACCAAGTTCCTCTGATTTAATACTGCAAGATTTGACTCAAATTTAGGGGCAGTGCTGCTTTGGGTGGAGTTCCAAAGTTAATTGCCCTTAACTGACATTCAGGGAAAAGTGATTTAAGAGGCCAATCTTGATTTCCTGCCTTTCTTCCTAGTATTCTTTGAATTTCCCACTCTAGATTATCATAAGTTAAAAAAAAATATGATACATTAAACTTCAATAGTGCTTAGAAATACTATATAATAGGATTCTTCCTGTAGGTGTTCAAACATTATTAAAAATATTGGGTAATCTTTGATTTCCCTATAAATGCAAAAAATTCTAAGGGCCATTTGTTTTAAGTGAAGAACACTTAAAATAAATTACTACCTTGCATCTTACACAAAAGGTACTCAAAATAGATCAAAGGCCTAAATGTAAAATCTAAAATGAAAACTCTTAGAACAAAACCTATGTGTCTATCTTCAGGACCTCAGATTGCCTAGTGGTTTCTTAGATATGACACTGAAAGCACAAGCAACAAGAGGAAAAAAAAATAGACACACTGGACTTCATCAAAATTAAAAACCAAGGATGCTATCAAGAAAGTGAAAAAGCAACCCATGGGATGGGAGAAAATACTTGCATCTAATATGGGTCTAGTGTACAAAATATATAAAGAGCTTTTACAACTCAACAATAAAAAGGCAAATAACCCAATTTACAAAAAAATGTGCAAAGGATCCAAATAGACATTTCTCTAAAGGATATGTACAAATGGCCAATAGGCACGTGAAAAATGCTCAACATCATCAGTCTTTAGGGAAATACAAATCAAAACCACAATTAGATCCCACTCTACCACCACTAGGATGGTTAAAAAAAAATGCAGACAACAAGATGTGCTGACAAAGATGTGGA
Organism: Macaca fascicularis; assembly: GCF_037993035.2. Taxonomy (NCBI): domain Eukaryota; kingdom Metazoa; phylum Chordata; class Mammalia; order Primates; family Cercopithecidae; genus Macaca; species Macaca fascicularis. The sequence goes on from NC_088378.1 coordinate 5,353,331, forward strand.
GAAATTAGAACACTCATGCATTGCAGTGAGAATGTCAACATGGTGCAGCCACTTTGGAAAACAGTTTTACAACTCCTCAAAAAATTAAGCATAGAGACAGTGAATGACCCAGCAATTCCACTACTAGATACTAGATATATCCACAAGATATATTCACACAGACACAAGGATTTGAATATTCACAGCAGCATTTCTAATAATAGCCCAAAGTGGAAAACAATCCAAATGTCTATCAAATAATGAGTAGATAAACAAAATATATCCATACAATGGAATACTATTCCAACATAAAAAGGAATGAAATTCTGACACATGCCACAGCATGGATGACTCTAAAGAACATTATGCTAAGAGAGAGAAGACAGTCAGAGGTCCACATATTGCTTGATTCTACTTATATGAAGTGCATAGAATATCAAGGCAAATCATAGAGCCAGAAAGGAGGCTAGTGGTTGCCAGGGACAGGGTGCAGGAGGGATGGAGAGTGGCTGCTAATGGATCTGGAGTTTCCCTTGGGGGTTATGAAAATGTCCTTGAATTACAGAGTGGTGATGATCACGCAACCTGGTGAAGATACCAAAAACCCCTGAATTGTGTACTTTTAAAGGATGAATTTTATGGTATATGTATTAAATCTCAATGAAATATTTTTAAAACAAGTATACATTTACATAAACATAACTCTTGGTTTCTCTCTTTAATCCCCTAGTCTAAAAATAAGTAATTTTTTTCAGTGCCACCTGTCCCAGTCTTTTAGGGACCTTAAGGCAAAGCAAAAAACAAAAATCTGATGAGAACACGTGTCCAAGTGAAAGGATAGTAGCAAAATCCTAAAGCCCATTTTTTAATATAGAAGCACAAGAAAGCATCTCTGTTCATTTTAGCTAAAGGTATAAATGAGAAGTGGAGCATGTTACTTGTGGGCCAGAAAATTCAATTATAAAACAATGGAAAGTTTGAAACACTCAAGTAGTTAGCATCTCTTTTAGTCAAAATCTTGTTATATAATCTTCAAATGGCTATTGATATGAAAAAGCTCTGTACCACATAGGATATTCATGCCTCCAAAGTTTAACATAAATGTAATGGTTCTAAGTACATGGCAAACTACTAAACACATTTATTACAATTTCTTTGTCACTGTCTTTGCATATTTATTTAAATGCCTCTGAAGTGCCTGCTTCTCTCAGGAAGGAGAGGTTGAATCACTGCTGAACCTGCAGGTCTGCTGACTTCATTTCCTGGCTTATAAAAAATCCAAGCCTGCAGTCACTGCCTGAACGTGTGTTTTCCGCATAACTAATAAACAATAAAAGCAAGGGCATTAAAAACAAAGGAACTTGATCAGTTTGCAAAAGCAAAACAATCCCATGGAAGATTGACCTTAATTTGCAAAAGGCTTCAGATTTTCTGATAGGGTTTCCAGTTCATTGTCTAAACTTCGTATGGAGGTTTTCAATTAGGCACTAAACCTTGGCTTCTGTGCCAAATTAACAGTGAGGCTAAGATATCAAACTTTAAAATGAATAGAATTACTGCTAGGGCCTTATAAGCAGTATGTGACTACATGAGATAATCATATAAAAGGCTGAATCTTTTGTGATCAAAAGCTTGCTCTTTCTAGCCTAATCACTTTCTTTCAAGTAAATGTGAGTGAATGCCCTACAGTACACAGGATGTGCAAAAGCAGCTAGAAATAACCCTATTCTCATGGCTCTGATCATCACACCCTGTGGGTTACCTCTTTCTCATACCAACAGTCACTTGACACTTGCCCAGAGCGTCCACATGGAGCAGGGGCTGAGGGGATGGCGGGACTAACAAGCTGAGAAGAGTTAGGAACTAAGAGGCCTTCGATGTGCTGTTCTCTACCTGTTTGTATTTTACCAACTCTGTCCTTAAAAATATTTTCTCAGGGTTTTAGAGGACATGTGTTAGGGGGAAAAAAAGCACTAGATTTTTTAGAAGCTAGAAATGGAAAGTTTTCAACCAGTTGCTCCACTGTTTAAAGTAATTGCGATGGAATATGACAAAGTCTGTATCTAAACTTTTGTAGATCTTCCCAAAAGGGAGAATAATCACTGAGTATTGCCCTATCTATGCTGTTTGGTTTTTTGCAAACAGATTTTTAACACTAGGATATATTAAAAACCAGTGTGATTTTCTAAATAGGTTTATAATTATAGCTCTCCTTTCTGGAGTGCATATGAGGAAAGCACTAATATTATCCTTATTGTCCAGATGGTAAAACTGAGATTCAAGATGATGAGTAACACACCCAAGAGCAATAGCCGAGAGTCAGAGCGTGGACTCAGGCCCCAGGTCTGCCCAGGCAGAGCCAAGAGCCTCATCCCTCTACTGCATTGCTGTTACCAGGAGTGGAGATTGGGATTCTCCTGGTGCTCTCGCTGCCATCTCTACTGAATTGAATTTTGTGATGTAAAGACAGAGTTTTGTGTCAAACCTGCTACTCATTCCACCACTTCCCAGCTCAGGGATCTTAAACCTGTTTCTTCATGTGCAAAGTGAAAAATAATAAAATGGGGATAATAATAACTTATGCCTTATGATTGTTGTCAAGATTAAATGAACTACTTCAAGTGCATTACTGAGAACACACCTGGAACCCAGTAAGCATTCAATGCGAGGTGGCAATTACTATGTACAAAAAGCTTCGTATGCTGGTTGCTCACAGGCTAAATAAGAATGCACAAACATTTAAATACTTGTGCTGTTCAATATGTTGTATCTAATCCAAAGCTGCATCAGCAAGACCAGATGCTGCTGTCTAAAACCTCATGATCAGATTGGACAGATGTGATGGAAACATATGAAAGGACAAGTGATATAAAATATTTAAACAGAATCTCAAGGCCGGGCACAGTGGCTCACACCTGTAATCCTAGCACTTTGGGAGGCGAAGGCAGGCGGATCATCTGAGGTCAGGAGTTCAAGACCAGCCTGGCCAACATGGCGAAACTGTGTCTCTACTAAAAATACAAAAATTGGCTGGGCATGGTGGTGAGCACCTGTCATCCCAGCTACTGGGGAGGCTGAGGCACGAGAATCGCTTGAACTTGGGAGGCGGAGGTTGCAGTGAGCCGAGATCGCGCCACTGCACTCTAGCCCAGGTGACAGAGCAAGACTCCATCTCAAAAACAAACAAACAAACAAAAACAGAATCTCAAACATAAAAGGAACATCATGGAGGGGATGTCAGTCAAAACACCATGGCGATGTCCTTAAGGAAAGGAGAAAACTAGGCAAGCAGGGGTACCACAGAGGGTTGATGAAAAAGTTATGTGATACAAATGAGGGCAGCCATACACACGCAGGCACAGACACCAGACACGGGACATGAGTTCCATCTCCCTCCATCAGAAATGGTGGAAACACTCGAGCTACAGTCTTACAAGTCCTACTCACATGGGTCAGTGAATCGCACAATTCTGCCCCAAGACATGTATTAGTCTGTGGCCAATTTCCAGCATAAATAATTTCCTTTTTCCTTGTTCCAGGGCTTTTGAAAGTTGTTGTTGAGTGAGAGGGTTTTTTTTCTTTTTTTTTTCTTCTTTTTTTTTCCTTTCTCCTATTCTCTATCTCTACGTGTGTGTGTGCACATGTGTTTGGAGAATTTAAGTCCTTGAATGTGTGAAGCAGAAGGGACAGGCACCTGGTGTTTGGGTAGAACCGCATGGAACACCATCCCAGAGATGGGCTGGAGAAAGCCAAATATATGTCACAGAGAAAAGTGAACAATTGCTTGTTAGCAATAAAGGTTTTACCAGTCTTGGTAATGTAAAAAAAGAAAAGTAGACTAAATTTTTATAGAGGTATATTTATTTGATTGGCCTCATTACATATCTGTGTTATGATTCACTTCATTTGTAGTGATCTATTTTATCTATAATTGTATAATGTGATTGTAGAATATAATTACAGAATAGGTCTACCACATTAAATATTGGCAACCTTGTCTCCTCCCTTGCCCACTACCATCTGGCTTTTTTTTTTTTTTTTTTATAAATATTCCTGAAATCTAAAGACCACTGATGTACAGTAAGCTGTAATGAGTCTTTTAAAAAGCGTTACATAAAAAGAGCATTCTGGCTGCTACTGAAACGCTAAGGGTTTGGTCTAGGTCCTGCTGCTTGCTGCACAGAAAGCCAATCACTCAGACAACATGTATTGCCAGGGAAGAAGGCTTTAATAAGGTGCTGAAGGCAAACAGATGGGAGATGAGTTTCAAATCCATCTCCCTGACCAACTAAAATCAGGGGATTATATAGCAGGGAAGAAATGCAGGAAATCGAGAATTAGGGAGAAGTAGGGAAGAGAAGTTTGTCAATAGGAAGCAGGGAGCTGGATAGGCAGTCATGACTGGTAAGTGGTCTGGCATCTCATTGTTCAGATATGGCAATCTGGTGAGTTTCAGCTTATTGATACTCTCTGGGAGGACTGATGGTTGGTTTTCTGAGAAAGGAACTCATATAAGACAAAGGTAACTTTGTTGAGTTTTAAGACTGGGAGAGTAAATATCTGATGTTTATTCAAAAGAAGCCATAAACATCAGTTCTATGGGACAATAGGGCCAGTTTCACAGGCATTTCCATTAAGAATAATTACAGAGAATATCACTTACTAGTTACATAGTTCTTATAGAAGATAGTTCCAGCTGAACATAGGGATGTATTTTCTAAATATTAATATTATTATTTTATGTATCATTGTTCTTTGGAAAGTGATATTTCTTTTAACACAATATTAATTAAAGCATATATAATATTCATTTAAAAGATAATTTGTAATTTATATTATTTGCATCAAAACACTAAACTTTTGTATTTTATGAGTTTAACTGGAACTGTAGTTATAATAATTGGACCTCCTTTTTCAATTTATTTTTACAATATTGATTTGTGATATGGTGTCTTAACTTCACGTTGATCATTCTAAAAAGCCAAGCTTCTATATCAAGCAAAAATGAAGGAAAATTGAAAAATGTCCTTGCAAAAATTTGATGGGCCCAGCAGACATCTTGTGAGTGACCTGCATGGAAGGGCTGCTGATGTTCAGGAAGGAAAGAAAAATCTGTGTCAACTGAGCATGGACTTAGTCACTTTCAATATTCCCAAGGCGCACGCCAATTTATTTTGTGTGCCTGAATTTCTTTAGCATTTTAATTCTCTATCAACAGTAGGATAGCAGGATATTTAGCCTCATTTTGTTGTAGAACTTTCTCCTTAGGGTTCTTGTCACACGGTCAGGAAAGATTAATGTCGCAGACACTTTGAAGGGTTAGAAAAGTAGAATGTATTGGGCAAAAAGGAAAGAAAAGGAGGGAACAGTGCCTCAACAAAACGTGAGTCCTGCTAGCAGGTTTCCCTCCTCAGATCGAACCCCAGGTTACCACCCAGAAACGGGAGAGGTCAGGCTCCTCCCAGCTGCAAATGGTGTGAACTCCGCAAATCTCCGCCCTGTTCTCCCAGTGTGTAAGCTGGTCAGAGGTTCTCAGGGGCCTCTTTATACTTAGCTGTCTCAGTTTCATATTACCTTCTTGCATTTTCAGTCCTCTCTTCTAGCTTGAATGTAGCTCTTTTTAAAGGCAGACCAGGAGGAGGCTTTGAAGAAGTTGGAGCTACTATAAATTTCAAGCCCACAACTCAAATCCCTTCCCTGACACCAGCAGCTGTAGGGCCTGGGACAAGTCACTTCATTTCTGTGAACCTGATTTTCTCATCTTTAAAATGAAAATAATAGTGCCTACATCAAAGGATCAAATGAGATGACCTCAGTAGAACACCAGGTACAATGTAGGACTTCAGCCAGTGTTAGCCCTTACCTTTCCTCTGCTCTAGCAAGCAGGAACTCTGTATTTTATTCTTTTGCAATCATCCAGCAAAACGCTGAGCACACACAAGTTATTCATTCACCAATTCAACAAATATTTGCTGAAAACCTCTTACCTGGTGTTACGATAAAAGCATGCAGAGAGAAATAAGAAAATCTGGTCTGATCTGCTAAACATCTATGTAAACTAAGTGCATTAGCTTGGTCAGACCTTGATTTTCTCTTCTTACAATATGGCAGCTGAACTGAATAATAACTGCCTGTAGAAAGAAGGGAGGGAGGTAGGAAGAGAAGAAAGAGTGAATAGAGATAGAGGGAGGAGGGAAGCAAACAATCAATCCCAAGGTCAGAGCAGATACTTGGTGCCAAGGTCAAGGTCAGAGTGGATGGTTTATGCCAAGGTCAGAGGGGAAACCTTCTGTTAGCACGCATGTTGAAAAGACACAACCACTTCTAATCTAGGATGTGACCAAAGGGTTGAAAAAAAAGTTAATTTGGACAAAACTGCACATTTTCAAGTTAAATTTCACAATTCGAAATTAGGGAAAAAAATTAAAATTCATTTTCTTGAAGAGAATAGCTACCAGAATATAAATAAATCCCCTTTGGAAATTCAGGGCAGGATCCAGGGCAAGAACAAGTGAGGCCTGCCATGGAACCTGCTTACGTTGGGCCTGCACTAAGGGAGGCACCTGGCACGTGGCAATGCCCACAGAATGTCAACTACAGTCATCATCGTCCTCGTCAGGAGTTACTTTGGTGTCATTAGCATCACTGCACTGGCTGGGATGTACATGCTATTATTTTGCTGTTTAATACACAAAAACATATGGAAAAGACACTGCATTGTAAGAGACCCGTTGTAGGTAAGAAGCCTCTTCCCAGAAATAAAGCTTGATTTAGAAAAAAAAATTCCTAAGAAGCTTGGAACTTAACAGTGACACGTAAATGAAAAATGACTGCCAAAAAAGCAAGGAAGACAGCGTGGCTGCTCACTCCTGCAGTCCCAGCGCTGTGGGAGGCCAAGGCAGGAAGATTGCTTGAAGCCAGGAATTGTAGACCAGCCTGGGCAACATAGCGAGACTCTGTACAAAAGAAAAATTTAAAAATTAGCCGGGCATGGTGGTGCACCCCAGGTGGTGGTGCATAGTCCCGGCTACTCGGGAGGCTGAGGTGGGAGAATTGCTTCAATTCAGGAGTTTGAGGTTAGAATGGGCTATGATTGCACCACCGACCTCCAGCCTGGCCAATAGACTGAGACTCTGTCTCTAAAAATAAAAATAAATTAAAATTAAACAAGTGAAAAAGCAAAGAAATAGATTAAAATCCTGTATGGCCAGTAGCAGATCGAGCAGAGGAATCAGAAGCTGAACGATGCTGATAAACATCTGAGAGGGCAGAAATGTAACAACCATACGTTTATTCGTCAGTGTTGGCATTGGTTGAGCTGCCAATTCCATCTTCGGGGAAAAATTAGCTTGGAGAGGAGTTTTAAGTGACCTCCACTGTGTGAGGAGTCATGTGTTTGGTCTTTCAGTGGCTGCAGTAAATGACCCAGGGAGCCGGCAGGAGACGTTGGCCAGCCTTCAAATCACTTTCAATTCTAGGCTGCCAGGTAGTGTAGGAATAATCAATTAAATCTCAACTTCACTGTAATTAAGAGGAAAACCTTCGTGATAGTGTACTTTTGCTGTATCAACTCTACAAGGTAAGAGGAGAACATTAAATAATTCCAGAGATGTCTTTGCTCTCTTTTGCAAAGAAAACAATTATTTCTGGAGAAGAGTCCTGGCATTAAATTCTATCCATTTTATTGTAGAACCAGATTTGACTTTATGTGCAAAGTTTTAAAGGTGATGCTGACGCTGGTTCAGTACATGATTTCAGTACACGCAACTGAGTTCAAAATAATTGTATGTGGAATGGAGAGGAAAAGAAACATAACATAATACCACTTACTAGACAAGTTTTAGAGCTTACTCTTCAGCCCGCTTCAAACACGATTTATTAAAAGTAATCACAAAAGTATGACAGTAGGAGAAACAATCCACCATGCAGGCCTGGAGCCCAAATGCCTGGGCCTCCCTGTAAACTATTTTGGGTGGGGTTTTCCACGTTTTTACCAAGGAGGTTGGATTAGCTCACCTTTAGGGAAAGTCCTTTCAGATGCTGTTATGCCATAATCTATCCTCTGGGTGAAAAAATACCATTGGTTGGAAGTTGTCCTCAGAAATCTACCAATGAGTTTATTCACTACAGTGTGTTAAGCCTTAATATTCCTTTCTTCACATGGAGAGTGGACTTGCGCCTTGGAGCCATGGTTCAGAGTAGAAAGAGACAAACTGTGGACTCTGTGGGGTCTCAGAGAGCCTGTTCCTTCTCTCCACCAGAGAAAAGCAAAGTAAATCAGGCGGCCTGCCCTGATGGATGCCAGACTGATGACCTGGCCCCATGAAAGTGGGCAGGTCCTGGCCTGGACTGGTTCCACCTCAAGGCGATGAGAGCTCCACTAAGAGATTCAGAATGTTCTCCCAACGCTGTCCGCCCTGTGTCACTAAGCTCATCTCTCTGTTAGGATGTGGCTCAGGAAACTTATAAAAACCATCTGAGGTTATTAAAAATACCTTTCCAAGAGTACATACAACACTTCATGCCGTGTACCATCTTTTAAAAATGTATTTTTGGACCTCTCCCAGAAAACAGACCCCCATATTATCTCAAAAGAACTGTTCAAAGTAGCGGATCTCATAGTTCCTGGGACCCCAGCTATTGGCAGGGAGCAGGACTGCTTCCCGGCTGTGGGATGTGGATACTGGACCCACAGACGTCACTAGCATTCGACTGACAGTGTGGTCTCAAATCGCCTTGTCTCCTTAGATGTCTACATTTACAAATAATTAAGCGTATCTGATATGTTTTCATTTTTCTGTAATCAAATGCATGCTTTTCAACATTTCGCAATGTGGTAAGGAGAAGAATTGCACATTCAAATAAAAAATGAACATACATCTCTGTAAGCCATTTAAGTGGAGACTGTGCACACCAGATTTTGCAACAATGTGGAAGAAACTTTTCAGAGTTAGCCTCCTGGGGTTCTCCCTCTCCCTCTCCCCCTCCCTCTCCCTCTCCCCTTTTTTTGTGTGTGTGAGATGGAGTCTTGCTCTGTCACCCAGGTTGGAGTACAGTGGTGAAATCTCGGCTCACTACAAGCTCTTCCTCCCGGGTTCACTCTATTCTCCTGCCTCAGCCTCCCGAGTAGCTGGGACTACAGGTGGCCGCCACCACACCTGGCTATTTTTTTTTTTTTTTGTATTTTTAGTAGAGACTAAAAATAGTAGGGTTTCACTGTGTTAACCAAGATGGTCTCAATCTCTTGACCTTGTGATCCGCCCACCTCGGCCCCCCAAAGTGCTGGGATTACAGGCGTGAGCCACTGCACCCGGCCCTTCTTTTTTTTCAAGACAGTCTTGCTTTGTCACCCAGGCTGGAGTGCAGTGGTGCAATCTCGGCTCACTGCAACTTCTGCCTCCTGGGCTCCAGCAATTCTCCTGCCTTAGCCTCCCAAGTAGATGGGATTACAGGCACGCACCACCATGCCCGGCTAATTTTTGTACTTTTAATAGAGACTGGGCTTCACCATGTTGGCCAGGCTGGTTTGTAACTCCTGACCTCATGATCCGTCTCAGCCTCTCAAAGTGCTGGGATTACAGGCGTGAGCCAACGCACCCGGCCTGTTATTTTTTAATCGAAAAATCAAGTCAGGAAAACCTAAAGCTTAGTTTTAAGTTTTTAATTTCAAGAGGAAGTCAAGATAATTTAGCATCAATCATAACCTTCCACTTATTGTTACTAATGACAGTTCTGGTGAAGAATATATGTTTATCAAAGAAATAATACATATGGATACTTCAATTTCCTGTCATTTATATAGATTTTTGTCTCTGGAGAGCTCAAATAAGCTTGAAATTTTGTTAGTGTATACTTTAAAAAATTAGAAATAAAACACAATATCACATTTTCAGAAAAAAATCAACTTTGTAAAGTTGTCAATTCTAAATTATGTCATCATTCTAATAAACATAAAGATTATTTTTAATTGGACAGGGTGACTTCAAAGGTCATATGACAAAATAAATAAATTGAAAACTGCCCTACTAGACATTAAAACATCTTATAAAACCTCAGTAATTAAAATAGAATCACAAAGACATACTATAGACATATAAATCAATACAACAGATAAAAAATCCAGAAATAGATATAAATACACAAAAGAAATTTGTATATTTGAATGGACTAGTTAATAAATGCATATTAGTGTCATCTAGAAAAGTGGATCAATGCCTTATGCTGTACCCCAGGACACATTTTAAATGAATAAAACATTTAAATGGAAAAAACGAAGCCATAAAGATACTAGAAAAAAAGCGAGAATTCTTTTATGAAGTTGGCATAGAAATGGTCTTTCTAAGTATATTTCAAAAGTCAGAAGACATAAAATGTATGATTAATACATATTTGACTAAAAATAAACCAAAGTGTTCATAGCCAGCACATGATAAACAAAAGTAAAAGGCAATGACTGAAATGGAAAAAAAATTACAGCTTGTACTGAAACTCCCAGAAACCATCAAGAAAAAGACTAACATCCTAGACTGGACACATTGCTCACCTGTAATCCCAGCACTTTGAGAGGCCGAGGCAGGGAGATCATGAGGTCAGGAGTTTGAGACCAGCCTGGTCAATATGGTGAAACCCCGTCTCTACTAAAAATACAAAAATTAGCTGGGTGCAGTGGTGGGCACCTGTAATCCCAGCTACTTGGGAGGGTGAGGCAGAAGAATGGCTTGAACCCAGGAGGCAGAGGCTGCAGTGAGCTGAGATCCGGCCACTGCACTGCAGCCTAGGTGACAGAGCAAGATTCCGCCTCATAAAAACAAAACAAAACAACAAAAATTAGCATCCTAATGGAAAAAGCAAGGTAGGGATAACAAAGGACATGGACATTCAGTTCACAGGAAAAGAGATAATAGTGATTCTGAAACATATGGAATATACTCGTTCTCCCTCACTGAGATGCTATTTTCCACGTAAGACTGGAAAAAATTCAAATATTTGATGACACATTCTGCTTGTGGGATATGAAGAAACCAGGCCTATTTTATACGTTGTTGATGGAGGACAGTTTGTCAATACCCGTGAAAACTGGAAAAGACTTGAATGTCTTTGAACAACCTGTCACATGTGCACATTCAGTGTGATACTGTCTGTAATAGCAAAGACTGATTGTCCATCAGCATGGAACTAGTTAACGTGAAATGGGCCCTCCGTGCAGTTACAAAAAGAATGAAGTCTATGAATGGAATGGAAAAGGTCTCAAAGATACAATATTAAAAGAAAAATAGAAAGATTCAAAATAGCGATATGATAATGCGAGTTGTATATTCATATGTGTTTTGTACATTCATAAAAATCTGGAGGGATCTAGAAAGAAAATAGTAACAGTGGTCAGCTATTTTAGGGGTGGTGGGTAATAATGTTGAATGGGAAACATAGATGGGGAGACTGTTCATATATGAGTTTTTATAATTTTTTAAAAATTTGTGAATGATGTGAATGCACAGCCTTCTCAAAAACTAAGTATTTTTTAAAATAGGAAATTAATAGAAGAACAATCTTTCTGGAAACCTTCATCTTCTCAAAAGGGCTTTGCCGATCTTTTTCTCAACACGATTTAAAAATCATTTGTCTAATACTTCTAGCATTACCTTTTTGTCATATAATTTTTATCAAATGATTTTTGTCAAATAATTTTGCAAATTAATCTTGGTGTTTCCCAGAGCCTTGTTTTGCTGGTATTGTCTGAGTTGTTTGGGCTGCATTCAGTGCGGGATTTCTTTAGGATGCTGAGCCAGGCTCTAAGAGTCCTGAAGGAGTCCATGTGTCTTCTGGGGAACCTGCCACCAGACAGGAGCTCATGCATTGGAAAATCGGCCTTCCAGGAGGGAGGAAGAGGCAGAGGGAGAATTGCGGGGAAATATGCACTGGACACCTCAATACACATTTTCCTGCTACTTTTCCTGTGCTTTCTTCAGAACTATCCCCCAAGTCCTATCAGAAGCTGTGCAACTCCGGGAGTGGGGACTGGATTCTCTGCTGTGACCTGCAGGGGCTGCATCTGGCCACACAGCAGCCTCTGCCTCCCACCTCTTTTCCAAATCAACTGCCCCCTCTTTCCCTGTTGCATTTTCTACAAACATCCCTCAGTGTAATTCTTTCCTTTCGCAGTCTTGCAACAATTCCAACTCTACTGTTCCTTGGTTTAAATCACTGTTGATCAGCCATTCCTCCAAGGTACTAGGTACAGAACAGCTATGAAGCTTATTTGATAATAAAGACTAGAATTTTGTGCTGTATTTTAAGGAAAAGAGTGATTCTAATAGTAATATGTTTGAGTGAAGACAATGACAGGGACAGGGAGAAACTCGCCCAACAGGTGCCCCACTGTGGGATCATTTCAAAGACCTTATTTCCCCGGGGCAACTGGTTATTTTACAAATCTTACAAACAACTGTAATTTAGCTCTTTAACACTGATAACGTGCAAGTGTTATTTTACAATATGGTGAGAGTTGGGAACCTCTGAGCATGAAATAATAATTGTCACTAGGTGATTTCATTAAAAGCTCTGTTTTTTCATGACAATTCAGGCCACTTTCAGCAAAGCACAGGGTCAGGACTTTGATGTTCCCCCAGTCACAGGCCATCCTGGGGCTGCTAGGTGCCAATTCCACCCTGTTTTCTGAGTAGATGGCACAAGTCCATCTTCAGAGAAGGTGTGTCAGAGAAGCTTAAGAGTGTGTCTCTCTCCATAAAACTATTTTAATACTTGAGATTTTTTTTTCAGCTTTAAATGCAAACTTTTGTTATTGAAACCAAAACCTATTTTTATAATATCTCACAATAAAATTACAGATACAGGCTACCGAGAGAAGTTTATTTACTGATTCCCAAAAGTCCTAATTCTGGATGGATTAAATGATTTGATATAAGATAAATGTTCAGATAGAAGTGAAATATCTCTATTTTTAACCCCGAAAGGATCATCCGCTAAGTGTGTTAGATGCCTTATCTAATCAATTATTAAAATAACATCATCCGTAAGGGACTATTACTATTATCATTTTACAGATGAGAGAACTGAGGCTTTAGAAGGCTAAGTGACTTTCCCAAATTCACATGGTAAACGGAGTAGAGTTGTAGCTCTCTGAATCCAAAATCCATGTTCTTAACCAACTAATAAAACTTTTATATTCATAAATATATATATATAAGTGTGTGTGTATGTGTGTGTGTGTGTATATATGTGTGTGTATATATATATATATATATAGAGAGAGAGAGAGAGAGAGAGAAACTTTTGGTTGCCTATACCTGTAGAACTATTATACTAAAATGTAAATCTATTTTTTCAAAAACTACTTCTGAAGCAATATTTGTCTCCAACAGCACTTTGCTGAAATGCTATAATGAGTATCTATAGTGTTAGTATTAGTGATTGTAGTTAGTATTAACAGTATCAGTTTAGCAATATTGACCTTCATTCTTTCATACCAGGGAAATGATTTGTTGTAGTTTGTTTTCTGGGAAGATGTTTCCAAATCTGTGTTTCAAAAATATTGTCCGGGCACGGTGGCTCAAGCCTGTAATCCCAGCACTTTGGGAGGCCGAGATGGGCAGATCGAGGAGATCGAGACCATCCTGGCTAACACGGTGAAACCCCGTCTCTACTAAAAAATACAAAAAACTAGCCGGGCGAGGTGGCGGGCGCCTGTAGTCCCAGCTACTCGGGAGGCTGAGGCAGGAGAATGGCGTAAACCCGGGAGGCGGAGCTTGCAGTGAGCTGAGATCTGGCCACTGCAGTCCAGCCTGGGTGACAGAGTGAGACTCCGTCTCAAAAAAAAAAAAAAAAAAAAAAATTAGAGGCTCTGTTCCACAGTCACTTAGTAAGCACCTACTGTGTGCTCCAGGGTACAAATTGGGAGCAAGCCCCCAGTGCCTTCAGGAGCTGCGTATGCAGTAGAAGGAAAGACAAGTCAGTAAATACTCAAAAAAGGGCAATTTTTCAGGTGTTGAATGAAAAAACCTGCTGCAGGTGATCATATGCACATCAGGTAACCACACAGCAAATGCTATTTGTGGCTTGTTTTCTCTTTGAGCAGTACTGCATTGGCTCATAGATCACATGCCCTGTGGAAACTCCTGGGCTTTTCTTGGTTTCCTGAGCAGAGAGAGGCCTAACGATGAATACCTCGTCTAAATGTTTGGCAAAGGGACTGCCAATTAAAACTATGTCTCTTACTAGTTTGACATGTTTGAGTTTTACTAATTTAAGAAAATGAAGTAAATGATTGTAGAAGAATTATTGTCTGTTTTCTTATTCCTAGCTAGTTGTTACTATGCTCATTCCAATATGGAAAAAAATGTGTGTAACCATTAGCATTTCTAAGTATAACAACATTGTAGACTCCCAGGAATTCTTTACTTCTGTGAATTAAATGAGGTTGTGTCACTTAAAGGATGTTATCCAAAATTTCCAGCCTATAATAAATTATTGAAAGTCATTTAGCTTAAATTTAAGCAAGTTAGCATCTGTGGTGGGAAAAAAAAAAACCCTAAAAACTAAAATTAAAATGACATCTATTTTTAAAGTAAAACCTGAACATTCTTACATTTCTATTTAAAATAAAATCAAAATTCTGACTTAGGGAAAAAAGGGAAGGCTAGTCACATAAAGCTTCTGTAACACGAAATGAAATTCTTGCCTTAGGGCCACTGTGATAACACTGGCCTCTTATCTGGCCCTCTCGTTGGAGCCTGGTCCTGGGTTCTGCAGTGGCTCAGCTGGCTGAATGGAGTCTGAAAGCGGACCCCACCCACGTACATACAGGGACCGTTGTGAAGAGTGCTTAGCCTGCCATGGACTCCCTTGGCACTGCTCTTGAGAGCACCTTATTTAATTTGCTAAAAATTCAACACTAGATGATGTCGACTTATAAGTTGCGTTTCTTACGGCTAAACTGTTTTGCTTACCTACCATCTGGGTAGTTTCAGGTATCATTAAAAAATATTTGATTGACAATACATTAAAACGCTACCAACATTTCTCTCAAATGCTAACAACAGGACTCTCAGTAAAGTATGAATTTCATCTTAAAGACAGTTGACAGCTATGCATAGATACATGCATATGTTTAAAATGTGTATATATAGATACAGCATAAACGGGCATGGAATTCTCTTACGTGACGGAATTTTGGTAATGAGTTTCCCACCAGAATAAAAGAAAAGCATCGAAGGACAAGTGTCTGCAGGTAATGTAGTTCACACATCGAACAGCATCTGTTGGCAGGTGACATCCTTACCTCCATGTTGACATTGAATAATGTTAATGTGTCAGCCTCTGCATAGCGTTTCCTTCTTCACAGGCTCCCTTAGGGGTTCTAATCTAAGAAATCAATACATGAGCATTTTGTAAACTTCTGCAATATGATATTATTCTGGGTTTTTCATGGTGTTTCGTGAAAAGAGAGAGGCCTAACGATGAATACCTCATGTGGAACGTTTGGCAAAGGGACTGCCAATTAAAACTATGTCTCTTCCCAGTTTGACATGTTTGGGTTTTACTAATTTAAGAAAATGAAGTAAATGATTGTAGAAGAATTACTGTATAATTCATAACATAACATATGTTATGACATATAACAAATTATCACAAACATAACAAATTATCTCAAAATCTTGTGCTTTAAAGTAAGGTCCAATTCATATATTGCAGTGTCTGGGCCAGGAGCCCAGGTTCAGTGCAGCTGGACACATGGTCCTGGGATCCTCAGGAGGCCAACTCGCTCACTTTGATGCAGAATAGGCAAGCCCCAAAATTGGGGCTTAGCCTGAGAGGGTCCTTGGCTTCACCAACGAAAGAACTCAAGCCGATGGTGTTAGACAGCAATCTTTTATTGGATGATACTGTTCCTTGCAGAGCAGGGCTAACTGATAGGCAGTGCACCCACATTCAGCAATGTATAGGCTGTAGGCAACTGTCTTTATAAGTACTTTTACCCACTTTTTTTTTTTTTTTTTGAGATGGAGCCTTGCTCTGTTGCCCAGGTTGGAGCGCAGTGGCGCGATCTTGGCTCACTGCAAGCTCTGCCTCCCAGCTTCATGCCATTATCCTGCCTCAGCCTCCTGAATAGCTGGGACTAGAGGTGCCTGCCACTATGCCCGGCTAGTGTTTAAAATTTTTTTTTAGTAGACATGGGGTTTCACCATGTTGGCCAGGATGGTCTCAATCTCCTGACCTCGTGATCTGCCCATCTTGGCCCCTCAAAGTGCTGGGATTACAGGCATGAGCCACCATGCCCGGCCCTTTTACTCACTTTCAGTTACATGTAAATTAAGGGGCAGGTGCATGCAAATTGAGGGGTGGGTTATTTATAACTTTCTAGGAAAGGGATGGTAACTTCCGAGTCATTGCCACAGCATTTGTAAAATGTCATAGTGCTGCTGGGAATGTCTTATACTGATGATCAATCAGGGTGGCGAGGGATCACTTTTATCATCATCTGCTGGTTTTGGCCGGGTTCTTCACTTCATCCTGTCTGGATCAGATCCTGTTTTGGTCATGAGGGTTGTGACTAGAAAAGTCCTGCCAGTCTCCTACCTCCACCTGGTTGCCTTGGCCTCTCTACAGGGCAGCTCCCATTCAGGTGCCTGCTTCATCAAGGGCACCCCAAGGGGAGGGGAGGCATGTGAGCAGCACAGAGCCTTCATGGCCTCATCTCAAAGGGGTGCTCCTTCACTTTTGCTGCCCTCAGTTCCAGCTCACGCCTTCAGAGAAAGATCACATAGGCATGCACTCCTGGAGGCAGGGATCAGGGAAGCCACCGTAGACACTCCCTGCCACATTGACTCTAGAGGTGCAAAAGCAGAAAAGATGAAGGTTTTATGAAGATTTAGGGGTGCCTCATAAAATCCAAGGGCAAAAGCGTAACTGGGCCTGCAGAAAACACCAAAGGCCAGTGGGAAAGGTGTTTGGTGTGTGGTGACTCTGGGTCACCTGTGAAATGTGACGTCAGTGAGTGTCTAATGCACCCACAGGCGAAGACAGCACCCACTGAGGCCATGGCTCTTTTCTTCTCTCCCCTGGGAGACAGTGCAGCTCATGCCTGCCCTGAGCTCCTGCTGTGTTCTCTTTGAGCCCCTGAAAGGCTTGGTGGAGGCACACCAGGGGTCGTATTTTCCTGCTGTAGCATCTGAAGGTGGGTCATCTCAGCATCCCGCTCCTGCCAACAGCAACTGAGGACAGTAACAGACATGCGGTGTGTCCTGAGCACAGGCACTGCAGGAAGCCCTGCATGTGGAAGCGGGGGCCCTGCGTGCCAGCGCCTCTGTGTCTCCATGCTCCTCACACCATATTCTGTGCAGGTCAGACTTAGGGGAATTGTGGGGAAATTTGAATCTCAGAGGTGAGTCAAAAGATTGAGTCTGAAATGGAACTGGCCAACAGAAACACAGACAAAAAGTACCTGCATCAGAAAAGGAAAACTCTTCATGACAGTCAAAGAGCTCTGCTCAGAAGTTGAAGAAAATGTGCAGGTTGTGCTTTGCACTTGCTGTGAGTCCTACGAAAAACTCCTGCAGCCTCCGAGGAGTTTTGAACTCACGAGGCGATTGAAATCACCTTACTTTCTGGGTGGGGAAATGAAACTTGACAAGCCTGATGTCCAGGCTTAGTGTCAGCGTGGCAGTCTCAGGTGTGGGGGTGCTCGGCAGCCCAGCTGGCCTGGCCTCACCAGTAGCCAGGAGAGCCAAGCACCCAGGAACTGAAGCCCAGCCTCCTGCTCCCTTAGCTGGCACTTTTGAGAGAGCCCATGAAGATTCCAAGATTCCTAGGACTGGATCCTTTTTCACTTTTCACTTGCCAATGT
Organism: Macaca fascicularis; assembly: GCF_037993035.2. Classification (NCBI taxonomy): domain Eukaryota; kingdom Metazoa; phylum Chordata; class Mammalia; order Primates; family Cercopithecidae; genus Macaca; species Macaca fascicularis. The sequence continues at coordinate 5,371,170 of NC_088378.1, forward strand.
CTGAATCCTTTGTTTGGAATACCTTTGATTTTTCATATTAAACTCAGCTAATTATTCCTAAATAGTTCAAGTCCATTCACTGGTCTCTGGGTGAACTAGGACTCTGCATTTTGTACTCCAGTCAAACAAAGCCTTGCTCACTTCTCCACTTCTGACCTGTCCCCATCTCCCCACCACCCTCTACACCTTCCTGGGTCTTCAACACCCACCTCATATCTGCAGGCCTCATGTGCCCCCTATTCAACCACCCCTGGAGAAGCCTAAATAGGCGAGTGAGAACCAGGAAGTATCAAAAGAGTAACCCCACATCTGAGATTCTTCACCTAACACAATCCATGAGGTGCGTTGTCTACTTCCTTGTCACAAAAGTTATGTGAGGGAAAAGTTACTCCATGTAACCTCAAGAACTGTGAGTGGCTAATAAATGCTAAGGAAAGAATAAGACAGAATTTGATTTGGAAATGTGAGGTATTTCAGAATCAATAGCTGGTATTTTGGTTTGCCTATTTAATATCAGAAATGATAAATATTAAAAAGCAGGAATTTAGAAGATGAAATAGTTTTTTATATACCAATAAAAGTTTAAAAAATTAGATTTGGAGGTGGCCAGAATTAACCTGTAAGTGTGTCAATATGGAGGTGCATTAAAAGGTGCATCCAACAGAAAAATATCTGAGGCCTCACCAATATTTTAGGAGCATTTACAGTTACCTACTTTGGATTTATTGTTTATTATTAACTTTATCGTAGAAATAGCTCATAGATGATGGTGGTGATGGTGATGATGGTGGTAATGGTGATGATGGTGGTGATGGTCTTGATGGTGTTGATGATGGTGGTGTTGTTGATGGTGATGTGATGGTGGTGATGGGGTGATGGTGATGATGGTGATGATGGTGATGGTAATAATGGTGGTGGTGATGATGGTGGTAATGGTGATGGTGGTGATGGTGGTGATGGTGCTGATGGTGATGTGATGGTGGCGATGATGGTAATGGTGATGATGGTGGTGATGGTGGTAATGGTGATGATGATGGTGATGTGATGTGGTGATGGTCTTGATGGTGTTGATGATGGTGGTGTTGATGGTGATGTGATGGTGGTGACGGTGGTGATCGTGATGATGGTAATGGTGTTGATGGTGATGATGGTGATGGTAATAATGGTGATGGTGATGATGGTGGTAATGGTGATGATGGTGGTGATGGTGGTGATGGTGGTTATGGTGGTGATGGTGAGGTGATGGTGATGATGGTGGTGATGGTGATGATGGTGGTGGTGATGGTGTTGATGCTGATGTGATGGTGGTGATGGTGATGATGGCGTTGTTGATGGTGATGTGATGGTGGTGATGGTGATGATGGCATTGTTGATGGTGATGTGATGGTGGTGATGGTCTTGATGGTGTTGAGGATGGTGTTGTTGATGGTGATGTGATGGTGTGGTGGTGATGGTGATGATGGTGATGGTGTTGATGGTGATGATGGTGATGGTAATAATGGTGATGTGATGATGGTGGTAATGGTGATGATGGTGGTGATGGTGTTGATGGTGGTGATGGTGATGATGGTGTTGGTGGTGTTGTTGATGGTGTTGTTGATGGTGATGTGATGGTGGTGATGGTGATGATGGCGTTGATGGTGATGTGATGGTGGTGATGGTCTTGATGGTGTTGAGGATGGTGTTGATGATGATGTGATGGTGGTGATGGTGGTAATGGCCTTGATGGTGTTGATGATGGTGTTGTTGATGATGGTGATGTGACGGTGGTGATGGTGATGATGGTGGTAATGGTGATGATGGTGATGGTGATAATGATGGTAGTGATGGTGGTATTGGTGATGGTGATGGTGATGATGGTGATGGTGGTGATTGTGATAGTGTTAATGGTGGTGATGATGGTGATAGCTATGTCTTTATTTAAGTACTTTCTATGTGCCAAAATCTCTCCTCATGTGATTAACTGATTAACTCTAACATGCATTAATTCCATTTAATCCTCCACTCTAAAAGAGATAAGAGATTAGAAGATTAAATTAGTAGCAATTTGACAAGGTTGATATCATTATTATCCTCATTTTACATATAAGAAACCTGAAACAGATTAACTTGCCCAAATTGCACAGCGGCAGTGGCATACATTAGAAATTCAACCCTGTGGTGTCCAGATGGTCCCACAGGTTCATGTAATTCTAGTTGCTGTTTATGGTGCCTCTTCACTGGAGGGTGAAATCACACACACACACACACACACACACACACACAAACACAACCTTCCTTCTAAGATTTGGCACTGATTTGAATGCCAAGTGCCTTGAAACTTCATGCACTGTGTGCATTTCTGTTCGTCTGATTTTCTGCTGTGAGGCTTGCGCTCACCTTTCCAGATGACCACCCTTCATCTTAGACTTTGTGGAACTGCTAGGAGCTGTGTTACTGTGAACAGTTTGCTTCTGCCACCCACATATTTAACTACTTCCTTTGGCATGGAGAATAAAACATAAATATTTCTATCATGTCCTTGACATTAAAATAACAGTGGTGTTAGCAGAACCAGGGATTCTGAAGTACGTTGGCAGGAAAATATTTGAAAGGTGGAAAATGCAACCTTTACATTTCCAAGCTAAGGAGAGTGCGCTTGTCCTTTTATGTGATGTTGCTGGAAACCACACAACGAAGTAAAAGCACTGCACCCAGACTGAAACCCTTCCTCCTTCCCAAAGCCTTAGGTAAATTAGCACTTGATACGTTCAACAGGTTGTTTGTATTTCTATTCAGGGAAAGAGCCATCTCTTAACACTTCTTCTGCACTCCAAGTATCTAACCAACATAAATAATCAAAAAGGAATTGACAATGAAATGCTAATGGATTTTGGGGACCAAAACATTCATATTTAAGAAAGAAGACTCAGGATTTTTTTTCCGGGCTGTCTGACATGGGTTCTCTACCCTGTTCTGTAAGTCTGTTTCTCTGCCAGGTCTCTCCTCTGAGCAGGAATGTTCCCTAGAAGGCGGTGGATCATGTAGGATTTCCTCACTAAGCTCTTACCTCGAGGGTCAGTGAACAACAAGTGGGGCTATTGGCTGTGGGAACAATAGTCTGGAAGGTCCCTGCCACAGTTTAACTTCTTCAGAGAAATGTCCTCCACCTTTCTGCCATGGAAAATGCTGAGTCCCATGAGCTCTGTTCTTATTGGGATGGAGAGATCAGAAGAGAAACAAGAAAGGAGCCAACCTAGGCAGCAGTTGCTAAACTTTGAATCAAACCCCCTCCTCCTTCCCTCCATGTGCCTGTGCGCTTCTGCCTGGAGCTTCACCAGGTCCTGCCCTGCTGCCCAGCACGCTGCGGAACGCTCTCCCACGCCAGGCGGCCACATCCTCTGGGATTCTACCCACCTACAGACTCACTCTCTTTCTGCCTTCAGGTGTGGATGGCTCCCTTTGCTTTCTCTTTGATGCTGTGGATTTATTCACACATTCCATCAAAAACAAAAACAAAAACAAAAACAAAACAAAACAAAAACATGATCATTTTCAGCACAGACTTCAGCCAAATTGCCTGAGCCCTGAGTTCAAATATCAGCTCCTCCACTAACTAACTAGCAATGTGATGTTTTCTCATTTCCTTCATCTATAAAATGGGGATAATAACAGGGTCTAATTCACAGTGTCGTTGTGAAGATTGAGTCAATGTGAACAAGGCATTTGAACACTACTCAACGTGGAGTGTGCCCCACACCAGTGTTTACAAACCTTGTGAGCCGGTGGAGGCAAATCTCTGTGTGTAGCCTGACATCTTCACTTGGAAACCTGTGTTTCCATTATAACTTAAAAATCATATTCATTTAAAAAGTTTTAATTTTTGAGATTGATTTAATTACATAAAAATAATTCAAATTTTAAAAAATATTTATTTTAAAACAAAGGATGATAAGGAAATCTATAAAAGTATCAACCACTTTCTCTGGTTGTAGTTTTGGACTTTTCTTTTTCTTCTTTAAACTTTTGTTATCAATCTTCCAAGTTTTATTGAGTTAAGATATAGCATAGCCTCATCAGAAAAAAAGAATATAAAATATCTAAAGTAAGATGTATAATCAGGTAATAAAAAAACTTTTTCCATTTAACGTTTATTTAAAACCACTATATTTTTAAGAAGCACTTTTGAAAGGAAAATTATCGCCAGTGATATATTAATATCCCAAAATCATGTGGGTTTTCCAAGAGTTCATGGTGTTACAGATATGTCAAAAACTTGCAATTCTCTATAACTCATTAGTTCTATAAATATATCCTTATTTTGAAAGATGGCAATCAAATATATGGATAATTTGTTAAGCTCTTAAATCTTCTTACATCAGCCAGAGGCAAAATGGAAGTGTTCCACTGACCCAGGAGTCAGCCTGGTGACTTGCCCGCCCTTGGCATCCATGGCTACTTTGAGGCCCTCTGCTGCTTCACGCCTGGTCTGCTCCACCCTGCGTGTGCACAGAAGCACCCAGGGACCATGAACGGACGTCTCTGTTCACTGCTGTGTCTCAGGGTCTGGCACTTGGGACACACCCTCACTACTGAATGGGTATTTGTTTCTCTGGGAAAAGCACTCCTGCTGCGTTGTTTGCGGGAGAAGGCTGCTTCATGTGAGCCGTTGTTGATGTAAGAATGTGAACCGCGGTGGCAGAGACTTTGACCACCTTGTTCAATGCTATTCCCAGGATTCTGTGCAATACCTGGCACAAAATCATCTTCAATAGAATCTCGAAAGAATCAATAAGTGTACCCCACATAAGTGTCAACACCGGCTCCAACCTTGACCCACATCCAGTGGGTCAGTGTGATAGTACTTATAAAAATGAACGAATTGGTTTTGGTATTTTTTCGATGCTACTTATATCTCTTTGGTCATCATGAATGTTTTCTCATTTATGGAGCTAGAAAAGCTTCAGGGACTCAGCTTTGTTTGTGCCTTTCAGGTCATTCCTTTCTTGGGTCCTGGGATGCTTGTGGCGGGGCCCAGCAAAATGCATGCATACGGGTATCCATTCACCTATGTCAGCATCATAAATGTGGGGCTAATTATTTCAGACACATAGAAATATGCAAAGATTAGTATAACAAATGTCCATGTAACTCCCATCCAGCTTAAGATATAAAAAAGGAGCAAGACATTTAAGAATGACATAAACCCCAATCGTGTATTCCTGCCTCATCTCACCACTATCTTTCTGCACCAGGAGTAACCCTGTCCCTCTTTTGGTGTTTATCATTCTCTTGCATGTTTTAACATTTTTACAACATACAAACATGTATCTAAACAATACTGGGTAATATTTTGTAAATTTAGAGGTACATGTCCTTATGAGGATTGCATGTCATAAGATAAAACCTCAGAGTTGTGAAAATCCTTACAAAAGGAACAGAGAAAGGTGCAATCAAGATCAGTCGTAGTTAATAAGCCAAGTTTGAGCTTTGACATTATCCGACTAAATTTTGTATTATAAATTAAACATTTAATGATAAACCAGTGGTTTATTGAAAACGAAATGAGTTTTCTAATCAAACTGGGTCATGAATTTATTTAGTTTTTTTCAGTCAAGACGATGGTAAAGATATTATTTTTAATTCATTCTGAAAGGGTATTAGTTAACTATCAGAACTGATAGTTTTCTAATAATCAGAGCTGTTTTAAGGGCTTACTAAGTAAAAGTTAAAAGATCTGACTTTTGTACCGTGAAAACCAACACAACTAAAATACAACTAAAGGTCAGAAAACATCCTGGATAAATATTTGTGATAAGTGTGAGGGGCAAGGGGCAATATATACAGCAGATAATACAGGTAGCTAACAATAACTAGAGATGGTGGGTACATGTGTGAGGAAATTCCAGACACATCACATAAAGCAGCTGCGATGTGAGGTTTCCACAACTCTGCCCCAGATGGCAGGAAATTATTTTCTTGAAGCCATAATTTGTAAAAATGCTTGAATTTGCTAGTATCTAAGTAAAAGCAAATTAAAATACCACCTGCTATTATTTTAATCCTGTTAAGACTAACACACATTATTTTGAAAATGCGCTTGAGTGCTGGAGAGGTTGCAAGGAAATGCACATCCTGAAAAATTACTAATGGTATTGTAAATCAAAAGAATACTTTTAAATAAAAACATATGTGCCCTTTAGGCCAGGAATCTCACTACTAGAAACTTATCACACATAAGTAACTCAGTTTTTGTTTTTTAAAGCAGTGCTGGTTCACAATCCCATATTCAAAACCCTAGGCTGGATATATTTCAGAGTTCAGGATTAAAAAATAAAATGTTTTAAGGGAGATATGGTATGTCTACTCTGTGTCACATAAGACCCCAGGGGACCGAGTCAGCACTTTGCAATCAAACACATCAAAACAGTATTTCTGTGGAATACGTGAGTGTTCACCATAAACAAGATAATGACTCCCCAGTGAATTTTCAGTTCAAACTTAAGAAGAAAAATTAAATTTTCCTTCAAATGTGTGAAAAAATATTAGTTCTCTGGGCTTTTTATAAATGTGTATAAGCCACTTATATCAAAGAGATATTAATATCTGTATTATTTATATCACCAATAATACAAACTACAAAACAATTTAGAATTAAATATGAAAAATCTTATGCAAATAATGATCAGTCAATTCAGTGAAATATTAGCAAGACTAAAATTAAAATAAGGAAATTATCCACAAATATACAAAAATGTGTAAACTGGCACAGTCTTTACTACATGTTCTTATTTTTTACAGAGTTGAAAATGCAAGTTTTTATGCCTTATCTGTTTAAGGTGTTTCCTACATAAAAAATAGACAAATTCAGAATTTCTTTTTTCTGTAGACAATTGTACTATAAAAATGAATAAATTGTTTCAGAAATATGTAATTAATCTAGCATCTTAGGTTATTCCTGCCATTTTCTCAGAAAAAATTTTAAATTGTTGTAAAAACGATTCCTTTTAAATAGATTACCTGTAAGTCCCAATTTTACAAAAGAGGCATTATGGGGAAGTGATCAGCCACTCTCTGAAGTCACAGTCACTCTCTGGTAAGTATCTACCCCTCACACATCCATTTGCCTGTGTGCGGATAAACACAGGCAGTCCAGTTTGTTCCATCTGTCCATGTCCTATATGGGATATTCATTTAAGTAAAAATAATGGTGGTGTGATCACATGGAGCCTCTGTCTTTTAATCTATCAAATGAGGGTACTACCACTTACTAACATTCTCGTTGTAGAATAGATAGGGAGTCGGAACAGGTTGCTTTGCCTCCTGACTTCACTTCGTTAGCTTTGTGGTTGATGCTAACGCAGTAAATGAATCTATGTCAGGATGTGAATTGCTCATTGTGTTATCTGTCTTGGCTCTGCTGTGTGTACATCTTTGTGCTACATACATAACGACACTGATCCATTTTATGGATTGAGAAACTGAGGCTCAAACACCAAGTAAGATGATGACTCAGATTTCTTCTAAGTGCTATCATTCAGTGATTCTACAGACTGAGATGAAAATGAAGGCAGCCTTTGTATGAGAAAGGCATGCCTAACACCTACTTTCAACAAAGTGGGACATTAAAAAACAGTGACATCTAAATAAAGACCAGTTCATTCATTAGTATTGTACAAATGTTGATTTCTGAATTTTGATAAATGTACCACATTATGTAAGATGTTAACAGTAGAGGAAAGAAGGTGATGGGCATATGGGAACACTAGGCACTATTTTTGCAACTCTTCTGTACATCTGAAATTATTCCCAAATAGAAAGGTTTTTAAAAGTGACATATCTGGGGACATTTATGTAATAGTTCCACTGGAATATGAGGGACTTCCTCCCTAAGGCCTAGGATAGTAATTAGCATGTAGTAGGTACACAATCAATACTTATGAAATGAATGAGTGATTCCACTAGCAATGAATGCCAGCTAAGACACAGGGCAGGGTAGGGGTGCTACAGGCCACTCTTGCCTGGGAAGAGCCAGCCACCAGGCTCTGAGACAATCTGCAGACGCCAATCTTTTTCTTTTTCCCTGTGAAGAGACCAGGGTCATCAGGAGGAGCATCAGTTGAACAAGTGCTGCAAGTGCTGGATGCTCAGAGCAGATCACCTAATTCACCTGTGGGCAATGCAAGCGGACAGTCTTGCATGCAGTCTCTGTTTCCTGTGTGGATCTGGGAAAACGAACCCCTCCCTCAGCAGTGGGACGCAGAGGGTGAAAGAGCACAGGTGAGAAGCTCAGGCAGTGATGGATGCAGGGTACCCGGGACCACTTATCTATAGAAAGGACCTTCGGTGAGAACCGTCACGCTCACCCGATAGCATGCCACTGACCAGAGATTTAAGTTGCATCTGCTGGAGTCATCCTCACTAGATACACACTCAATTCCATTTCTCATGAGGTTGTTTAAGAATATAGTCAGTGACCAGAGCCCACCTGCCATGCTCTTGTCTCTGGGTGAGGTGCCCTCTTGCCGAGTTAGAGCCTTCACTAATGTAGTGGGGTTTTGGCATCAGATGTCCTGGGTGGGACTTGGGATGACTCCACTCATGGACACTTTGCTCAGCTTTGAGCTTCATTCTTCAGTCATGAAATGGGGTATATAGCAGTGCCCCATTTGTACTATTGCTGATGTAATGATTAAGAAATATTACATATGCAAAGGACGGGGAACAGAGAGAACACTTGATAGATGTTAACTATTGCACTAGGGCAGCAAGGGGGCCGGTTTCAATTCTGACTTAGGAGGAGGCACAGTGACACTTAGAAGTCAGTACAGATTTTGAAGGCTCACAGACTGGTTTAATTTAAGCTTTGTTATATCATTCTCTGAGCCTCAGCTTTACCTTCTCTGAAACTGAAATAAATGACACCCATAAGGTAGGTGTGATAATTAAATGAGAGGATGCATATAGAGTACTTACGCATTCGATAAACAGCAGTGACTGTGATGATTGTCATGACCTGTACCCAAACACATGTGGCTTAATTTAAATCCTGCTGTTCTTTCACACCTAGCTGCCAACATCTAATAGAATTATGCATTTTACTGTCTCAATATGTCATCTTTGCAAATGAAATTTCAGAAAAATTGAAATACAGGTTTTAGGGAAAATTCCTTTGCCTATTGTTTGTGATCTTGTAAATTTAGGTCATGCTTTCCAGATTTTTTTTCATAAAGTAAATCATTAAAGACATGAATAAATCTTGCTATTTTCCCACAGTCAATCTCATTTCTTTCCTTCCCTCTCAATAAGAGCCACTAGTCTGAATTTAGTAGCTTTCATTGGCATGTGTATTTTAAAATTTTACTATATATGTATATATCCCTGTATAATATATAGTATGCTGTGCATATTTTTAAATGCTGTAAAAAGACATGCTTTTTAAAACACATCATTCATGGGGTAGAATGTTGGGAAGACGAGTATGCCCATATTTAACTTTACTACTAATAGTCAAAGCACTCTTGAGATTAATTGTATAATTAAATTTCTGCCAATAGTTTTGGATGATCCATATCTTTGCCAATATTTGACTTGTTGGACTTTAAAATTTTAATCCATCTAATAAATGTGGAATGCTACCATGTTTTTATTTTAACCAACCAAACATAATTGTAATAATAATAAGACCAATAAAACTGGATTAATACATTCTTTTTTCAGGCAATTATTTTTCAAACATATATACATGTTTGCCAGTTTCTTTATTTTCTGTGAATTAAGGGGCATAATGAATAAAGTTTGTATATATTTAAGATGTACAAAATAATGTTTTGGTATACCTATATACGTGAAATTATTACCACAGTCAAGCTTATTAACAAACATATCCTGTGCCTCATATGGTTACCTTTTTGTAGGTATGTGGTGAGAACATTTAAGATCAACTTAATCTCTTAGCAAATTTCTTTTTTTTTTTTTTTTTTTTTTTTGAGACAGAGTCTCGCTCTGTCACCCAGGCTGGAGTGCGGTGGCACGATCTCGGCTCACTGCATGCTCCTCCTCCCGGTTCACGCCATTCTCCTGCCTCAGCCTCCCGAGTAGCTGGGACTGCAGGTGCCCACCACAGCGCCTGGCTAATTTTTTGTATTTTAGTAGACATGGGGTTTCACCATGTTAGCAAGGATGGTCTCGATCTCCTGACCTCGTGATCCACCCACCTCAGCCTTCCAAAGTGCTGGCATTACAGGAGTGAGCCGCCACGCCTGGCCCAGCACATTTCAAGTATACAAGACAGTATTATTAACTATAGTCACCACACTGTACGTTAGATCTCCAGAAATTTCCATTAATAATAATATCAATAGTTATTGGTATTATTGTTATTATTATAATTATTGTAATTATTATTACAATTTTTTTGGTTAGTTAAAAATTCAGCCAGCATGAATGAAATTTTGCATGCTTTGACCAACATCTCCCCATCTTCTCCTCCTCTAGACCCTAGCAATCCCCATTCTACTCTCTACTTCTATGAGACTGATTTTTTCATATTCTACAATCTCTGCTTCTATGAGATTGAGTTTTTAAGATTCTACATGTAAGTGAGATCATACAGTATTTGTCTTTCTGTGCCCAGCTTATTTCACTTTCATAATATCCTCCAGGTTCACCATGTTGTCACAAATGACAGGATTTCCTTCTTTTTTAAGGCTGAATAATATTCCACTGTATAGGCCGGGAGTGGTGTCTCATGCCTGTTATACCAGCACTTTGGGTGGGCGAGGCAGGCAGATCACAAGGTCAGGAGATTGAGATCATCCAGGTTAACACAGTGAAACCCCGCCTGTACTAAAAATATAAAAAATTAGCTGGGCGTGTGGTGGCACGCACCTGTAGTCCCAACTACTTGGGAGGCTGAGGCAGGAGAATCGCTTGAACCTGGAAGACGGAGGTTGCAGTGAGCTGAGATCACATCACTGCACTCCAGCCTGGGCGACAGAGTGAAACTCCAACTCTCTCTCTCTCTCTCTCTCTCTCTCTCTCTATATATATATATATATATATATACACACACACACATATTCCATTGTATATGTGTATGTACATACATATATGTGAATATATATCACATTTTCTTTACCCATTCATCTGTCAGTTGACACTTAGATTGATTTCATATGACAGCCACTATGACTCCTGCTACAGTGGGCAATGGGAGTGCATATATCTCTTCAAGGTGCTGATTTTAGGTCCTTCAGATATGTATACCCAACAGTAGAATTGCCAGGTCGTATGGTAAATTCCATTTTTAGTCCTTTGAGGAATTTTCATATTGTTTTCTATAATGGCTGTACCAACATGCACTCCCCCCAGCAGTAGTCAGGGGTTCCCTTTTCCCACATCCTTGCCAATACTTGTTAACTTTTGTCTTTCAGAAATAACTATTCATGGGTGAGATGATATCTCATTGTGGTTTTGCTTTGCATTTCCCTGATGATTAGAGATGCTGAGCATTATTTCATACACTGCTGGCCATTGTTTGTCTTCTTTTGAGAAATGTCTATTCAGGTTCTTTGCCCATTTTTAAGCAGGTTATGTGTTTTCTTGCCAGTTAGCTGAGTTCCTTACATAGTGTGGATATTAACCCCTTATAGGGTGTATGTTTGCAATTGTTTTCTCCCATTCCATAGATTGCTTCCTTTGCTACACAGAGGTTTTCTTGTTTGATGTAATTCCATTTGTTTATTTTTTTGTTTTGTTGTCTGTGATTTGGGGGTCATATGAAAAAAACAAAAACAAACAAACAAACAAAAAAAAACAACAAACCACAGCCCAGATCAATTTCAAAAGCTTTTTCTCTGTTTTCTTCTAGCAGTTTCACAGCTTCAGATCTTACATTTAAGTCTTTCCTCTAGTTTCAGTTGATTTTTGTATGTGGTGTGAGACAAGGGTCCAGTTTCATTCTTCTGGCTGTGGATATCCAGCTTTCCTGACATCATTTATTGAAGACACTGTCCTTTCCCTCATTGTATGTTCTTGGCACCTTTGTGGAAGAGCAACTAATTTTAAAATGGTGGATTTATTTCTGGGCTCTTTACTCTGTTCCATTGGTTTATATGCCTGTTTTTATGCCAGTACCATACTTTTTTGATTACTATAGTTTTGTAGAATACTTTGAAATTAGGTGGCATGATGCCTCCAGCTTTGTTCTTCTTGATCAAGGTTGCTTTGGCTATTCAGGGTCCTGTGGTTCCATATGAATTTTAGGATTTTTTGTTCTATTTCTGTGGAATATGCCATTGGAATTTTCATGAGATTTCATTGAATCTGTAGATAGCTTTCAGTAATATGGATATTTTAACAACATTAATTCTTCCAGTCTATGAACACAGGATAACTTTCCATTTATTTGTATCCTCTTCCATGTCTTTTATCAGTGTTCTGTAGTTGTCATTAAACAGATCTTTCACCTCCCTGGTTAAACATATATCTAAGGATTTTTATGCAATTGTAAATGAAATTGTTTCTTAAATTTCTTTTTTGTATAGTTTGTTGCTAGTGTGTAGAAGTGGGACAGATTTTTTAGGTGATTTTGTGTCTGCAACTTTACTGAAGCTGTTTTTTAGCTCTAAATATGTTATTTGTGTAGTCTTTAGGGTTTTCTCCATAAAAAATCAAGTCACCTGTAGAAAGAGACAATTTTACTTCTTCCTGTTCAATTTGGATACTTTTTATTCCTTTGTCTTGCCTAATTGCTCTGGCTAGGACTTCTAGTACTGTATTGAATAGAAGTGGCAAAAGTGGGCATCCTTGTCTTGTTCGTGATCTTAAAGGAAAATCTTTCTGCTTTTCACCGTTAAGTGTGTTGTGTGGGTTTGTTTTGTTAAGGTACATTTCTTCTATACCAACTTGTTGAGAGCTTTTATCATGAAGACTGTTTTCATGTTGAATTTGCTGATGTTGGATTTTTGTCAAATGCTTTTTCTGCATCTGTTGAGATGACCATATGTTTTTTGTCTTTCATTCTGTTAATGTAGTATATCGCCTTTATGGATTTGCACATGTTGAATTCCTTGGAAATGCATTGCATTCCTCGAGTGAATCCCACTTGATCATGGTGAATGATCTTAATGTGCTACTAATTTTGATTTCCTGTCATCTTGTCAAGGATTTTTGCACATATGTTCGTCAGGGACATTGGCCTGAAATTTTCTTTTCTTGTAGTGCCCTTGTCTGACTTTGGTATCAAAGTAATGTTGGCCTCATAAAATGAGTTTGGAAGTGTTCATTCATCTTTGCTTCTTCAGAAGAGTTTGACAAGGCTTAGCATTAATTCTTTAAATATTTAAGAGAATTCTACCGTAAAGCCGTGAGGTCCTGGGCTTTTCTTGGTTGGGAGACTTTTGATTACTGATTGTATCTCCTTACTCACTGATCTTTTCGGATTTTCTATTTCTTCATGATTCAGCCTTGATAGATGGTATGTTTCTAGAAACTTATCTATTGTTTCAGGTTATGCCGTTTATTGACATGTAATTGTTAATAGTAGTTTTTTACGATCCTTTGTAGTTCTATGGTATTGGATGTAGTGTCTCCTCTTTCATTTATAATTTTGCTTATTTGAGTATGCTCTTTTTTTTAGTTTAGCTAAAGGTTGGTCAATTTTGCTTAACCTTTCAAGAGCTAACTCTTAGATCCATTGATGTTTTCTATTGCTTTTCTTGTCTCAATGTCATTTATTTCTGCTCTGATCTTTATTATTTCCTTCCATCTGCTAACTTTGGGTTTAGTTTGTTCTTTTTTAGTTCCTTGAAATGTGAAGTGAGGTTGTTTATTTGAAGTATTTCTTTTTTCTTAACATAGGCATTTATCATGATAACTTCCCTCTTAGGGATGCTCTTGCTGCATCCCATAAGTTAGGCATACTGTGTTTCCATTTTTGCTTTAGATTTTTAAAATTTTCCTTTTGATTTCTTCTTTGATTCATTGGTCAAAGAGCCTGGGGCTGGAGCTTGGGAGGCCAGCCTTACACCAGGGTTCAGTGGTGTAAGCCTGGCGCTGGGTTCCACAGTGAAGTTGGCGCTCACTTCACTCCCCTTCCCCCAGGAGGAGTATCTTTCTTGACACTGAGCTTGGGAGACATCATGTGAAACTGTCCTTCCCACCCTCTTTAATGCACCTCTATTTACTTCTGTCCTCCACAGAAGCGCTATATTTCTCACCTGGATTCCTTAGCAATTATGAAGCCATTTTTGCATGTGGATGGTGTTCAAATGGACGTATCTATGAGGGGACTGGAGACTCCTATTCTGCCATCATACTGATGTCATAATGTCATTTTATGCCAGTTTCTTTACATTTGCTCATATGTTCGAAGCCGTTATTTTTGCCACCTACTTCTTTCTGAGAGTGTCTCCCATGTAACTAAAGAACATCCTGCAACTATGATTTAGGAACTGTAAACTCTTAGCCCTTGTCCTTACTGTAACAGTCATCATTTTGCCATTACTCTTGAATAATAGCATAAAAAAGTCTATGTTAATGCTCAATTTTCCTCACAACTTTGAAGATATTATCATGATCGGTGAAGAATCCCTGTAGGCCCAGATTCCATTCCTTATAGGTCAAATATCTTTCTTCTCTGGTGATTTTTAAATTTTCTCTTTGTCTTTATTGAGTCATAATTACACTAATAAGGAATCTGTGACAGTTAATTTTATGTGTCAAATTGACTGAGCCAGGGCAGGAGATGCCCAGGTATTTGATCCCACTTGAGTCTGCATGTTTCTGTGAGGGTGATTTTGGAAGAGATTTAAATAGAATGAGTACGGCAGATTGCCCTCCATGTGCGTGGGCCTCATCCAATCAGATGAAGGCCTGAACAGAACAAAAAACTGACCATCCCCCAAGGGAGAGAGAGTTCCCCCACCTGATGGCCTTTGAACTTGGACATTGGCTTTTCCTGGCTCTACAGCAGCTCCCAGTCCTCAGACTCAAACAGGGACATCATTTCTATAGATCTTGAACTTGCCACCCTCCATAATCAGCTGAGCCAATTCCTCATAATAAATACCTTCATCTACCTATCTTCCTACTTACCTACCCACCCACCTATCTGCCTATCTACCTACCAACCTACCTACCTATCTACCAACCTACCTACCTATCTACCTACCAACCTACCTATCTACCTACCTACCAAATTACCTACTATCTACCTACCTATCTACCAACCTACCTGCCTACCAACTGATCTGTCTATCTATCTATCTCCCTATTGATCTACCTACCTACCTATTTATCTACCTACCTACCTACCAACCAACCTACCTATCTACCTACCTATAAACCTACCTATATACCTACCTGTCTACCTGCCTATTATATATCTATCTACCTACCTGTCTAACTACCTACCTATCTACCTACCTACCTACCAACTTACCTATCTGTATATCTATCCATCTATCTATTTACTTTCTTATTGGCTCTGTTTCTGTGGATAATCCTAATACAGAATCCAAATGAACACATTTATACTGTTGACAGCTTTTATGTTTTACCAATTTAAGGGTTCTTATCTTTCAAGAATCTTTTAAATTCTCTGTTGCTGGCTCGGTGAAAACATCTTCCCTGTCATTCTCCTTATTTTCTCCTTCTGGTGTTCCCATTAAGAACATGCTGGAGGTTCTCCTTCTGTGCCCATGTCTCTTAACTTTGGTATTTTCTAGCTCCTCACCCTACGGCCACAATCTGGGGATGCCTCAATCCCACCTTCCCATTCACTAATTCTCTCTCATTCATTTTATCCAATATGTTGTTTATTTCATTTTTTATTTTTAGTAACTGTATTTTTATTTCTAGAAACTGTTATTTGGTTCTTTTTCACATCTGCCTGTTCTTTTCTTCAAAAGTTTTTTTAAATTATTGTTTTGGAACCTTTTCTAAGAATTTCAAAAATACCTGTAGATGTTTTGCCTGTTCTAGCTTCTGAAATTCTGGGAGTGCTGACTTTCCTTTTGTTGTAGGTTCAGGGTCTCTCCTCTGTATCTTCTCCTTCTGGGTCATCATTTTTACTCTGACGTCTTTTTCTGTGGCGAGCATGTGTGTGGCTCGGGTGGTGGCAATGTTCTTCTCTGTTCCTGGAGGTGGCCCAGGCGTGTCGCCTCCCTGAAGCCCACCCGGTGTGGGTTCTCACGCTATGAAGATACTGTGTGAGTTTGGGATTCAGATCCATGTTAGCTGTGAGGACTGTGTTTTTATCAACACTTTTTATTTAACCAAGAGACCAGGAGGAGAGATGGCCCTTTGCAGTCTCTCTTCCAGCAGATGGGTCCTTCTATTTTCATTTTTCCTGGGGAATGGAGCCCTTCTGGAGTCCTGGTTCCAGGCAGCTGCTCAGCTCCCTGTCCCTGTCGTGCACACACGTGAAGCCTAATGCCATTTCTATAAGCAGAAATTTTAAACTGCCTGAGCGTACAGATGTCGCATTTTGGATCTCAGGTGTAACCATAACTAGAGGTGCTGATATTGACCAAAAGGCCCAGTTTTGTTCTTCCTAGACCAGATTGTCACTTTACAGTGTCCCTATACAATAACTTTATAGATAGAGCTTTCCTGACTTCAGTGGAAGCTTGGTGCAGAGAGAAGAGATCGTAGGGTGCATTAAGTAATGAGAAAGTGGCATTATGTCTTTTGAGACAAGAGAACAGTTTAATTTTCTCCTGTCAAACAACTGGGTGTTTTAATAATCCCAGCCTTTTAAAGTCTCAGACTTTTAAGTTCCCTTACATCTTTGACATGATTTCTCTTTGCAATTCCACCCACTCTTTATAAGAATAATAACGTGCTAATGCTCTATTCTTCTACTGTGCTTTTTATTCAGAGAACTCCAAGCACTTTATAGACATTGCCGTTTATCCTTACAACACCTTTGCATACTGTGGTAGCTAGCTACTTTGTTAGTAGAAAAGTCTGTTTCATGGAAAATGAAGACCAGGCAGCTCAAGCGTGGCAGCACTGAAAACAGTATCAGATCACACCACAAATCACTGGTTTACACAAGGGCAGCAGAAAATAGGAGGGGCTTCCCCGCTTATCCCAGCACAAGTAGGTTGTTTCTAATCGAAAATGATATATAAGAAAAGTAAATCCTGCTGCAGATGTTCTTCAAGGAATACCTTTAATACAATAGGTCCATGCTGGAATATTTGTTGTATCTCAGGTCTGGGTGGCACACAGCTAGGGAGACTCTCCGCAGGCTGAGGACAGGTCTGGGTGGAACATAGCTAGGGAGATTCTTGGCAGGTTGAGGACAGGGTTACTAGGATCATCGTAGCCAGAAAGCTGCTGGGAAGCGAATGGAGCCACAGTGCCGACTGGAAATGCGTTTGGCATGTAAACACACGCCGTTTCTGGAACAATGCAGGCTCTGTTGGCAACGAGAACCTTTGGAATTTGGGGCAGGTGGTAGTTATTCATCCAGACAGGCAACTGGCATCCCAGAGAACTGTCACTAGGAACCAGGGGCCTGAGAGCCAGGCTACAGTCCACGTCCTGGGAAGGAAACCAGCACGTGAAGGAGAGCCCTGGCTCTGTGGAGGCCAGCTGTGCTTGATGGCCAGCGGACAGATGCCACTCACCAGGAAGGGGCTGAGGAGCCCTGGGGAGATCCTAACGGGGAAGAGCTGGAGTCAGAACTGAGACAGTGCTCATCTGCCAGGTAGAGACTCCAGAGCTACTGTTGGGAGAGTTTGGGTCTGAAGCTGGGACCAAATAAGGAATAACATTGTCTGCTTTCTCGGTTCCATCCAAGTTGCCTCATCTGGAAATTTGCAAAGTGCGAAGAGTGTAACTTCAGCAATGAGCTCACTCATGTTAATGACATGATTAGAGATGGACTGGCCTGCTCAGTCAATAGGGTGGATGTGATGAGCTGGATTTTGTGTGGTGGCTGGTCAAGCTCCAGTCTAGCCTATGTCTGTCCTGTGGGGTCATCCAGCTGCGGCTGTGTGCTGCCACAACTCTTAGAAGGTTTGGGTGAAGGAAAAGATTTGTGTCCACGCAGTGCTCACTGATGGTTCTAGAAGTCAGCGCATCTGTGTGGCTGGGCCACCTGCCCCCAGGGTCTGCCCCACCTCTAGGACAGGTCAGCTTCCAGTCCTGACTTCTTCCCACACCATCAGAATCCTGAAAGAGAGGTGGCAACATAGGTGCAAGGCAGCCAGGTTATCATTTTGAGTTAGCTTAAATCATAAAAATCCTGTGTGGTAAAGCATTGAAACAAAGCATGAGATAATGAAAGGGACAGGCAGGTAGTTCTTGTGAGAAAGCCAGTTTAGATCCATTCGCTTCACCTGAACAAAGGATTCTCTCTTCAGCTTCCTGATGGTCATGGCCAAAAAGAAAACAGTACATGTTAATTCATTCCGAATGAAAGGGCGCTTACTTAGTGGCGCATCCAGTGACAGGGCTGGGTACATTCGCAATTTTCTCATAAAAGAACACTAATATTCTCTGCCAAAAGTAAATTTAGAAAACTTAATTTTGTGAGTTTCACTAAAAGGGAACTGAACAACATGGGCATGTCTTTATTAGCAGTTTTACCAAAAATGAAGAGGCCATTTTATTTGCCTACTTCTTACCTTGATTCTTGTTGGCAATCGAAAATGTAATATGAAATATTGAGCTTTCTGCTCTCCTAGTATCAGGACAGTCACTAACTCTTCTGGAGCACTCACTAAGTCCTAGGCATCAGTCTAAGTGTTTTAATGCCTCAACTCATAGGCCTCATGGCAACCCTATGGAATGTTTCCCTCCTGCAAATAAGAGCCCAGAAGCACAGAAAGCGAAAAAACAATCTGTCTAGCCCGTGGCCACTCAGAAGTTGAATGTGTAATGGCTCTGCAGTATTTTCTGGATCAATCAAGCTTGGAAAGCTGCCCCTTCCTCACTCTTCTTCTCTTGCTATTCTGCTCCAGCCACAGGTGCACCTCTCCTTCCTCCAACGTGCCAGCAGCTCGGGCCTTTCTCCTGGGCGCTTCTGCCTGGAACTCTCTCTGCAGACTTTCACAGGACCTCCTCCTCGTTTCCTTCAGGTTCAATCGTTGTCTTCTCCACCCAGGCTGTCCTGAACCTGCCCCTGGAGCTCCGACCTCCCTCCCCTACACGCATTTCTCCATAGCACTTACCTGGTACAGGGCACTTGCCCCTGTACAGGGCACAGTGTGACAGTGTGTTTGACTCATGAGTTTCCCGATTCCTTGTCTCTCACTTTTACCCCTCATGTTCTCTATCGAGTCTTCAGTAGCCACAAGGTGGTGCTTCTCTCCGGGGACCACGAGGCCCCAGGGACAGGGAGCTCCGACAGCTCTGGGATGCGGCAGGGTTCTGCAGTCTGGCATGGGGCATGGGTTCTGAATAATTGTCAACTTTTTGTTGTTGGTTTTTGTTTTTGAGATGGAGTCTCACTCTGTTGCCCAGGCTGGAGTGCAGTGGCAAGATCTCGGCTCACTGCAAGCTCCACCTCCCGGGTTCAAGCGATTCTCCTGCTTCAGCCTCCCGAGTAGCTGGGACTACAGGCGCCCGCCACCACGCCAGCTAATTTTTTTTGTATTTTTAGTAGAGATGGGGTTTCACTATTTTGGCCAGGTTGGTCTTGAACTCCTGACTTTGTGATCCACCTGCCTCGGCCTCCCAAAGTGTTGGGATTACAGGCGTGAGCCACTGGGTCCGGACTTCTTTTTTTTTTTTTTTTTTGATGAAATCTCACTCTATCGCCCAGGCTGGAGTGCAGTGGTGTGATTTTGGCTCACTGGAACCTCCACCTCCCAGGTTCAAGCGATTCCCCTACTTCAGCCTCCTGAGTAGCTGGGATTAGAGGCATGCTCTAGCACTCCCGGTTATTTTTTTGTATTTTTAGTGGAGACTGAGTTTCACCATGTTGGCTAGGCTGGTCTCGAACTCCTGACCTCAAGTCATCCGCCCACCTCTACCTCCCAAAGCGCTGGGATTACAGACGTGAGTCACCTCTCCCGGCCTTGTCATCTTTTAAAATTGGACATATGCTTGCATTTGTGTATGCATGCTATGGTTCAGGATAACAGAAAATGCTCTGGGGTGGGGGAAGTGATTTCTTTGACGTGGGAAACTGAGGATAAGGAATGATTTCAGAGAAAATATGACTTTTACATTCAACCTGTTAGAATAAGTTGAACTCTCAGTAGAAACGACAGAGGACATACTGTGAAGGAACTATTTTCACTCAGCTCTGTTTTCACTTAGTCTCAGAACTCTCTACCATGTTTTTATACCCAGTCCTCTGTTTTCGGTGGCTTTTTTTTGAGGGGGGGAATCATCTTTTCATATATTCATATACATATATATCTCCACGAAATGTATCACTTGTATATCTTTTTAAAGATAGATATACAAGATAGATATACATATGTATTAATATACGTATATATCTCCAAGATATCTCCTGTATATCTTTTTCAAGATCGATATACAGGTGACATATTTCTTGGCGGTATATATTTATATAAATATATGAAAGTCTTTCCGTTGTAGTCAAAAGATAGCTTGGCTGGCTGCATAGATCATTTTTCAATCAAAAACAACAGAAATTTCTCCATTCTCTTCCAACTTGCAATGTTATCTGAAAGTCTGAAGCTAGTCTGGTTCTGCCCTTTAAAATAATCTGGGTTGGATTTTTTTTCTGCCTAGTAATGCACAGCCACTGTAGGAAATATTTGATAACAAATAGATACAAGGACTTTCAAAGCTTGCTCTTTTATAATTGTTTAAAAGGCTCACCTGCAAATTAATTAGTATTATGGGCCTCCCCAAGCATATGGCTTTATAGTATCTATAAAGAAGATTTAGGAAGACAATGATTCCCATTAACGCAATAATCCACCAGAACTGTGGATCCCTATGGTTGGGGCCCAGGGTCACCCATCCAAGTGCCCAAATTGGGTGAGTTTTGAGTTGCTGCCCCCTAGTGGTAGGAGCAGGTAGTGCTTATTTATTATTTCACTGCCGTCTTTAGTACCTTCCAACATAATCTTTTTAAAAATAGATTTCTAACTCTCCATGTCTAAGAAGAGTGCTTCAAGTAATTTATCCAAATATTTTTATTCAGAAAATATTTAATCTCTTTATATATTTAAGTTACAGGATAGAATTGGGCAGAAAAAAATTAAACCTCTACTATATTTTGGGGATTTTTCCATTTGAAAAAGGTTGATATTCGGTTTCACTGAAACAATCAAATTTTCCTAGAAATCTTTCTTTTTTCTTTTTTTTTTTTTGAGATGGAGCCTCCCTCTGTCACCCAGGCTGGAGTGCAGTAGTATGATCATGGCTCACTGCAGCCTCAACATCCCGAGCTCAAGAGATCCTCCTGCCTCAGCCTCCCAAGTAGCTGGGACCACAGGAATATATCACCACTCCAGGCTAATGTTTTTTGATGCTTTGTAGAGATAGGGTCTCACCATGTTGCCCAGGCTAGTCTTGAGCTCCTGGGCTCAAGCAATCCTCCCACCATGGTCTCCTACTTCTTCTTAATTTCATTCTAAGTGACAACTTTTCCTCTTTTTAATTAAGTGTATATAACTCTGACATAATATAAATTAGGCAGTAAAGCAAAGTCTCAAAAACTGAGAAGTCAGAGGTCATCTCAAGCCCCGTAGACAAGTCTTGTATGGCCCAGAAAGTGGTTTAAGTTGTATTTGAAGATGCCTGTGCCTTTGGGTATGGTCATAATCTCCCTGAGGCTGAGGCCACCTTTCCTGGTGCCTTATACCAGAATATTCTACACTTTTGTGTATCTTATCTACATTTTGAATGGTTTAAAAATGCATTTTTGCCTAAAACATGTCACTATTCTGACATCCTTCTTTTTCACTCGCTCAATTCTTCTGATGATTTTGCAGTCATTCTCATATTATCATCTTGCGTGGTAGTTTTTCGCATGGTGATAATTGGGAAGTTGGAATTGCAAACAGATTCTTTTTCTTCAAACCATCACATTTTTCAAAATGTGTATTATTTCTGGCAAGCTCCAAATGGAAGCAGGAAAGCCAGTCTTTGAATTGAATCAGTGCCATGCACCAGCATGTCCCTACTGAACGGAGAGGAGAATTGAGTGTTATGAATCCATTGAAATGTGTGCCCTCACTCCAGCACGATGGTGAAGATTTGCACGTTTCTGGTTTTGCTTCAGAAGCTGCTCTGAAGGTGCATAGAAAAGCAGCTGTAGAAGTTAGAGTCCCGATGTTTACCCAAGGGCAGCATGACTAGGAGCCCTACCTGTTCTGTCAGGGCTGTCAGAGACACATTTCGCTTCTGGGAGAAGGACATCAGAAAATATTGTGCTCAAGTAGAATTCCTGCCTGCTGCCCAATATCATCACTCTAACATTGTCTGAAAAGGGTGTGTGTGTTGGGGGTGGGTGGCTATTGGCTTGGACTATTGGATTTTTTCCTAGTTTTCTACTAAAGACCAAGACCCACTTGTCTTTCTTAAGAAAAAAAAAAAAACAACAAAAAACACACAACCAACTATTTAAACTCCTTTCTTTTTTTCCTTTCCTCCTGATGCTCACTTTTGCAAACTTACAAAGCAGCCTTAGATTTTTATCTATTTCAGCAGCTTAAGATGAAAAGCAGCTAGACAAAGTAAAATGTCTTTATTGTTCTTTGGAAACACGATTATTCAAGTTATGTTTCTTTAAGTAAACAAATATACCAGGATTTTTTTCTTGCAATGAATCAAGTGATTGGACAAGAAGGCCAATGACTTACTCATTTTTAAATCACTTTTGATCTCCTGGCCGTCTTCCTCCTATCTACTCCCTCCAAATTTCCATAGGCATCTTGAATTCTGGAGAGCACTGGGGGCTTCAGCCTTAGGGAAGGAACTCGTGAGCTGGCGCACTCCCTGAGGCCTCTCCTGGGCTCTGTGTCATTCGGGGTAGATTTTCTTTTAGTGATTCCCTGCTGGCCTCAGAACACTGTTGGGAGAGAGGAAGGAGGAGGAACAGGCATCCAGCCTTGTCTTCTGAAAAGCCCCCGGGCTCCTGGAAAGCCTCCTCTCTCTCCCTCTGCCAACAGCTTCCACACCGTGCAGGGAATGGTGGCTGAATTTGTCTCACAAACTCTGCACACTGGACTCTCTCACATAAGCTCCTGAGCCAGAAGCGTGACCCCAAGCGAAGGGAGATCTGGCGCCCGTCTTTATACGCGTGATTCTAAGGAGGAAAATGGTGTGGATTCTCAAGGAGTCGCCTCGGTCCTGAGTCACTGAGCACATGTGGTCGGTGCTACTGTCTGCAGCCAGCCCTCAGCGGGCCCGTGGCTGTGTCTCCCGTGTGGTCATCACAGCTGAGTAAACGAACCGTGGGGAACCAGCCCCCGCGCAGATTCTGGGCGGAGGAAGCAGCCTGGGTGCAGGGCAGGAGAACCCCCGTGTGCTCGGTCCCAGGGCAACACCCCACGCGAGGAGGGTGGACACGGGGGCGTTTCTGTGGTGGCTTGGCTTGGCACATCTATCTTCCTTTATGCTGTTTTCTGTGCTGGTTTGGGACACATTTGAGCTTCTCTGTCGTCTTTAGTTTGGTCACGACTGAAGTGGAGACTTCGCAAAGGGAGATCTGTGCTTGTTTTCCTGTGGTCGGCAACTGCGCTGGTAAAACGCTGAACTGCGGGTTCGATCCTGCGAGGGAGAACCGCAGAGGATGGCCTGTCTTCCCGGTGCCCGCAGATGGCCAGGGAGGGCCGGGTCTGCCCAAGGAAGTCAGTTCTCAGTGCTGGGTGGGGTCTAACTATGGGACAGCCTCCCTGCTCGACAAAGGAACAGAGGAGGATGCGGGCCCAGGCCCATGGTCAGGCGGTGTCTATCAGGAGGTGTGGACCACCGGAGGGAGCGGGCATCGCGGCTGTCCTCTCCCCACTGTGCTCCCCACCCGTGCTCACCTCATTGGGTTTTGCTGACAGAGCTTGAATTCTATCCAGGCAATCATTTATTTTGCTTACTTGTAAAACCAGATACGCTGATTAATGTACAATTGTAAAGGTATTTATATAACTGTTGAGGATAAATCTTTTCCTCAGGAAAATATTTTTTAATGCTTCCTGGGTATATTTTTGCCCGTCACTGATACTTTCCAATTTCTGTAAAATGTTTGTCAATGCATTTATTTGCTTGCTTTAGAGAATGGAGAACTGCTGGATCTTCCCTTGGTTCCTCCAAGAGCTAGGACGTTGCACGAAACAACGTTCTGGTGGGATCAGCTCTTGCTTCCCGACACTCCTTGACTCTCTCCGACAGCACTACACAGCTCCGCGGCTCTGCCTTTCCCTGCCTTGCCTGTGCGCAGGAATACAACGTATTACGTTCTTGTCTGTATTAAATCAGGTGGAAGTAGAGCTTTTATTTCTAAGACCATAGTCTCTTAGTAATGAGCGTAGGCCTGTGGAGAACATAGGCAGTGCCAATTGAACTCCGTTTCTGCCCGCACTGCACCAAATGGACAGAATCCTTCAAAACCGCGGAGCTCACAGCGGGCTCCTCCACCTGGTACATAAAGAAACTGCCACATTGAAAGTCTGCAGAGGATGGCATGGAGCTGGGGGGACGAGCTGGATACGTCTTGCGCTTGCTAGGGACAGAAAGAATGTGTCTTTACAGACAGAAACAGAAGCACGGGGGAGAATGGAAAGGGAGGTAAAGGTGACTTCCAGGTCAAGACTGCCGGGGAGGAATAAGTAGAAATGGTTGATTTTTCTGGTAAGTACATAAGGCAAGGCAAGTTTATGAAGAATGAGCATCAGGAGACAGCCAGGAACTTCTAGGTTCAGTACATCCAGTTTCTCACCTCCGACTCCACGGGACTCCCCTATTCTGAGAAGTGCTCACTGCCAGGAACCCATGGCTAAAGCATGAGCCATTGAAACAGGAAAAGTTCCTTTATTCCCCTTGCAGGGTGTGTGATGGTGTTGTGGCTCGCTTCCACGGTGCCCCGCTGCTCATACACCTGGGGGAGCATGCAGACAGGCAGCTTGTGGGGAGGGTGTTTGCCTTCCAGCCCCATGGCCCCCTCTAGGGTTGAGTGTTTACAGCTTCTGAAGCCCCAGTGGGCGTGAATTACAGGACGCTCTTTTTGTTTCGCCATCTGCAGTGGCTTGTGATAGTCAGCTCAATTAGAACCTCTGCCTTACTGCAGGGACAGAGGCCTTTCTGTATTCCGGGTTCCCGCCTTAGTGTACCAGAGAAATCAGATCACACGTGGGCTTGGAGAAGAAGTGCAAGGTGTTATTGAGTGGTGGAGGTGGCTCTCAGCAGATGGATGGGAGCCAGAAGGGGGCTGGAGTGGGAAGGTGGTCTTCACCTGGAGTCAGGCTGCTCAGCAGTCGGGCTGTCCTTTGACCACCCTTGGCCCAATTTCCCTGGGCCTCCACATCTTCTGAAAACGGAAATGCCTGTTTTCATCTAGGTCCGTGGGCACAGGCGGGAGGGTGGAGCCTTTGCCAGGGACCCTGCCTTTCCCTACCCAGCACTTCCAAGCCCCCCTCCCATGTCACCGCTATGTCTCTGTCTTCATCCCTGACCGGGGAACCTGCCGCTGCTGTAGTGAGAAAGACGCACTGGAAGCCAATGCTGTTGCCGTAAATGGTCAGGAGTCTCCTGACGCCCAAACGTTTCACCTCTTGACTGCTTCCTGCGATGTTCAGGCTGTATTTCCTTCTACCTTATTACCGATCATATAAGTAAACCTCATTGGATTACAGCCATTTCTGGGGAAATGAGAAACTTTGGGTAAACTTCCATTAGTTATTCTTGTAAGCCTATCTTAGAAGAATTGTAAGGACCTGGTAGGCCTGATAAAAGAAACTTCAAAATTACACTTGGCATATTCAAAGTCTCAGTGACGGGACAAAGCCCACAAGGATATCAAAAGGGAGCTGTAATAATTTGGAGGTGGTGAAGCCATGGGGGCGAGCCTGATTCCAGCTCACCTTTTCCAGAGAGCCCAGCTAGCCAGTTATCCACCAGTATGAAGGCCTATCATAATGGTGAAAAGAGAAGTGATAATTGAATTTTGCACTTGCATAGCTCTCTGAATTTGCTCCACATGCTTTCACATCTGTGGTCCTCTTCTTAGTCTCAAAAGGGTCCTAAAGAGAGCAGGAAGCATGTGATGACCTCATGCTATAGGCAAAAAATCTGAGCCCCTAGGGGATTAGACTAGTTAACTTCTACTGTCTTTTCCAAATCTATCATCTGTGATTCTATGAGTTTAAATACACTTTGCAATTTTTCCTAGTAAGTAAAGGGCAAAGACGTCAAGCATAAAACATGCCCAGTGTGTGCCCTGTCTATGCACACAAATGGGGTAATTTACATGTGGTGATTCACTGACTAATATTCAGTCCTCTTGTCTTAATTTTGATGGATTGCATGCTACTAACTAGAAGCCTGTAGTGCACACTGGAAATCTGGAGTAGCCCTGATTCTGGAATCGCTTACATAACCTGTGACACACACTTCTCAGTGAAATCAGCTTTTTATTTTTTCAGTATCTCTCAGAGGAATTTTTATTATCTGAACAAAATTTGTAGACTGACCCCCAAGGGGGGGGAAAAAACTTTATCTTATTTCTTGTTTGTTCCCACACCTCCCACATGGCTTTAAAATGTTTAGGTATCCAATTGGAGGCAACTGGTCAGAAACAGAATTCCTGTCATAAACAGAGCTAAAAATGAGATAGTTAAAATTCATGTCCTACCTTACTTCTCTGGAAAAGGCTGGGGGTTATTCATTTCCCTGCTATTTCTAAAGTACAGAACTGAAGTATAGAATTGGTAGCAGCTATGGCAAACCATGCTCTATTTTGAGCATGGTGAATGCAGAATTCACACAGCCCAGGAGAAGCTGGGGAGCATGGCAGACACGAGTTGGAATTCCAGCTCAACCTGCCTGTGCCGTCAGGAGCAAATCCCACTACCGGGTGTAACATGCAGGGTTTCATGTGAACGAGGACAAGGAAACCGCACTATTTTTTTGCAGCACAGTCACGTTGTAAATATAAAGGACTCGGAGATCTTTCTATATTTATGGCATGCACTCTTTCCAGTCAACTGAGGAAATAAAGGGCTGAGGAAGCAAAGAGGGAACCGGTCAAGGGAGAGACAGCAAATCACCAGGGACTGTCAAGAGCAAAGCTCAGAAATTGGATTTTGCTCCAGTTGAGAGTTCCACGGCTTTGCCTTTCTGGGAGACTCCCCACTTCATGCCTCCAAGTGCATGCGACTGCGTGGCTATGACCACGGTTCTCAGTAAAATGATCAGCGGTGTGTTAGTCTCATGTCACAACTAGATTGCGAGTCAGTGGAGATCGGCAGGCAAGGCCTAGGCATTCCCTGTGTTCTGTGAGGCTCAGGATGGTGGCATGGTGTGTTCACATTTTGGTTACACTGAATGGAGTGGGACTTCTATTATATTCAACCCAAACAAAAACACAGTTCAAATTAAGATTCTGGGTGATATATATATATATATATATATATGAACACATTTTATTTAAGGATTTATAAGATCAGTAGGATCTCTTACTGCTTTATCTGAAAAGGTAAAACGTTCACTCTGATGTTTTAGCAGGTTCAGTAGAAGTAACTACTCCAGACTTCACATAACTTATGTACATGTCTTTACCAGACTTCACAAGTACAGTAGCCCCCATCTCCCACCTTATCCAAGGTTTCACTTTCCATGGTTTCAGTGACCCCTGGGCACCTAAGGTCTGAAAATATTAAGGTATTTTGAGAGAGATAGCACACTCACATAACTTTTATGGCAGTGTGTTGTTATAATTGTTCTAACTTATTATGAGTTGTTGTTGTTAATCTCCTATTGTGCCTAATTTATAAATTAAACTTGATCATAGACAAGTATGTATAAGAAAAAACATAGCATACATAGGATTCGTTGCTATCCACGGTGTCAGGCATCCGTTGGGTGTCTTGGCACATATCCCATGTGGATAAGTGGGGACTACTCTATCTTTTCTTACCTGGTATTGTTCTAGCATGAATATGAGTCGAAATTAACCTTCTAAACTTGGGCTGGCGTTATAAACACATGGAGCAGTGTTAGGTTAAAGGAGGCTGCCTTCTGTGCTCCACGGATAATGGTGAAGGCAGCCTAGAAACTGCATCATGTTTGGCTTATATCACAGCACTGGACATGCTTTGCACATAGATTTCCATGCAATTTATCTAACATTAAGATGAGATTAATCAGGCAGAAGTACCTGACATCATCACCTAAATAATTCTGTACCACTTGAAAATTTTTGCAAAAACACATTTTTGAGTAAATATACAAATTTGTGGCTAAGTGCGTATTTAAGAAAACACCTTGGAATCCTTAGCTTTTGAAAATAGTGTAATTCCATGAAATGTTTCATTTCTGCACCAATGATTTGTAGCTAGATGTGGCAAGACTATAATAAGTAGTTCTCAGAGGAAAGAATTAGCAGCTTTAGGAACCGCATCCGTCTTAGCTTCTCCTAATTTATATATCAGTATACTTTTTATTAGACTATATATTTTTTATGTCATTTAAAACATTATAATCAATTAAGTAATTAAAAGATGGTATGAGACAGGTGATATTCGCACAGATAGTGAAGCTACAAATGGAGACTGAGCACGTATTGGGTGCAGAGGCATGAAGATCTGTCTCAAATGGGAATGAGTGTCTAAGGGGAAATCAATGAATATCCTTCTTGTTCTGTTGATTTTTCCTACACAGGAACTGTTTACCAGAAAAAGCATCTGGATTCGATTGCCTTTTCATTCATTGTAGACCACTGATGGAATCTGGAACCACTTACGGCCTCATGGTCTGTAAGTGGCACTTAGAGCATGGACAGGAAATAAGAATGACAGAAAGTGTCTCCTGCACAGTTCTCAGGAAATTCTCTTGGGTCTTTATTCATACCTCAAAATATCCATTTACCTTGAAGCAAATAAGAAGCAATACAGACTCTGCAAGTTAAGGAGTAATGAATTGGATTGACGATCATTCCTTATCAAACACCAAAACCCAGTATTTTTTGAAATGTAATTTCACAGCTCAAGGTTCAGGGGCAGGGATAAATGCATTAAATTGTAAACACTTCACGCTGAAAGTTGCTCTCAGCCAGGTCAAGAAAACGCTGTGCCACACCCCGTGGCCTGGTTTTACTCCCCACACTGCAAGACAACACGTTCTATCTTCGAATACCACAACTGGAACTCATAAATCCTTCTTCATCCTGAGTTGATCTTTTTCTCCACCTAACTCCTTAACCCTGAAAAAGGTCCAATATGTTACTGTTCCGTGTGACGTTCTTAATGTCTAACACCATTTACACATAACTTTCCATACGTCCTCAACATTCCTTCTTATTTATTTATTTATTTATTTAATTTTTTTGAGACGGAGTCTCGCTCTGTCGCCCAGGCTGGAGTGCAGTGGCGTGATCTCGGCTCACTGCAAGCTCCGCCTCCTGGGTTTACGCCATTCTCCTGCCTCAGCCTCCTGAGTAGCTGGGACTACAGGCGCCTGCCACCGCGCCCGGCTAATTTTTTTTTTTCGTATTTTTAGTAGAGACGGGGTTTCACCGTGGTCTCTATCTCCTGACCTTGTGATCCGCCCGCCTCGGCCTCCCAAAGTGCTGGGATTACAGGCGTGAGCCACCGCGCCCGGCCTTTCTTATTTAAAGTGACTTCCAAATCCATGAACATTGCAGAGTCCCTCTTGGACATGGTCAATGGACTTCCTTAGACCCTCAGGACCTCTGAGTTGAGAACAATAACCCATATATGGCCTGGCCAGAGCCACATAGAGTGGAGACCACCTTCCATTCCTGGAGACTGGTCTTTGTCTATTCATCCTAAACTTGTTCGAGAGAACCCTCCTCCTAGCAATCACATTACATTGGTTCACACTAGACTGAAACACCTAAAACGCGTGGCCAGCCTTCTCTCATAAGGATATATGCTTATCCGGGTGTCATTCAAGCATGCTTCTCAGGGCAGTAGATTGATGGGTGCTAATTTTAGCCAACAGGTGTTCACATCCAAACCAGAAGTTCAAAAATACCTACCTCAAGGGACATTTGATGATATGAGACTTGATCTTAGGAGAATTTCAGACAGGTTTTTCTTTCTGATTTTTTATTCTTTAGGTTTTCGAGCAGGGCAGCTGTGCACAGTTGCCAGTTGTACTTCAAGCAGGACTGAAGTGCAGCCCATTCCGCTCTCAGCAAACCCTCTGCTGGCCTGGGGTTGCTTCTGCCTTTCCCTGATGTGTACATCGGAGCTTTTATAAGCTATCAGTGACCCTGATAGCAGGGCATGCTGTAATTCAGAAAAGTATTGATAAACCTCAAAAACACCTCAAAGGAAGATATGACCACTAAAAAAATAAACGGTACCGAAATGCATAAAACAAAATACAGGAACACCCTCTCTCCCCCACTCCGCATCCCTCTGATTTCCACACGAAACAACCACTTCCAAGCCTCTTATTTCTGCTGTTTCAGAAATTCATTTTCTTTTTCCTAGATCATACATCATTATTTTGGGATCATTACTTTGTTTCTTTAGACGTTGGCTATTGAGCGCCTGTTACGGACCAGGGAATCCAGTTCTTGCAGCAGTTCCTTCCCGATCCTCACGTTTTGCACACCCTTGTGGACTCTGTGTGATGTGGTCATGATTATTGGCTAAAGCTGTGGCATTCATTATTTGGTCCCTGTACATATCTCTCAAGTCTGAACCAAACAGGGTACTTGGATTCCATTTTTTTCTCTTGTACTGCTTGTTTTTTTCCCTGCAATTAATATTTGTCTTGTTTCTCCATGTGCTTAGTTTTTTAGTTATACCTCATTTTTTTTCCAAATGCTCTCACAAATCTGTCCCAGAACTGACAGTAGAGTTTCCAACTGTATTCCAAACCTGTTTTAAAGCGTGCTATCAGCTCCACAACCTTTCACCTGGAGCATCGCTCCTACCATCCGCCCGGGCTACATTGTTGCACACCTGTCACACACTTGTGCTGGGACCTCCTGTCACCCTCCTTCTGGGAAGTTCCTTTGCTGCTTCCAGTATCTCACACTTTCCCTTTGTTGAGACTAGATTGAAAATGCATCCCATCACAACGTTTTCAACCAGTACAGAATTCCAGGTGAAAATCATGTTTCATTTGAATTCTTGTCATTTTGTTACACTGTGTCCTACTGTCCAACAATGCTGTTGAGAAATAGAACACCATTATTCTTCCCTTTTCTTCCTGCTGGCTGCTTTCCCTCTCTGGGCACTCTTGGGTTCTGTTTTGGATCCCTGCCAATAATGAGCTTCACAGGGATGTGCCTTGGGCCAGTCTCCTTCCATCCATTGCCCCAGTGTGTGCTGTGCCATTGAACATGAGACTCCTGGACTTCAGCCCTAGGTGATTTTCCTGTGTTATTTCTTTAATAATTTCTTTTCCTCAGTTGCTTTTTTTTCTGTGCCGAATTAATCCTCAAATTTTCTTATTTTTTTCTGTCCTTTTGCTGGTTTTGTTCTATTTTCTGGGGAATTTCTTCACTTTTATACTTCCAACTGTTGGTTTTTAAAATTTGTAATATTCCATTTTCAATTTCCAAAACCCCTCTATTGTTCTTCACTTGCTTCTTTTATAACATTCTTTTTTTTTTTTAACATGAATGCAATATCTTTTCTTTTTCCTCTGAGAATATTATAGTTTTAAGAACTTTTTTCCTCCCTGTATGGTCTCTTTCCAAGTTTCCTTTACTGTTTATTATTTTAGCCTCAGTCACTCTTGTTGGAAGCTTTCCTTGGTTATCTTGTTATCCTTAGCCATTCTTTCTTATGTAAGAGCAAGGCACTAAAATGCAGACTGGAAACTCTGGTGAAGGGTGGAGGGGATGACTCCCTAAACTTCAATGACTGCAGGTCTTTACTTTGTTACAGTTCAGCTTCTCCGGGAAACGCTCTCCTATGTCTTGTCTGGGGGAAAAGGTGGGGGTTCAGGTATATAAACACAAGCAAGCATTCTAGGAACAGGACAAGAGAGGGAGGTTGGAGCAATCGGTGAGGGAGAGGAGTGTTTCACAGTCAGATATGTTGATTCTCATTGCATCCTGTTCCATCTAGACCCTTGTCCATTCACTACACACAGTGTGTGAGTCCAGAGTCCCTCTGGTTTAGTTTCTCTAAGGCATAAACCCTTTGTTTCTTCTGGGGATTTGGGACAGTGTGTTATAAACAAAATTTATTTTCATCTGTTTATGATAATGTATTTTTTTAAGAATTTTCTTTTAGTACTCGCTCTAGCAGCATATTTACTAAAATTGGAACTACACAGAGATTAACCAGGCCCCTGCACAAGGATGACATGCAAATTCATGAATTGTGACACATTTTTTAAAATAACTTGAAATGGACCACTATGCAACTCTTAGAAGAAAACAGGGAAAAAGCATCATGACTTTGAATTTGGGAATGATTTCTTAACTAATGATATCAAAAGCACAGGCAGCAAAAGAAAGCAAGAAGGCGGATTTTATCAAAATTAAAAACTTTTGTGCATCAAAGGACACAATCAACAGAGTGAGAAGGTAACCCATGGAATGGGAGAAAATATTTACAAGTCATATAACTGATAAGGGATTGTTATCCAGGCTATGTAAAGAATTCCTACAACTCAACAACCACAAAAAAAAAAAAAAAAAAAAATCCCAAACATCCTGATTCAGAATGGGCAAAGGACTTTCGTAGATGTTTCTCCAAGGAGGATATACAGATGGCCAGCAAGCACATGAATGGTTGCTCGACATCCCCAAACGTTACCATTCCCCACCCATGTGGACGGCTGTGATTGAAACAAACCGTTAAATAAAAGACAGGCAACAATGAGAGTTGGCGAGGATGTGGACAAACTGGAGCCCCTGTGCATTGCTGGTGGGAATGTACAACAGTGCAACCATTGCAGGAAACAGTTGCCAATTCCTCAAAAGATTAAACATAGAATTACTGAATAATCCAGCAATTCCATTTCTGGATATATACTCAAAAGAAATGAAGGCAGGGACTCAAAACGATATTTGTACACTTTTTTTTTTTTTTGAGACAGAGTCTCCCTCTGTTGCCCAGGCTGGAGTGCAGTGGTGCGATCTCAGCTCACTGCAACCTCCGCCTCCCAGGTTCAAGCAGTTCTCCTGTCTCAGCTTCCCAAGTAGCTGGCATTACAGGCACATGCCACCACACCCAGCTAATTTTTGTAGTAGAGACAGGGTTTCACCATATTAGTCAGGCTGGTTTCAAACTCGTGACTTCAGGTGATCCACCCACTTTGGCCTCCCAAAATGCTGGGATTAGAGGCATGAGCCACTGCGCCCAGGCTGTACACATCTTTATAGCAGCATTATCACAATAGCCCAAAGGGAGAAGCAAGTCAAGTGTCCCTCAGTGGAGGAATGGATAAACAGACTGTAGTGTGCCCATCCAGTGAAATATTACTAAGCCTTAAAAAGGAAGACAATTCTGATACAGGCTGAAACGGATGAATCTTGAGAACACTGTGCTAAGTGAAATAAGACAGTCACACAAAAAACAAATACTGTGGATTCCATTTACATGACGCACCTAGAGAAGTCAATTACATAGAAACAGAAAGTAGAATAATAGCTTTCAGGAAGTAAGGGAAGAGAGGAATGGGAAGTTAGTGTTTAATGGGGACACAGTTTCCATTTTGCAAGATGAAAAGAGTTCTGGGGATGGACGGTAGTGACGGCTGATCAGTGTGAAGGTACTTAATGCCACACTCTAAAATGCTTACAATGATGAATTCTATGTATCTTCTTACCATGGTTTTAAGAGTAACTTTCTTTAAAAATCAAGAATAGTCATTAAAAATAAAATATTTTGACTCACAGATATTTCATTTCATTTGATTTTGATGCTCAGAGCCATCCTGAGTTCCTCCTCTCCCTTGCTTTTCTTCATGACAGAATTCTCTTGATCCACACCCAGGACCCCTTTTTCCTAAATGCGGGGAGAAAATAAAGGTCTTCCATTCTTCTTCAGGGCTTTGCACTCTTAATCCCTTATGCAAATGTTGTCATCACTCTGCTCTTCTCAAACGGGTTCATTTCTCCAGTATTCCATTGAAACTGCTCCCAAGTCACTGATGATGCTAATCATCAATTTCAATATCTTTTTCTCAGAATGAATCCTTTAAAGCATGCTTACAACAAATGATACCACTGCCTCTGCCTTTCTATTAGAAGATAAGGTGTGCAGTCAGTTTCAGATCCTTCACATTGGATCCCACTTCCTTGGGAGGCCCAGGCAGCTTGCATTTAATCCTGACATGTCCTCTCTGCATGGCCCTGCAGTATGTACGAGCAAGTTAGAGAAGAAAAGAGAGGAAGATGCTGTAAAGCAGTCATATGGTGAGTTTCATCAGCGAATCAATTATGAGTCAATAATTTGTGAATTTTGTGGAGACTCAGAACCCAGGGCTCCGTGCCTTAGCACCCAGAAGGTCTCTCACTCCAGGAGCAGAGAACTCTGCAGCTAGGGTCAGGGTCACCCGAAGTCATGGGTTTGAGACCAGCCTGACTAATATGGTGAAACCCTGTCTGTACTACAAAAATTAGCCCTGGCACCTGGGCTTCATCCAGTCTGCAAGGTAGAACCTACTCTGAGGCTTGGCAACGTTGTGAGGTCTTTCTGTCAGAACAGCTCTGTTCTAATTGGTTATCCTCAATGTATAAGGGGTACTTTAGTGCAGGAGCCAAAGGGGAGGCTTCCGTGGGCAATACACCTGCATTTTCTGTTACATAAAGCTCCCAGGCAGGGTATAGATAAGAAGAGGAGACCTGGTTGTCTGGTAGGACAGAATAAAGCTGAGGAGAAAGTAACGTGCAGCAGTAACTTGTGTGCTCCCACAGGAGAGGGCACACAGACAGGAAATTAGGGTCTAACCTGTGCCCTCTGAGCACGGTGCCCGGAAGAGGGACATTCCCCCCAGTGTCGAGTGACTGAGGGTCTTCTGCTGTCTGTGCAGCAGGTAACATGCCGTCTTCTTTCCTGAACTTAACCCACCTGATCCATTATCCATACACCGGCCCCTGACACACCGAGAGAGTCTGTGTGTGTGTGCACGTGTGTTCACACCATGCACGTGTACATGCATGTGCATGGGTGCGTGTCTCTCTTCATCTCTCCCACCTCCTTCTCCCCTTCATTCCCTTGGAATCTACTACTTCTCTTCAGGTTCCTTTGGGGGAACATGGTCTTTTCACTGACCAAAACACAGCATTCCTGGAACCTCCTGAATGGTCGATTTGGGGAAAATAAAAAATCTAAATACAACATTGGCTCGAATTTATACAATGCTCAGCTGATGCACACACCACTTCTGTTTGCTGACTTTTGAGTGCGTGGGCAGCATATGGTTATAGGACTAATGTTTTTTATTTTACTATTAAACATTTTTAAATCCTGATTTTCTTCTGTATAAAAATACGATTGTTTATCCCAGACCTGTGTGTCACCTGTATGTCCCTAAGCCTCACCACCTGATGTGACTGAATGAGGGTGCAGGCCCATCTGGCTGCATAGCCAACGTGAGTGTGAGCAGCACCGGCCGCACCTGCTCACTGAGCCCCGCTGCACGGCAGCCTCCTTCAGGGCTCCTCGGGCAGCTGCCCCTGCAGGCTAAGCCAACACTCCACCCTCGTGGCCCATGGGCTCCTGCCCAGGCACTCCCACCCTGCTCCGTGCACCTCCATGTGCCCAGAGCTCTCAGTTCACACCGGGTCTTTGTGCTCCTTAGGGCTTTGCGGAGAGCAAGGGGAACAACCCACTGAGGGGTGTTCTACTCGCCCTGGGATGGGGAAGGGGGTGTGCCACAGTGGTGGAGCCCCAGACCGTTGCCCCCAGGTTCAACACATTCTTCTGTCACTGCGGGTTGGGACTGGGCCACAGTCGGCCACCACTTTGTCCACTGAACAGTCACCCTCCTCCTGTCTGAGACTCTGGAGCTGCATCCACTGGCCACACAGACTCCTGTTTCTTTAGGGCATGGATTCATGGATTTTTATCTTCTTCACAATTCGGTTCCTATTTCCCTGACTGAAACTCACTCCTTGGCATCCTCCAGGCTCTACCCCTGGGACACCCCTGTGGATGGGCTGCGAATGGGGCTGCTGTGTCTGGATTCGAGCAGGGGGATCCCCTCCCCTGGCTACCCCAGCCCAGTGCCTGGGGTTGCCACACCACCTAGCAGCCTTGAATTTATTTTGACCTGCAGCTGAGTGTCGATCTCTGTCTATTCCTCTTATTTTGGGAAGAAAGCTTGGCTTCGGTGTTTAGATTCAGAAATCATTCGAATGTGCAGAAACCTGACAGAAATGTACATGATCAGACTCACAGGACTGGTGGCCTGGAAGTTCAGGAATGGCAAACTCGTGACTCCCCTCCCCAGCTCTCCCCACAGAGGGCAGGAGTGGCTAAGGCACGCCACCCACACTGCAAGCTCCCAGCAGGTCAGGGGTGGGCGTCAATAGGAAAGCCTGATTGTGCATGCAGAGCTTGGTTCTGTGTACGAGGCATGAACACTGAGCTGCCCGGTGGTACCCAGGAGTTTCCAAATGCAGATATGCATTAGGGCATTTGGCTGGTGTTGGTTTTGTTTCTATACAACTCTAATTACTCAGAATGTTGTAGTGATAATGGTTTCATGGGCACATTCATGTATTACAGCTCACACAGGTGCCCTCCCTATTACATGGGCAGTTTATGTATCAATCACACCTCAGTAAGGCAGGCTTAAAGTATTTTGTAATGTATGACATGAGCTTCAATCCAAAATACTTATGACATATCAAAAATCTTCCTCAGCAATAAAGCGTTCTAATAGCTATACATAGGACTTAGAAATTACTGGCCGGGCGCCGTGGCTCAAGCCTGTAATCCCAGCACTTTGGGAGGCCAAGATGGGTGGATCACGAGGTCAGGAGATAGAGACCATCCTGGCTAACACGGTGAAACCCCGTCTCTACTAAAAAATACAAAAAAAAAAAAACTAGCCAGGCGAGGTGGTGGGCGCCTGTAGTCCCAGCTACTCATGAGGCTGAGGCAGGAGAATGGCGTGAACCCGGGAGGCGGAGCTTGCAGTAAGCTGAGATCTGGCCACTGCACTCCAGCCTGGGCGACAGAGCGAGACTCCGTCTCAAAAAAAAAAAAAAAGAAATTATTTATAATCGATTATCATATAATCTTTCATTTCAAACTTCTGTGACCTCAGCTTTCTTCTATTAATTACATACCAAATGCAAGAATAGAGATACAGAGATCTGAAAACACCAGTTGATAATTACACTCAGACACACTGTACACACAAGTCCTGTTTCTCCCCTGATAGAGAGGACTGGATCGAACATTTTTTAGAAAGCATCGGTGTTTGGGGTAGGTCTGGTCTTCTCTCCTCCAATGATCTTCTTTGTCGTCAAACCTTATCCATCAGCCACCCTCCCCCATCTCCTGGTCCCAAGCCTTTGCGGCCACGCATATAGGCCAGCTCTTCTGAGCATGTTGTGTGGTAGTTCCCAATCTAATAATCCTCTGTAGTATAAGCAAGCTTCCCGATACACTTGTGAAAACGGACAATGCTAAGCCCCACATGCCACTGTCTCATGTGGGAATTAAGCCCTATGTCACCTCTGAAGGTAGTTTCTTTATTTCTTCTAGTCACTGGTCACTCCCTATGGAAACAAGCATATTCTTAATGCATGGTAACTGGGAAAATTTCCCCAGTCGTTCCTCCATTTACTTGTGTAAATTCACACTGCAGGTGTCCTGGGGGTGTGAGTTCTGCTAGAAGGGTGGGATTCCCCAGAGTCTGATCACACCACAGGCACTTGTGATCTTCTCCTTATGGTTTTACTGCAAGGCTGGGACCCTGAGGGTGTAGGTCTACAAAGTGGTCTCAAGCCTCACTGACTTTGAGTTCACGTGTGTGGCACTCTCCCTTGGTAATGACCAAGGCCATGGCAACTCCCACTGGAGAACTGAAACCTGAGCCCATCCTTGCCTCACTAGAAAGCATTTCAGGTTGCAAAGGGGAGATAAAAATCTACAATGTATTTTTAAAGAAAGTTAAAACGGGCCGGGCGCAGTGGCTCACACCTGTAATCCCAGCACTCTGGGAGGCCGAGGCGGCCGGATCATGA
This sequence comes from Macaca fascicularis, assembly GCF_037993035.2. NCBI lineage: Eukaryota > Metazoa > Chordata > Mammalia > Primates > Cercopithecidae > Macaca > Macaca fascicularis. The sequence continues at coordinate 5,409,445 of NC_088378.1, forward strand.
GGTCAGGAGATTGAGACCATCCTAGCTAACATGGTGAAACCCCGTCTCTACTAAAAATACAAAAAAATGAGCCAGGCATGGTGGCAGGCACCTGTAGTCCCAGCTACTCGGGTGGCTGAGGCAGGAGAATGGTGTGAACCCGGGAGGCAGAGCTTGCAGCAGTGAGCCGAGATCGTGCCACTGCTCTCCAGCCTGGGTGACAGAACCAGACTCTGTCTCAAAAAAAAAAAAAAAAGAAAGTTAAAATGTTCCTCATGCTTTGACATTTTAATTCATGTTTATTGTAGCAAATTACTTTCAACAGCAGAAAAGCTGAATTTGCAAACCAACCCAGGCCGATTCGGTGTTTCACAACTAACAAGTTCTTAACGGAAGATGCCAGGGGCCCCGCAGTTAGAGCTGGGCAGACAGCACAGAGCTCCCTTCCTACAACCTTGCTCCCAGGGGTGCTTTATAGGTGAAGGAAGTCTCAGACAAGCCCCGCAGCACATGCACACATCAGGAGGGTGCAGGCAGCAAGCCACAGGTGGCATGCTGTAGATTTGATGAGTAGCCTACTCTCCGGGCATTCGGCTAATCACTTTTCATGAAACGGTCCTTCACAGCAGGTCAGGATCATCCCAGTAGCAGTGTCCAGTTAACCTCTGAGTCCCACCGATGTCACACCCCTCCATGCACAGTTCCCAGTGCTGGGAAGAATGGTAGAACCCTTTTCCTCCTTCAGACCACCACAGTGGAGCCCAGAACCCTCCAGCCCGTGCCCCTTCCTTGACTTCCACTCACTTCACCACTGAAAAACCACATTGACATCCATTCTGCTGGTTACAAACCTTCCAGGGCCCATCAGCAGCAAAGACTAGTGAAGAATTCACAGTGGCCAACTGTGGGGTCCAAGAATTGGATGTTTCTTTCAAATATTAAACACTTGTGAAGTGCGTCACTGCTCAGGGTGCCCCGGGTACTCACCAATCACCCCTAGGATGCAGACTAAAACCAACCAGCACACTCCTACATCCCACTGTTTATGCTAAAGCATTTTACACTAAGGCACAGACAATATAACACAGGCACGACCGTCACGAAAATGCATTAGAGGTTCACTGGTCTGATGAATGAATTAGCACAATTTCTGGGTTGTTCTGAACAGGTTTGTGCCTGAGCTGAACATAGCTCAGCAGGTATTAAAGGGGCTTCCTGAGTTTCACTTTTCATCTTCGTTTCTCCTCTCACCTTCATCTGATTGACCCGACCCTACTGAGACACACACGCTCACATTCCTCACCATTTGGGCCTGGCTGGAGGCTCTAGAAAGCACAGGCTGAACTAAAATCCCCTCAGGAAAACCTCCAAAAATGGAGAGTGACTTAAGGCCCCCTCCAAACAGCTAACTCGCAGAGTCCCCCAGACAAGACCAGGAGCAGGGCGTTCTAGCTAACGTGAGTTTCTGGTCTCCGTGGCTCCGAATCCAGCTTTAGGACCTGTGTTTGCAGCCCGGCATCCTGACGACAGCTGCCTTCCGCACCCTGAGTCACACCATCTGTAATGGTGCCAGAGGGCCCAACATGAAGGGCCAATGGGAGCCCCAGGCACTTCCCTCTGCAAATTACACATCTGAGATGAGGTTTTCAGAAGAGCCCTGCTCCCGACTCTAACGGTGTATTTAGTAGAACTTAGTGCTAATGTCATATCCCTGTTGTTCTCTCCAGCCAGCCGCCTCCCCTTCATGCTTAAAGGTGGGAGCAAAGGACCCGCTTTGTTGGCTTTGAGGAGCGGGACAGACCCCCGGGCACAGATGAGCGATGACACAGCAGAAGGCACCCTGGACCCCTGCAGTGCGCCAGGTAAAAAGGAAACCCCCGCTCTGCCATTCTGCCTCCCGCGGGGAGGGTCTGCCCCTCCTGGCATTCTCTCAGGGCTCTTAGCTGGGACCTCATGGGCAAAGCAGTGGAGAAAATTGTCTGTGATTAGGAAAGACATGGGTATTTTTGATGTTAAATCAGGGCCCAGGAATATAGACATGGTTTTAAGTGATTTTTCTAAGCACTTTGTATGTTTTTCCCCTTTTATTTTTTGAAGTTAATTTGGGTAGTTTCTTGATTAATACAGCAGCCAAAGTAGTAATTTAATATCACAAGGAAGATAACACCCTTACTCCCAAGTAAGAACACGTTCAATAAGAAAACAATTTACATTATTTTTCTCTGATGACTTTTACTGCTAAACTAAAAACCCAGCCAAAAGTTCCCGATTTATTCAAAAAGGTTATGACATGGGATTATGGGAACTTTGAAAGCAAATTTTCGAAAATACAAACACAAAAGCGCTTTTCTCTGTTTCTAAGGTAGAGAAAGTGATGACCCTCTTTAAAAGCGATCAGTTTGCATATTTAGGTGTGCCTATAACAGGAAAACATTGTAACGTCTTAGTTGTCTGTTTTTATATATTCACAAAAACCAAAAGGACTTTGCACTTGGCCAGTGGAGGGCTCCATTTATCTGAGAGCGCTAGGTAAGGGGTGAGGTGGGTTATTCTTCTACAAATATGATTTAGCCCCTGCTATGCGTAGCTTTGTCCTGGTAATCCAATTAGGACCAAGATACAGTCCTTGTGTCCAGGGACTCATATTCTACTTGAGGAAGAAACACTCAGGAGGCAAACATGTGCTGTAGCTTCAGAGAGTGGTCAGTGCTGCCTGGGCTTAGAGCAGGAGTGGCATCTCTCGGAGTGGCAGCGCCAGCAGAAATAGGAGCCTGTGTGTGACGATTTGACTGAGCGTCCAGCGGAGAGGAGAGCAGGCTTCAAAGCACTGAGGCAGGTCTGAGCTGGTATGTTCAGGGCTGAACAAAACTGTGAGGCGGCCTAACTGCAGCCAGCAAGGAGAAAGCAGAGGTGAGGCGGTCACAGAGATTGGAAGGGGCAAGGCCGTACAGTCCTTGGAAGCAATAGGTCTTGATCTTCAAGTGCTGGCAAAGCTTTGGAAAATTTGAGGCAGAAGAGTGAAGCGATGTGACAGGTAGTTTTCAAAGACCACTCAGTCTCCTGTGAAAGGGAACGCAGGACAGTAAGGCTGCTGGAAGCAGAGATGCCAGGAAGGAAGGAGCCATGGTGATGGCTCGAAGAGGGAAAGCGTGGCAGCATGGGGGTGGAGAGTGGGGGGGAGAGTGACAGCATGGAGGTGGAGAGTGGGGGCGAGAGCGACAGCATGGGGGTGGAGAGTGGGGGGAGCAACAGCATGGGGGTGGAGAGTGGGGGGGAGAGCGACAGCATGGGGGTGGAAGAGTGGAGGGAGCGCAGCAGCATGGGGGTGGAGAGTGGGGGGAGAGTGACAGCATAGGGGTGGAGAGTGGCGGGGAGAGCGACAGCATGGGGGTGGAGAGTGTGGGGGAGAGCGCCACAACATGGGGGTGGAGAGTGGGGGGGAGAGCGACAGCATGGGGGTGGAGAGTTGGTGGGGAGAGCAACAGCATGGGGGTGGAAGAGTGGAGGGAGCGCAGCAGCATGGGGATGGGGGTGGGGGGAGAGTGCGTCAGCATGGGGGTGGAGAGTGGGGACAGAGCACCACAGCATGGGGGTGGAGGGTGGGGGGGGAGAGCAACAGCATGGGGGTGGAAGAGTGGAGGGAGCGCAGCAGCATGGGGGTGGAGGGTGGGGGGGGAGAGCAACAGCATGGGGGTGGAAGAGTGGAGAGAGCGCAGCAGCATGGGGGTGGGGGGTGGGGGAAGAGTGCATCAGCATGGGGGTGGAGAGTGGGGACAGAGCGCCACAGCATGGGGGTGGAGAGTGGGGACAGAGCGCCACAGCATGGGGGTGGAGAGTGGGGACAGAGCGCCACAGCATGGGGGTGGAGAGTAGGGGTGTGGCAGCATCGGGGTGCAGAGTGGGGGGTGAGCGTGGCAGCATGGGGGTGGAGAGTGGGCACAGAACACCGCAGCATGGGGGTGGAGAGTGGTGAGGAGAGCGCGGGAGCATGGACGGGGAGAGTGGGTCAGCCAGGTAGATTGGATGCAAGGAAGCATTCCTGGGTTGGTTTCATTTTGCTTTGTGTTTTTGCTCTGGGCCTATTGTTCTGATGGGAAGGAGCACGGACAATGCAGGCGTCGGGGTGGAGGCACTGAGAACCATGTTTGGGACCTGCTGAGAGTGCGGAGCCTGATAAATAATCTGTCCAGAAGCCCCTGAGTGGACATGAAATTCAGGGTTCTAGTGCAGAGGTCACTGACAGGAGCTGAAGATGCAAATGTGGGTCCTCGGAAGATGCGTGAACGGGTCTTCCTGGAGGAGATCACCTTGGGAGGGCAGCCTCAGCAAACAGGGCACAGTGAGGCTCAGAGGGACGGGGGATGCCCGTTGTGACGGCCAGAAACCAAGCCAGGAAGCTTCTCCAGGAGTCAGTGAGCAGCTGTGAGCAATGCTGGATGGACTGCATGGGTTAAATAGGTGGAGTCCGTGGTGACCTGACCGACCGGGGCTCTGCAGTGTGGCCGCCGGAGGTGACAGCCCAGCTCCCGGGGCTCCCGAGTGCGAGGGCAGGAGTGGAACCAGCACGTGCAGACAATTCTTCCAGAAAGTTCTGTTTTAAAGAACAGAGACGTGGAAGGATAGCTGGCAGGGAAGCAGAAGTCAAGAGGGTTGGTTTGTGTTGAGTTTTTAAAAATCTGGGGCGGGGCAGGTGGGTTGAGTCCTATGAGAGGCACATGGTGATAGTCTAACAGGATAGGGAGATCTTCTCTTATCTGCAGGAGGTTTAAGAGCAAACCCGGCCCCTTTGTGTTCAGCCTTGATCACAGGGAAGGGCTGCTGAGCTGTGTATTCAAGAACCCCTAAAGGAAAAGAGCACCCAGGAAGCTGCAGACACACACACATAAATACAATCACCCACACTCACATACACCTTCACACACAGTCTCCCACACACTCACACATACACTCATATACACACAAACACACACTGTCTCACACACTCACACACATGCTCGCATACACACACACACTCACATATACACAAACATGCTCACACAACACGTGCTCTCACATGCGCGCTCACACTATCACACACTCACACACTCACAGTGCAAGCATGTCCAAATTGGTAGCCACCTGACACGTGTGGCTGCTGTAGTTAACCAAAATGCAATGAAATTAACAATGTGGTTTCTCAACACCTTGAGGTGAGGTCTCTGGGGGATAGAGATGTTGTCCTCTCAGAAGGTGGAAGAGGGAAGCAGGCCTTCTGGGCTCCCCTGAGTGAGCTGCAAACCCTGCTCTGTGCAGGGCCGGAACTAGAGTCTGAGCAGCCTCAGCCCTTGGTTCTGAGCAGAGGAGAGGTCCAAGTGCTACCCGCCCTCCCGTCCCCTCTTCCCAGGGGACCAGGGCGGGGCTGGGGGAGCCACAGCAGCTGGACTCTGGCTCAAGGACCAGGTACCAAAATTTGGAGTCTGATCAGGATCACTGTTAGCACTATTCCAGCTACTTCAAGGGTCAAATAGGGTTTTCTGGGCTTCTCCCAGGAATTTCCATAATTTTGAGACTGTTTCTACAGGAAAATAGTCCCTGTGTTTTAAGCAATTGGCTTAAAAACAAACTTTTGGATTACAATTTTTGTATACTAGCATTCTTAGATAGGCTTACTGGGTGAACATTGTATAAAAGCTTAAGTCAATTCAAAATCACTTATTGTTTCTTTCATAATACAAGACTGTGCCTGCTTTTGTTAATGAAATGCTGACAGGGATGGGCTTGGGATTAAGGCTAAGGATAGTGTTCCTTTTTTAAAAGTCTTTTGAAAAATCTGCTTTTCTTTGAATGAAACCATGTAAATCTGTTATTCATAAGCCGTTTTTTCCCCTAAAGTCTGAATGGTAAATTAAAATAGAATTTAACATCTCCTAATATTAGTTCACAAAGGATCCTTTTATCAAGTAATGAAAATTACTCTTCAAGTTTCCTTTTTTTGTCTTGGCTACTTGGAAGCTCCTAGCAAAATGTGCTGATTTAGTCATAGACTGTAAAGATTTAATGAGGAGAAAATGTTAACACTGAAGCCGTGGGGTGTCAAAAAGATAGTATTGGCAGGCTAGGGAGGAAGGGACAGTGACTGACTTTGGTTCTATTCTTATCCTTAGCTATGTAGGATCAGAAATTGACTTTATTGATTAACCTCAATAATATGTATTCATCAGAACACAAATTGGTTGACGTACAATGGCAATGATCTCATTCTAGCAACCCGAATGTTTCTGTCCATGACCCATGGAAACCTGTGTCCTGATACTGAGATATCTGGGAAGCCAAAACCGTCATCATCAGAAGTTGGCTTAGTGAACACAGGATTAAGGCAAAAGGAAATAATTATCTTGAAGGACATATTATCCACACCACAGTAACATCACTGAAATATTCCTGTTGGCCCATTGAGAACATTTTTCTGGTGACTTGCTTTTGCCTCTCAGACCATCTTTTTCCTGTACTGCAAAGCCAAGCACTCCTAGAATGTGCATTTCTGGAACCGGCTTCCCCATCAGCACTCCCTCTGCATGTTCCTGGGATGTGCTACTGTCACTGGTGCTGTGAGAGCTGCGCACTAGGAGTACGGCCACCCTTCTCAGAGAAAATTAACTGTGTTTTCCCCCAAGTTGTTGGACGTACGTGTCACTGTCCCCACTGACTACTCACAACAGGAACTGTGGCAGCTTAGAATTTGGGCAAATCCATTTTTCCTTCTCTCTTACACTTCTGTTATTATTATAAGCAATCTTAGCTCTTTTTGGAGAAGAGAGAAAGTTACATTTTGAATGCAAATTAAAAAATTCCCAACGCTTGCTTTATTTGATAGCACACGGATGATTGTAATATTTTTAAAGTCATGGTATCTTTTTTGAAAAATAGACTCATATTATGCCTTTTATCAAAATTATCTTTTATCTAATTATCATAGCCATGAAAATCAAAAGAATTGTAACCAAAAGCTATGTAGTATGAATAATTTTCCAGCTGAAGCTCGATTTATCGGTTACATTTGACATAGCACAATTCTGTTACCACATAGTAATTGAATAACGTTTCGAATTCATGAAATTTGCCTTCCCACTGCAGTATTTTGTGAAGACCTGCTCTACATCAAGCACCGAGCTAGGTGCTCTGAGGAGCTTACTGAAGTCTAAAACACTATTGCTAGCTTCGAAGGCTGTATCTTAGAAAGCTGTACAAGAACTCCTGAGCCCCATGTCCCCTGGGCACTGTCTCAGAAGTCACCAGTGGGACCCTGGCATCTGGGTGGCATTTGTAGGCAGCTGGAGCACTCTGCAGTGGCATGAAGGCCACACTGGAAGGCTGCACTCCTTTCAGAGGAATTTAAACAATCTAGCTAGCTGTTCCAACTGAGATGGTCTCTACCTGGTCTTAACCTCACCCGTCTCAGGAGTAGAGACAACCTGGATTCAAATCCTAGAAAACAGGTTCACTGAGCCCTGCCCCCACCAGGCTCCACCTGTTCCATGCTGGTCCCCGGGTGTCCCCTGGGTGCATGTGCCTTGCTGGGGGTGCGTTTTACCACAAGAAGCACCCTGCGTGGAAACAGGGCTCATGCTTTGAGACATGGCAAATGGGGACAGCAGGGTCTGCAGTGAAGAGTGGATGACCCCTGGGAGGACACCACAGGGGAAGATGTGGAGGGCAGTGTGGTACGAATTCTCCTGTGCATGAGGGGAGCCCTGGTAGACACCGTAATGGCCCATCATGGACTGACAATGGAGTGAGTTTGCTATTTGTTTAAGTACGCCTTTTCCCCACCTTGATCAAAAAGCACAAAATGATCAAGTCTAAAACAGGAAAGATGGTTTTGCGCTTGTCTGTTTGTTTTTGTGTCTCTTCTTGTGATTATTTTAGTTCCTCACTCTTCTCATACATCCACAAAATGAGATAGTTCCTGTGCAGTGAAACCTGTTCACCAAACTTAATCAACACATTTTATTTATTTTTTGCTGTTGGTGAATCTGATTTTTCTTTTCATTTTAATGGTCGACACATTGGTGTATTTGCAAGTGTGATGAGAAGAACTGAAACATCTCTACAGAGTTTCAGTGGTGACAGATGGGATCATGTGTGTGAACTTTGCGTAAACTCTTCTTGGAAGAGATTCCATACCAAAAAAATAAAAATAAAAACAAGGCTGCAGCAGTATCTAGGTCCCTATTATTCCTGCTGCGCATTTCTGCGCAGTTATCTCAGCTGTGTATATCCTACCGCACTGGGTCGGGCACCAGTGTTGCCTGTTGGGTTTGTAATTTGCATGGGTGTCCCGCGTGCTCCTCCTTCGTTTCCTTCCTGATCCCCAGGCTCCTCTCTCTTTGAAGGAGTACCAGCCGATCCCTCCAGTGCTGCTGCCATTGTGTGAGTCTGATCATCTGGCTGTGGGTATTGTTCAAGGACCGCAGCCAACAACACCCACAGTTTTTGCTGGCCCGGAGCCCGAGAACTTGAGCCAGTTCCCAAACGTATACAGTTTCTCTGTTAGGATACAACATACTGTTGTACGTGGCACGGCTGCAGCTGAGTTTACTCCCTCCTTGGTGAACGAGTGTGAATATGTTTGGGCGTGTGTACGGCAGCCTTGAAAAACGTGTGGGAAAAGAAAATGCTAGAAGCTGCACTTTCCATGACTTGGCTACTCCGGCAGCTCATCCTTCCATCCATTCATCTTTGTGACCTGAGAAGTTGCACCCTCTCTACTGTGGTACCAGCCTGCGGTGGAGACTCTTGAAGGATTTAAGAACAAGGGGAGGTGGCTGCCGGCCCTGGCTGTCCCATAGCTGATTACTGGGGGGACAGACAGGATGGAGGCAGGGAGATGGGAGGACCCATGGAGGGTCAGGTCACGGCTTAGTGCTTTTGGCCTGAGGCCAAGATTTTGAGAGCAAAGAGCAAGGCACAGTGCAATCTTTGGAGTAAATCTTCAAATTGGACAGTTTCTGAACATTCAGATGTGTAGGTTCTTACCTGTGTTCTTAAAAGGGGGCATCAGATCACTCTCCATGTTCCTTTAGCTGCACTTCTGAAACAATTTTTTGAACTCAGTTATGAGGCTTTGAGCTGATATACCGTCTCTGCTGTGCATAACTTTTCTTGAGAATGAACGAAGGAGGAAAATGCATTAGCAGCAAGTGTGAGTGACAAAAGGAGCCCAGTGGTGTCTTATCTCCATGTTCTTTTAATGGCTTTACTCACAAAACCCTTTTACACTTCTGAAATGTGGTGAAATGACATGCATGTTTTTTCCCACTCCCTATACGAAAGGGACAGGCAGAATCTAAAGCTACGATTGCAGGGCCCTGCGATCATCTTTCTCGAGAAGGGAACAGGACCACTGTCTTGGACCCCACTCCAGGTGTAGCACAGGTGACTGCAAAGTCTGAGGTACACTCATAGACAAAGTTCCCACTTTGTGTTATTAAAATAATTATTTACAAGGTTGCAAGCAAACCTGAGAACCTGGCCTTTGCAACACAACACAGTCTTCACATCTCCAAAGGCAGTTTGTTCTTTGAGTGAAATGTGCGTACTTTACCTCTAAGAGATGCCGAATCATTTTTACAAAAATGGACTTCGAATTGCATGGGCAAGTGGAAGAGCAGGGGACTCCTACCACATCTGGGTCACTGGAGCTCCCTGTAGTGGGTCACCGCACATCTGCTCCGGAGCAGTATTCAACGCTTCCCACAGCAGGTCCTGGCTCCCAGAGTCATCTCGTGTTAGGAACATTAGAGCCTCAGGTTCACATGGTTTTAGTGCAGATTAGATTGTGAGACAGCATCCTTGCAGTGCACCATGGGAACCGCAGGATCTCTTCTTCAGAAGAGGTAAAGACTCCAGCTACCTGGAGGAGCGACAGATGGGCTGGCAGCCAGGCACATGGAGTGAGTGGGTCTTCGTCTTTTCTGCTCCTCCCTCCTCTGAATCTCCTGGTGCGTCGCAGTTTAGTACATTCACACATGGGCCATCCGCTGCCACTGTTCCTGGTGAATTAGTTGATCTTAATTGTACACTTCTTGTCACTCAAATAGATTTCTGAAATGCTGCTGAACCGTTCCTTCTTCTTTGCGGGGCTTGACTGCCCACATGTCCTCGGAAGGACGAGATTGTCACAGTTAAGGCTGTTCCTCCTCCAGGTTATGAGGGACGCTGCCCGGCTCACGTGTGGGAGATTAGAATTGAGCCCTTAGGATCAGCTGTGAGGGCCTCTCTCAGGTGAGAAGCCCATTGATGTCAGTACTTGGGGAACAAGGTCTGGCTCCGTGGTAAGTTACAGCGGTCAGTATCAGAAGGAAATGGAGACGAGGCAGGGTGTTTTCAGAAAATTAATGTTTTACAAATGTACTTGTTCTCTGCTTTCTGTGGTTTTCTTTTGTAGTTCTTTGCAGCTGGCGCTGGTCCTTCTTGAGGCAGACCCGCTGCCGTCCCAGGGCATGTTCTGAATTCCCCCCACGATGAGGTGGCACCACCCTTCGGAGGTTCAAACATGGCTTTGCCTCTTACGGGAAAATGTAATTATAGCGTAACACAGCTGACCTAGCTCTGCCTGCCTCCTGGCCACACCTTCCTGCCCTCCCCACTTGTCCTGTAGTTCCCTGGTCCAGGACCAGACTGCGTGTTGTTCCCCAACCCATCATCTTCTCTATTACTGGAGTGGTCCTCTGCCTGTTGACCGTCTCTTCCCTTTGCTTCAGTAGCCATCATTCTTCAAGACTCGTCTTAAGTCTATGAAGCCTTCCCTAACCCCCACTCCAGACACACTCACCACACACACACACACGCAAACATACACACATACACACACAAACACACACACACGAACACACACATGCAAACACATACATGCACACGCGCACACACAGACGCACACACATGCAAACATACACGCACACACATACGCACACACATACACACATGCACACACATGAAGAGTAGACCATCCCCCACTTTATGACACCGAGCTATCTGGTTTTCACTTCTCTTGCTGTTCTGCAACTATTTGTCTCCTTCCTCTGGAATTCCAGACTATGGCTTTTTTGATGGCAGAAACCATATTATTCATTCTGTATCCTTAGCACCTAGTGCAATGTCAGAACATCCAATAAAACAGTTGTTAAATCAAAGAAAATGGCCCGGTCCAAGCATGTGCTACTGAGTGGCTAGCATGTGCAGCATTCTCTTGAAAGAACATAAAGAACAGTAACAGTGGCAAATTGCGTCATTGGTTTTTTGTCCTGCACACAGTCAGAAGACAAAGGTATGTGCTTGTGTAATGCACGTAGCCACCCAAGACCGTCAAATGGTTTCTATCAGTTGTCGCCTGGACAGGTCACTCTTCTGCAGGCTTTTTCCTATTTACCCAGGAATTTGCTGCCAGGCATCTGTAGTCAAGAGTCTTGTTTTAACAAAATAACTTTTGTCTATCTATTGAACAGTCAGACACCTGATCTGCTTGTTCTATATATGCCAGGCATTTAACTAAGTTACTATAACCTACTAGGCACAAGAAAGTTCAACGTTATAAATAGGATCTTTCCTTTTATCGCAGCACTGATGGAATCCAGGTATCACGGGTATGCAGGTATCAGACATAATTGAATATCCAACAATTTCCCAACCACTGCTGCCAACCAATCTGCATCAATAAACACTTCAGATGGCTTACTTTTGCTCGTTGGTACATATAAAATCACCAGCATGGTAACTTCATCCCAGATCTGAGACAAAAAGTCACATAAATGTTAAGTATCAACTTCTTCTCTGGAGGACCGCCGAGTGATACGAAGAATCTAGTAAGTTGCATAAATGCTATTCAGAAATGGAAGGTAGCCAGGTGGTGCAATACGTCTGTAGCAAATCTTTAGTTCAAACGTGATTACCTCTCTCCAATCCCCAAATTACACAATGTATTGGGTGATAAATGGCATTTCAATTTTCTTTCCCCCAAACTCTCTTATTTTATGTAACGTTACCTGCAAAACGGTAGAAAGAAATACGTGCACGACACAGGTGCTACTGTCAGAAGCCTCCAAGTGACAAGATCATTTCTGAAAAAAAGATTTATTGAGATATCATTCACATACCATGTAATTCGCCTATGTGAAATGTGCAATTTAATAGTTTTTGACATATTCATGGATGTATGCAACCATCACCACAGTCAATTTAGAACTGTTTCATTACTTTGAAAAGACACCCCAGGCCCTCCACCTCTCATTCCGTGTATCCCTACCCTGCCCCCTGCCCCATCCCCTTCCTCTCATCCCTACACAACCATCTTCTGTCTTTATAGATTGTCCTCTTCTGGACTTTCATATGAATGGGCTCATTCAGTATGTGGTCTCTCGTGACTGGTTTCTTTCACTGAGCCTAATGTTTTCAAGGTTCATCCACATTGTAGAGTGTATCAGTACTTCATTTTGTCTATCCATATTCATCCATTGATGGACATCTGGGTTACTTCTACCTTTAGCTATTATAAATATGCTGCTATAAATATTTGTGTACCAGTGTTTGGTTTCATTATTTTTTTCTCTAATTTTTAATTTTCTCTATTTCATTAATTTCCACTCGAACCTATAATTTCTTCTTTTTGCTTGATTTAGGTTTTGTTTGCTCTTCTTCCTGTGTCTTAAGGTGAAGAGTTAGGTTATTGATTTGAGATCTTTCTTATTTACGAATACAGGTATTTATAGCTAGAAATTTCCCTTTAAGCACCATTTTAGCTGCAGCCCATAAATTTTGGTATGCTATGTCTTCATTTTTATGTATCTCAAGGTATTTTCTGATTTTCTTTTTGATTTTTGACCCATTGGTTGTTTAAGAATGTGTCGTTTAATTTCCACATATTTGTGGATTTCCCAAATTTCTCCATTAGTAATTTCTGATTTTATTCCATTGTTGCTGGAGAAAATATTTTGTACATTTTGATCCTTTTAAATTTATTGGGATTATTTTTATGGCCCAGCGTATAGTCTATCCTGGAGAAGTTCTTGGTGTTCTTGAGGATGTACACTCTGTTATTAGTTGGAGTGTTCTATAGTGATCCATTAGGCCTAGTTTGTTTACAGTGTTATTCAGGTCTTCTATTTCCCTGTTGATCTGATCTTCTGTCTCATTTTTCTACACATTATTAAAATTGGGGTATTGAAGCCTGCATGTTTTTGTTGAATTTTCTATTTCTCCTTTTATTTTCATTAGGTTTTGTTTCATATATTTTGGTGTTCTGTTGTTAAATGCATATCTTTATAAATGTCAAATATTCCTGTTGGATTGATGATTTGCCCCCTCTTTATCCCTACTTTTTTTTTGTATTAAAGTTTATTTTGTCTGATATTAATCCAGCCACTTCAACTTTCCTGTTGTTGATATTTATTATGATATATCTTTTTCATTCTTTTACCTTAAATCTATTTGTATCTTTAAATCTAAAGTGTATCTCTTGTATGCAACACATAGTTAGAATATGTTTTATGTTCAGTCTGATGGTCCCTGCCTTTTGATGAATTGTTAACCCATTTACTTTTAATGTTTTTGTTAACATAGTTGAATTTATGCTTGCCATTTTACATTTTGCTTTCTGTATATCTCATGTCTCTTTTATCCTTCTACTTCTCCTTTACTACTTTCTTTAGAATTGAGTGAATTTTTATTTATTTATTTATTTTTGTTTGGTTGGTTGGGTTTTTGTTTTTGTTTTTTTGTTTTTTTTTGAGACAACGTCTCACTCTGTCACCCCTGCTGGAATGCGGTGGTGTGATCTCAGTTTGCTGAAACTTCTGCGTCCTGGGTTCAAGCAATTCAGCCTCTTGAGTAGCTGGGACTACAGGCACATGCCACCATGTCTGGCTAATTTTTGTATTTTTAGTAGAGATGGGGTTTCAATTTTGTTGGCCAGGCTGGTCTCGAACTCCTGACCTCAGGGGATCCACCCACCTCAGCCTCCCAAAGTCCTGGGATTACAGGTGTGATCCACCACACCTGGCCAAGAATTCAGTGGATATTTTCTAATGGAGCATTTTAATTTCATTAATGATTTTTTCACTCTATTTTTTTATTTGTCTGATTTCAAACCTTTGCTGTTTCCACTATACTAGGCCACATCTCCCATTTATGATTACAAGTAGTGCTCCCTATGTAAGACTCCAGCTTGGGTTGCCTGTTCTCTTCTTATGTGTTAGCCTTTATTAGGGTTATTTATTCCAATTTTTGTATTTTATAACTAGGAAAAGGATTAGAATGTAAGGCTTGCCATAGTATTTCTGTAGAGACCGAGGAGATTGCTAACCTGAGTCAAGGAGGTCCTGCTTTTCCTGTAACTGCCTCAACTCAAGCAGCCTTGAGCAAATAGTATTATTACTGAATAATCTCCTTAGGGTTTATGGGAGATATTTATAGCATTTATTTGTTTTAATAATAGGAAGATGAGAAGTTGAAGAGAAAGGAGGGATTCGCTTCATGGTACTGATTTCATAAATCCAAAGCCTGAGGAATAAAATCATATTCTGAGGTGCTCATTCTAGGGGTTGGCAGGAATCAGTACTCACTACTGTCAGAAGGACAGTGACTGCATAACATGAATAAACCAGAGATGCTCTTTCTTCTTTTCTCCTGTAGTTGCAATTAATATTTAAAATTGTAGTTAAATATACATAGTATAAAATTTACCATTTTACCTATATTTAACTGCACAGTTCTGTGGCATTAAGTACTTCATATTGTTGTGTGATCATCACCATCATCCATCTGCAGAACTTTTTCATTTTCCCAAACTGAAACTCACCCATTGAGTACTTCCAATCGCCCCATCCCCCCGGCCCCTGAAAACCTCCATTCTACTTTCTGTCTTAATGAATGTGTCTACTCTAGGAACCTCATATAAATGAACTTGTATAGTATTTTTCTGTTTGTAACTGGCTTATTTCACTTAACACAAGGTCTTCAAGTTTCATGTATGTTGTGGTCTGTGTTTGTTCACATGAACTCAAATTGCAGTCTTGCCTTTCCTTTCAGCTTGAAAAACTTCCTTTAGTATTTCTCATGAGACAGGTCAACTAGCACAAAATGGAATGTTTTTCTTTGTCTGAAAAGGTATTTATTTTGCCTTTAGTTTTTCATTACAGCTCTGCTAGATGTTAACAGCCTTCCTTTTCTTTCAGCACTTTGAATATGTCATCCCACCTGGCTTTCTGGCCTCCATTGTTTCTTCCGGGAAGTCGGCTGTTCCTTTTCTTGATGCATCACTTTTCTCTGCTCCTTTTAAAATGTTCCCTTATCTTTAACTTTAAGCATTTTTCTATGGCATGTCTTTTTCTGGTTCTCTTTGAGTTTATTCTACTTGGGGTTCATTAAGCTTCCTGGATGGTTACCATTTTTCAGTAAATTTGGGAAGTTTCAGCCATTATTTATTTGAATACTTTTTTCCCTCATTTCTGGTACTTCCATGGTATGTATTCGGGTATGTTTCATGGGACCTCTCTTTTCTCTGAGGCTCTGTTTATCTTCCTTTCTTCTATTCTCTCTGTTCTTCTGCTTGTATCGTCTCTATCAGTCAGGTTTGAGCATTCTTTCCTCTGCCAGTTCGTATTTACTGATGAGTCCTTCTACTGAATTTTTTGTTTTAGTTATTGTACTTTGTACTTGCATAATTTCCTCTTGGCTCTTTTTCATAGTTTATCTTTCTTTATTGATATTCTCTATGTGATGCAGCGTTACCTTTTTTACTTCTTTAATCATGGTTTCGTTTAGTTGTGTGAACATATTTACAACAACTAGTTTGAAATATGTTAAATCTGACATTTGGTCATTCTCACATGCAATTTCCTGTTGTCATTTTGTTTTTTGTCTTTTTCTCCCCAGTATATGGGTCACACTTTCCTGTTTCCTTACATATCTTGTAGTTGTTCACTTGAAACTGAACATTTCAGATAGAGTAGTTCCCCATTTCTTGTGGGGGACACATTCCAAGACCCCCCCATTAGATCCCTAAAACTACATATTGTACCAAACCCTACATATACTATTTTTTTGTTGTTGTTGATGTTGGTTTGTTTGTTTTTGAGATGGAATCTCACTCTGTTGCCCAGGCTGGAGTGCAGTGGCGCGATCTCGGCTCACTGCAAGCTCCGCCTCTGGGGTTCACCCCATTCTCCTGCCTCAGCCTCCCTAGTAGCCTGGATTACAGGTGCCCACCACCATGCCTGGCTCATTTTTTTGTATATTTAGTAAAGACGGGATTTCACCAAATTAGCCAGGATGGTCTTGATCTCCTGACCTTGTGATCCACCCGCCTCGACCTCCCAAAATGCTGGGATCACAGAGTGAGCCACCACACCCGGCCTTACTCTGTTTTCTAAATCTGGTAACAGAGAGGGGCTACTAAGAGACTAATGGGCAGGTAGTGTCCATCTATATGCTGGACAAAAGGGTGATTCATATCACCCCTTTGGTCAGGATGGAGCGGGATGGTTCAAGATTTCATCACACTACTCAGAATGGTAGTTTGAGATTTAAAATTTGCAAATCATTTACTCCTGGAATTTTTCATTCAGTACTTTCACAATGAGGTTGACCATAGGTAAACAAAACTGTGAAAAGTAAAACCTGGGATAAAAAAAGGACCACTGTGATATATTGTAGCAGCTCTGGCCACTGATCTTCTTCTCCCTGGGGCTTATTATTTCTTTGTTTATTCACTTAGTTACTGGCTGGATTATTTTAGTGACATCCATCTCCCTTTCCACCCACCACACACAGTGTTATGCCTCTGATGTTGCTGCTTGAGAGGCATAGCTTTGGGTGTGGCCAGTCACCCTGTGGTGACATTAGTACTGGTGGGACTCTCTTCCTCTCTTTCCTTGACTTCACACAGAGGTTCAACCCCACCAACTGCCTTTCCTTGACTTCACACAGAGGTTCAACCCCACCAACTGCCTTGCTGGCTGATTGCTCTGGGTGTTTACAACAATGCCCTGGAGCACACATTGCTTTACAAACATCAAATTCTGGCTCCTTGGAAGGAACAGTTTCTAAGGTCATTGTTCAATATTTTTCCTGACCTCAGCAGGACTCCTGTCAGTTGTCTCATTCCCTGATTCTCCCTTGCGGACTAGCGAGCCTACCATCCAGGCTGCCTTTACAGTAGATGCACAAATCTCTGCCCAGTTGCCTTTCACCACAACTCCACTGTTCTTGAGAGCGCCCTCAGGTTTAACCTTTTCCAGGCTGTGTTGCACATGAAGTCAGTTCCTCTGCAAAGATACAGGAGCTATCTGTTTTACAGCCTGCATCTCTCCCCGACCTCCAACTTTTTCCACCACACTCATCTGGTACTTACCCTCAGCAACAGTTGGCAGAGCATGAGGGGTTAGGGGACAAGATGAGAAGCCCTGAAGTCTGCCCCTCTCAAGGAGGAAAGTCCTCCAGCTGGGTGTGGGGAGGGCCCTGTGTTCTTGGCTACAGTCTTTGGCAGGGACTCACCACCTCCCTGAGCTGGGAGGAGGGAACAGAGGTACGTTCTTAGCTCAAATACCACAGACTCTCACTATTCCTACCAGATTTTGATAGATTGTCTTGAAAAGAGATTTTGTCATCTGCTGTTTGCTCCTTCTACCATTTCCAGAGGATGTGTTTATTTTTTTATTTTTATTTTTTTGGTAGTTTTCACCAGGCTCACTGGGGAGCAACTTCAAGGAGCTCCTTACACTGCCATGCCGGAAGTTGGTCTCTAAATTACTCACTGTTAATATTATGAATATTGTTTGTCTTAGGCAAAATAAGTCTGATGTCTCCATATTGAAAACTGTTTACTTCGGGGGAAATGTGTTAGATAAATGTGGCTATAAAATAAATGTAATTTTCCATAGACTTCATTTTCACGTAAGAGATTTATTCCTGGCGTGGGGGAGAGGGGAAATTCCATAATGGCCTGAATTGAAGGCAATGGCAGACACGTGGAAGCTGACAACTTGTTATTAGCGTGCTTTTAGGGAGTTAACACTCTTGATGAGTTGGTTTTGTGTTTTGTTTTTGTTTCGTTTGGGAACCTGTTTTGTTCTAATTTTGCATTTTCTCTTTACCATCCACATTCCCATCTCATCTATCCTCTGTCCCAGATAATTTAAAAATAAAACAAAAGCTACTGGGTGAATTTTTTGACGCATAGGAGCTTATAGCTGGACAGGAATTTAAGGGTGCATGGCGTGTGATCTCTGCCTTCTTTACTGTGGTAAGCAGCTCAGCTCGGGTAGCAGAGAGATGGAGGGAGTCCTGGTCTCCCAACCCCGCCCGCTGCCCCACCTGTGGCTGTGATAGGACACTTTGGGACCCAGAGTTGAGGAGCAGTGAATGCTAAACGCTAGCCCTGCAGGATTCCATGCCATGTTTGTGCATCTGACCGCTGCTCTGTCCCATGCCAAATGGTTCCTCCTCGTCTCACTGTTGCTGGCTGCGCCCATGCCCCACTTCAGTCACAGCGATGCTAATTGAGGCAGGCTGCCCTCTCTCACGGTCTGTGCCTGTGGCCACTGCAGTTAAACGTGGTGCATAATGGCCTGAGAATTGTTTAATTGTAAGGCTGAGGGTGATGTTAAACAAAATAAAAGGATTCTCTGTCTTTGATTTTGTAGTTTGTCTCTGCATCTAATTAACTTATGATGAGATATACGTGTGCACTGCCCCCAAAGAAAGAAAGCTTGGTATAGAACCAATGCCAAATTATGTTATACTTACAGTCCCTTGAATTATGTATTAGCTAGCATTTTTGCACATTTATGTCGAGTGGTTTTGTGAGACATTTCAACTTGTACCCATTAACAGTAAAATATTTACTTCAAAGTAGACGTGATGAAATCCAGAATAAATTTTATAAAAAGAAAATAAGTTGATTTCCTATCATTGCACATTAACTGGAAGAAAAATGTCTAAAACTGGGTATGAGCATTTATGGGAACACCAGGTACTATTTGAAGCCTGAGAACTGTTTCAGGAAGGCCCCATGATTGAGATAGCTTTTTACCTTTTTGCCTGAAGTGAATTGGCCCCAGAAAACAAATGAACCCCAAGACGAATGTAATTGGTGCCAAGATATGGGAAGCACAGTGCTGTCCTTTCAGATTGGGGACCATCGTTCAAGCAAGTCAGGTTCTCAATACCAATTACTGAACAGCTCTTGAACAATGGTTGTAGGTTTTAAAATAATAGTGTAGAAAGCATCATGATGATAACATGGAGAATTATGCTTGTCTGCTATTCATATTTTTAAAAATTCAGTGCACTTGTTTTTTTTTTTTGAGATGGAGTCTCCCTCTGCCACCCAAGCTGGAGTACAGTGGTGCCATCTCGGCTCACCGCAACCTCCACCTCCTGGGTTCAAGTCATTCTCCTGCCTCAGCCTCCCAAGTAGCTGGGATTACAGGTGTCCGCCACTGCGCCCAACAAATTTTTGTGTTTTTAGTAAAGACAAGGTTTCACCATGTTGGCCAGGCTGGTCTTGAACTCCTGACCTCAGGTGATCCACCCACCTAGGCCTCCCAAAATGCTGGGATTACAGGCGTGAGCCACCTCGCCCGGCCTCAATGCACTTTTAAATGTTTCACTCAACTAATGATTTCACATCCTATTCATCTGAAACAATGCAGTTGAGCATCTGATATAAACATTGTACAGCATCCGGAGTGAAACCCAAGTCATTAAATCCAGTAAACGGATTCATAGATTCGATGTTTCAAACAAATTGGAGGACATCATGATTTTTTTAAATTAAAATGTGACACCTAGCACTGATATACCCTTTAAGCTGTTAATGGTTATCTAGACTGATTCTATCCTCTCTTTGATGTTAAAAAATAAGGGGGGGACAGTGTCCTGCAAAATCTAAAAATGATGTAGGATTATCTCTGCAGTATGGCCGCTGCGGATTTAGTCTGAATTTGGAAACAAAGCACAGTATTCCGCTTCTCCTGGTTGTATTAGGTAATACTTTCCCTCTGTGTAAGAATGTGTATTCCATTAGGAAAGAAGAGAAAGGTTGATACAATATGATTTAAAATGCATGAGTAATTTCTAAATACACGTTTTCTCCCTACCCACAAAACCTGCTGTCTAGGGTTAGCAGGATATATCTGTGTACAGTGTGTGTTACTGCCAAGAAAATGCTTTCTGACTGAGGGTTTGAGGAGAAACTCTTCTCCTGACATATTTAACCAGTAGGCTTTAGTCACAGGACAGGCACGAAGACCAGCAGGAGAGAGGGGGTCTGGAATTCTGTGACTGTGGGAGTAAAACGAGCCCAATGTAGACAGACAGGCTTCCTGGGCCAGAATCCCAGAGGCTGAGAGCGCAGTGCTGCCAGAGCAAGCAAGTCCCGGTAATGACCAAATGATGACGATGCTAGAGCAGGCTGGAGGGCCCGATGTGTGATGCTGAAGACGTGGGAAAACCTGCAGCTCCTCCTGCTTCACCCACCCCTCTCAGCAGATCTGCTGATCTGAACACGGTGAGGATTTAGCATGCAGGTCCCAGCCTCAGGCTCCTTTTTAATCTCACCACGGAGGATAAGACTTATCAGTGCTCCCCTTAGGGGCGGACAGAGCAGAGAGGCTGAGTGAGGTATAAGCCCACGCCTTCCCGTGGAGTCCCCACCCTCCCTGTCACGCTGCATGGCCTCCCTGTACTCACTGGCCCAGGAACCAGGTCTATATTTGAGGGTGAACCCTGTGACTAATTAGGTACTTTAAAAACTCAAATCTTTTAACTGAAAATGACAAAGAGATAGGGGGCCTATTCAAGAGATGATTCATTGCAAGGACTTCAAGGGATGACATAAGCTGTCTGTTTATCAGTTCATTCATTGCACATCCAGAAAGTGTCAAGGGTCTAATACAGTTCATCAGTTCCACAAGGATGTACTCAGTGCTTGGGTTAAAAGCATAAGATAAAATGGTTAACAGGACCAGCAGTTCCACCCACTCAGAGTTTATTATCCCATGGGGACGCAGGACATGCAGCCAGGCTGCCTCGGGGCTGAGTGATGTGTGCTGAGCTGGGAGGTAGAAGCGAAGGCATGGCCACCTGGGAGGAACAGGCTTGGAGGCTCCAAGAAGGTCTCCTGAGGACATCTGCACTGAGAAACCAGCAGGAGTTGGCCAGTGAATTAGTCAGGACTCTCCAGAGAAACAGAACTGATGGTGTGTGTGCATGTGTGTGTGTGTGTGTGTGCATGGGCGCATGTGTAGTCACGCATCACTTAATGATGAAGACGCATTCTGAGAAATGTGTTGTCAGGAGATTTTTGTCTAAGAACATCACAGAGTGTGCTTACACACGGCTAGATGGTACAGCCCACAACCCACATAGGCTCTATGGTATGGCCTATTGCTCTTAGGTTACAAACTTGCATGGCATGTGACTTTACTGAATCTGTAGGCAACTAGGATATGGAAATATAGAAAAGGTACAGTAAAAATATGGTATTATAAACTTAAGAGATCACTGTTGTGTACGTGGCTCATCAGTGACTGAAATGTGGTTATGTGATGCATGACTCTGTGTGTGTGAGTGTGCGTGGAAAGAGAGAGAGTATTATTGTAAGGAACTGGCTTATGTGACCATAGGTACTGACAAGTCCCAAGATCTGCAGTCAGCGAGCTGGAGAGCCAGGAAAGCTGGTGGTGTAGGTCCAGTCCAAGTCTGGAGGCTTGAGAAGCAGGAGAGCAGCGGCCCCCACCAGGGAGGCCAACCACTTGACTCAGTCTACAGAGTCAAATGTTAGTCTGTCCAGAAGCACCCTCGTGTACATACCCAGAATAAAGTTTGAGAAAATATCTGGGCATCCCATGGCCCAGTCAAGTCAACACATGAAATTAACCTTCAGGCCAGGTAGAAATGTGGTGTGGGTGGGATAGAAGCACCTGGTAAGAGCTTGTATGAATGCCTTGGAAGCAAGAAGTACCAGCACATTCAAGGGACTGAGAGCATTCTGTGCACTGGGGAGTCTGCAGGTGTGGGAGGGGAGGCTGGAAGCCCCGCGAACATCCTGTCACCATCCTACCAACACATCATCAAGTTTGGACCTGCCTCCAAGAGAGAGAGGGTCATTGCAGGATTTTGAGCAAGGGAGGGGCATGACCAGAGTTGCCATTTCCAGAGGCCAGTCTGCTTTACAAAGGAAAAGAAATTGGAGGAGAGCCAGGCTGAAGGCAGGGAGGCCAGACGTCAGGCAGGGCAAGTAATGGAATCCGTGAAAACATTTGCCGTAAGAATTTGAGAGAAATGTACCCGAAGAAAGGTGATGAGCAGCCCAAAGCTGATGGCTATTTCTTTTTCATTGAAAGAAAGCCATGGAGAGGATTGGAGACCACAGAATGAGTTCAAAACTTATTGGGAAATTAATAACAGTCCCTGCAGAGTTGACTGAGTGGAGCTCGGGCTGAAACTATTTCACGCTGAAGTGGACAGAGGTGGCACATGGAAGAAGAACCATGAGCTATGGCACAAGACGGCCCTGGATTCATATCCTACTTCTCCCTATTCTCTGTGTGACCAAAGAGAATGACAGAGCCTTACCAGATGAGACACTTGATGTTCTATAGTTAACTAGCCCAGCAAGTAAATCATAAATTGCATTAAAAATGTCTGGTTAAAAAAATGGCAAAATTAAAGTATCTTACATATTTGGGAAAGTTATGAGTGACCCACGGATACATGCTGAGTGCTCACATTGCACTCACACCGTGGCCGAACTGGACATTGCACCAGGGCATGAACGTTCTCTGAGTCTGTATCTTCATGTAGTCAGCACGTACCATGCGCTGGACACTTTAGCGATTGTCTTAGTCCATTTTGTGTTGCTATGAAAGGAATACCCAAGGCTGGGTAAGAGGTTTATTTGGCTCATGGTTCTGGAGGCTGTACAAGAAGCATGGCACCAGCGTCTGCTTCTGGTGAGGCCTCAGGAAGCTT
This sequence comes from Macaca fascicularis, assembly GCF_037993035.2. Lineage (NCBI taxonomy): Eukaryota > Metazoa > Chordata > Mammalia > Primates > Cercopithecidae > Macaca > Macaca fascicularis. The sequence continues at coordinate 5,432,431 of NC_088378.1, forward strand.
CCACTCACAGCAGAAGAGGAAGGGGAATTGGTGTGTCACATAGTGAGAGAGGGAGGAAGAGGGAAGGGGAGGAAGGTGCCAGGCTCCTTTTAACAATCAGATCTCACATGAACTAACAGAACGAGAACTCACTTATCACCACAGGGACAGCACCAAGCTGTTCATGTGGGATCTGCCCCCATGACCCAAACACTTCCCGTTAGATCCCACCTTCAACACTGGGGATCACATTTCCTCATGAGATGTGGGGGAACAAGCATCCAAACTATATCAGGGACATTTCTCCATTTAACCTCATTTAACCCTGGGAACCAAATGGCTGACGTATTTTGCACTCTCTAGGGGATTCATAAAAAGCACTCACACAAAAATGTTGGAAACAAAAGAACATTTAACCCTCGAAACAACACTGGGAGTTAGTGTTGTTTTATCCGTTTTAAAGATACTGAAGCTGAACTATCACTTAACCCCACAAGGGTTATGTGGCTGGACCAAAGTCACACAGCTAACAAGAGGCAAAGCCTATATTGCAACTGGACTTATATTGAGCTTAAGGAAAGCGTAGGTCTAAGACTTTTTTTTTAATTAATTTATTTTTTTTTGAGACGGAGTCTCGCTCTGTCGCCCAGGCTGGAGTGCAGTGGTGCGATCTCGGCTCACTGCAAGCTCTGCCTCCCGGGTTCACGCCATTCTCCTGCCTCAGCCTCCCAAGCAGCTGGGACTACAGGCGCCCGCCACCGCGCCCGGCTAATTTTTTGTATTTTTTTTTTTTTAGTAGAGACGGGGTTTCACCGTGTTAGCCAGGAGGGTCTCCATCTCCTGACCTTGTAATCCGCCCGCCTCGGCCTCCCAAAGTGCTGGGATTACAGGCGTGAGCCACCGCACCCGGCCCTGGTCTAAGACATTTTAATGCCAAGGTTATTCTACATGAATTCCATTTATATCCTACGTAAGCTGTGCCAATGGAGGGTGGTGCTTTCATTTTTGCTTCTGTTTTTCACTTAACGCATCACTTAAAATATTTAAAGAAAAATTTTAATTTATATGATTTGAAATACAAACAATATAACAAGGCATACTTTGAGAAGACTCATTCCTCCCCTGCCGCCTTTCACCACAGTTCCATCTGTACACACTCACACACACTCACACACACACAGATACACACACTCACACCATCACACACACACAGATACACACACTCACACCATCACACACACACAGATACACACACTCACACACACTCACACACACACAGATACACACACTCACACCATCACACACACACAGTCACATACACACTCACACACACACAGATACACACTCACACCATCACACACACACATACACACACACTCACACACACTCACACACACACAGATACACACTCACACCATCACACACACACATACACACACACTCACACACACTCACACACATACAGATACACACACTCACACCATCACACACACACAGTCACACACACTCACACACACACAGATACACACACTCACACCATCACACACACACATACACACACACTCACACACACTCACACACACACAGATACACACACTCACACCATCACACACACACAGATACACACACTCACACACACTCACACACACACAGATACACACACTCACACCATCACACACACACATACACACACACTCACACACACACACACACATACAGATACACACACTCACACCATCACACACACACATACACACACACTCACACACACTCACACACACACAGATACACACACTCACACACACTCACACACACACAGATACACACACTCACACCATCACACACACACATACACACACACTCACACACACTCACACACACACAGATACACACACTCACACCATCACACACACACAGTCACATACACACTCACACACACTCACACACACACAGATACACACACTCACACCATCACACACACACATACACACACACTCACACACACTCACACACACACAGATACACACACTCACACCATCACACACACACAGTCACACACACTCACACACACTCACACACACACAGATACACACACTCACACCATCACACACACACACTCACACACACTCACACACACACAGATACACACACTCACACCATCACACACACACAGTCACACACACTCACACACACTCACACACACACAGATACACACACTCACACCATCACACACACACAGATACACACACACACACTCACACACACACAGATACACACACTCACACCATCACACACACACAGTCACATACACACTCACACAGGGAGGAGGAGGAGAGAGGGCCACTTTTTGGATGGTTTTTTAGAGTTTCTTTATACAATGCCTATAAATGTTGGCTATATATTGTTCTTCTCTTTGCTTACCTGAAAGGTAGCATAACATAGTCGCTGCTCTTCCCCTTACTTTCTTCCACTGATAATGTGTTCTGGAGATCTTTCTAGACCAGTACGTGTCCGTTCCACTGCCCACCACACCAACAGCTGTGAATCAGAACACAATCCCTGAGCGCCATGTCACGAAGCCCCACTGGGCCCATGGAGATTGCTCCTAGCTGGAACTAACTGCTCTCACTTCAAGTCCAGGGAACCCCCCTGAGTTGCCCACTACATACCCTGAGGCCTCGTCAATTATACCACGAAACCATTCCAGTACTGGTCTGATATTAGAAGGGGTGGAGATGAACCTTCGGATTTGAAATAGGTTCAAGTGAATTCCTCAGTTTGCATTTTTGCTCTCTTGACTTGGTTTCAAAGGCATGTAAACCAATTCTCTTTAGATTTGTTAAAGCGCATCACTTTAACACGTTTCCACGTCTCAGGTGAGAAAACATCACGTGGTCCCTCCATTTGGGGTGTGCGCGTGCTCACCTCATGTAGGGGGTCGGGGCATGAGCCGTGGAGTCAAACAGTTCAGCCGACCTGGTTCACATCTAACTTTGCCACTGACCACTGTGACCAGAGCACGTTGCTAGCCTCTGCGTGCTCAAGCTTCCAGGCCCCACCTCACCAGGCCGTTTGATGATTAAACGTGTGCAAGTTTAGGAAGTACTTAAAATAATGTCTGACAAAAAGTAAACACCATGTAGCGTTTGTTTAAAAAGTAAAGGCCTCTCTAGGAGCCTCTGCATCTACGGCTGTGCACCGGGATGTGCAGCCAGTAGCAATATTCCATAGGATTGGGTGAGAGGAAGTGCATAAAAACAGGGTAGAGCAGGTAAGGTTTGACACGTTATACAAATGTTAGTTGGTCTTCGTATTGTATGCTTGTAGAAAGAATCGTTTTTCAGTTGCTCCCTTGGTAATACTAACCAAATACCGAGAGTCAGCATTGAAAGTCACCTTGCTAATGGAACTAGTGGAAGAGCCCAGTTGGGGAAACAATAGCTAAATTCTGTCTCTCTAGATGGGGTAACAGTTCAGAGCTGAAACTTGTCCTTCTCATGGTGTTCTCAATGTTGTGATTCTGCAGTTCTTACCCGACTGGCATACGGTGTAGTGACCCTTTACCCTCAGGTTAAGGAACGTCTGTAGCTTCCTTCCCTTTGATAACATTGATTCCCTAGTTAAGAAACCTTCCCAAGTAAAGTGGATATGAAACTTTCTCACGTGGATATGAAACTGCCAGTGCCTCTGGGCGCTGTGGTGGTGACGTGGCTGGCATGACGCAGGCAGAGGGGCCCTTCCTGCCAGAGCGCAGTGGGGGTGTAGGCGGCCGCGTTGGCGGATGGAAACGAAGAGGAGGGAGATGGGAAGCAGCCATGCTCTCAGTTGTTTTCCATGTGCTGAAACTTATCACACTTTACCAGGTCTCTCCCCAGCTCTTCTGCAGAGCAATCTGAACAGAACACAGTTGAAAAGTAATTTAAAAGAAGTATTGTTTTAGCTAGTATAATTCATGTCACTCTCCTTAACATCAAACTATTGTACACCTTCCCAGACATTACTGAAGCATACCTAATAGCATTTAATGGAGAAGGTGGCTCTGCAGCTCACACGTTTAGGTAAGAGCCAGGGTCCCAAATGAGCCTGGGAGGTGCTGGCACGTGATGCCGCTCACAGCCCGTAAGGACCGACCGCCTAATGAGGCGGTCACGCAGCTGCTCGTGTTTCTGCTCTCAACCAAATGGCTCATGGCTGTTGCACTCTCTGAGGGTTTTATAAAATGCACTCACCAAAAAATGTCGGAAACAAAAGAACCCATACAAACATAATTCATGATTTGATTGAAAACACTGCTATTTTTTCTTCCTACAAATGCATATGACCTTGTGGTTCTTTGTTTTAGAAAGTGTGCTCTGCTCTCCTTCTATGTGATTTTAAACATTGCCTCTGCAAGACTTCTGTGCCCACTGCAGTGTTCAAATCAAAACCCATAATCTAGTCTCTGGGAGTGTGGCCACAGCAACAGCAACAGGATGTTACACCTGAAGGCGGAAAGTAAAAGAGACATCCAGAAACAAGCGCTGCAAAGAGGAGAACGGGGAAGCCGAAGCAGAAGGTGTGTAGGGAGAGTCTGACGCACAGGGAAATCCAATCAGGAAAGACTTCCTGGGCACCCGCAATTCCCCGGCACAAAAGACCCAAGAGTCTAAAGGTTGAGACTCTGACTGCATCACATCTCAGGACCCACACTTTGGAGTGTAGCAAGCGCTGTCAAGGATGCACCTCATTGCATGCTAAAGACATAGCCCGTGCGTGTGTGTGTGTGTGTGTGTGTGTGTGTTTCCATGCACATCTAAGATTGGGAAGAATGGTTAAAAGGCAGCTACTCTTAATTCTACTGCAGTGATTTTCAACCCATCCCCCAATGAGCCAATATTCACACTGAAGAGTGGCCATCTCTTTCCCCATTCACAAACACAATTAGGCTCATGGATGTCAATTCTTTATTATTAATTTTTTTCTTAATGGCTTCTGTTACCACTTGTCCATACAAATCTGGTATAACACTGAATCAGTCACGTCATATTATAAATTCTACTTTTAAATTTTGTATATCAAAATGTAAGAGTGTTCACAGAGAACATTGTGACCTTCAGTGCTTTGCCCATATAATGCATCTGAAATCATTCCTCCCTCCAGTATCCTCCAAGGACATGGATATATGTTGCCAGCATCTGGCTGGGCTCACCCCCAGGTCAGGCATTGTGGATGGTCCTCTGTGGAGCTTCTTTTCATATAGTGAGGAAGTGCACCTCCAGCGGTTGGGTACACAGGTAAAAGAGGAGTGTGGGCTGTGATGGAGAAGCTGCCAGGAACATACACAATACATTTCCTCCAAAGGAAAGGCAGGGATTCCTGGCTCTGAGCCAATGCAGAAGAACAGGCAGACTTCCCTTATTTAATTTCAGTCACAGTTAACAGTGTGTCCGGTTTTCTCTTGGTTTGCTTTGGAATCGTCATCTGAAACATATAGAAGAAGCTGGACCACCAAACACACACACACAGAATAAAGCCCCAAGCAGAAGGATGCATTTAGCAGCCTTTGCATTTGACTCATTCATCTGCACAAGCCACCATTTTGATCTGTTTTATGGTGCTGATGAAATGGTTCTCTTTTGGTGAATTTTCTAAAGTCTATGTTAATAGGCACCCATGAGTCAGTTGCTATAAGACTTAAACAGAAGCAGGATTGTTTACTATATTCTTAACTGTGTTGATGAGTCAGGTATTCATAAAATGAAACCCTTGGTGAAGAGGAAAATTGACTCTCCTAGAATTCACAAAGGTATCTGTGGATTCTAAAGAGCGAGGTAGTTCATGTCACATAGCGATTTTTTTAGTCTATTTCTTATACTAGCAGGTACATTGAATAAAAAATAATTTCAGAAATGACAGATGTATTACTTGGGGCTAACAAAGGCATTCTGTTTCTAGATGGCCAGACATATAACTTTAAGGAAGTCAAGTTGACATCTCACTGTCCACTTCCTGGTTTCCAGAATTATTTTATTGGTTCAGCCAATCACAGTGTTACTCAAAATCTTGAGACCATGCATGACAGAGGAGATTTTGAAAGAAGTTTAAAATTATCAAACACTATATGGAACGTGCATTGTAATTTTCATTAAAAAAATGTTCTGTTAAAAGTCAAACTGCATGCATTCATTATATGCATGTAAGCGTTGAATGTGGCCTGTGGGGAAATATCACAAAAATACAGGTTCTTGAAGTTTCTCCTTCTCACACCACTGGAAGACCGAGTACAAGTAGCACAGTAAAGTGAGAGGCAGCTCAGTGCCTGGGCCACTGTGTGGTGACTCATAAATAATGGGTGGGGTTGCCCATGCATCCAATGAATTGCCAGTGCAACCCACATAGCAGTGATGGCAGCCGCCACCATGGCTCACCAAACAGGAAAGGAGCCACCCAGGAGATGGTGGTGGCTTCAGTGTGAGACCCGAGGCATTATTTTGGAGAAGTCAATTCGTTCACTTATTCTATTAACAAATATTTATTGATATCCAGATGCATGGCTGGTATGGTGCCCATCCACAGTAGACGCAAACATTTTTGGGACAATTATTGATTGCGTATCCATATGGACCAGGAAGTCCTATGTTCTGGGGTATAGCAGTGAGCAAAATACAAATATCCCTGCCCTCAGGGATCTTAGCGAGAGGAGACCCAGGAAATAAATAATTACACGTAGAACACGCCAGGTGCTAATAAACATTACAGAGAAGAAGGAAGCAGGGGAGGAAATAGGAAGGATAGAGAGGAGAGAGTCTTGTACTTTTAAATAGTGTGGTCTGGGAAGGCCTCGCTGCAAACATGAGTTTTGAGAAAAATCTGAAGGAGGAGAATTTGGGACTCTAGGTAGAAAGCCTTCCAGACAGAGGAAACAGCAGGTGTTCAGGCTTCAAGGCTCCCATCTCAGAACCTGGCATATCTGAGGAATAGCAAGTAGGTGGTATGGCCAGAACAGAGAGGGCTAGGATGATGCCTGGGGGTTCCCAGGATACCAGTCATGGAAGTCGTGGAGAGGTATGGGAAAGAGTAAGCAATAGAAACATAATAAAAAGCTTGATGAGTGATATTTTCAATCAGCGACGTCCAAAGGTACCATCTTTGGTTCACTGTCCTGCACCACCACACTCTCCAGCCCTCCTGTGTGAGGCTCAGCCTGGCAGCTCAGAGGCCTGCAGGAGACCGTGGCTTATATTGCAAGCCTACCTCACAAGGTCAGGGGGGTTTATGATATGCTTTGGAAAGCATGCCATTTAAAAAGCTGTAATAAGATGCGGCACTTAATATTCAGCTGTCTGGAACAAAAATGACCTCACCAAGATCTCAGATGAAATACATCCCAGATGAACCCCTGTCTCTCCCACACCCACAGCATGTGTAGACAAACGTGACTGCAAAGCTAGCCTGTTGATGTCTTAGCCGTGTGTGACTGTGTGTGTGTGCGCACGTGCATCTGTGTATGTGTCTGCACACACATTTTTCGTTGTTGTTCAAATAAGTCCTTTCCAATTTCTTCCCCCGGGATTCTCATTGGCTGGGCAGTTTCCTGGAAGCCCATGTCTCTGATGCCCACCCGAAGGCCTTTGGTACGTTCTGAAAGTGTTCTTTTTGCCCATACTGTTATTCAATGCATCCTTCCACTCCTCATTGGAGAGCGCTGCATAGGCCTCTGTAAGTTAACCCCTTTCAGAGAACTCAGCTTTTGAGTTATTCTCTCCCTTTTCGGTCTTCCTTCCTTCCTGCTGTTCACATTCAACAGATAATTTTGTGAGCATGTACCATGTGCTAGGAGCTATGCTGAATGTTGAAGACTCAACAGTCTACACAGGCCTGGCCTCTGCCACACGCACTTTTACATTCCGGTGGGGCGACGACACAATGCGCAGGCGATTTTAACACAAGTTGAATGACATGATGGAGAGAAGTTGATGTGTCTGTGGGGGCAAATGAAAGGGGTACCTAACCCGGACCTGAAGGTGCAGGTACAGCGTGCTGGAAGTGGGGATGTATGAGCCGATGACCAGTGGATTCTAGATCTTTGTTGGTGATAATCTTCCTGTTCCCTGTCGATGGTAAATAGAGATGGCTCAGTCCATTCAGGCTGTTATAAAAAAGTGCCATGGACTTGGTGAGTTATAAACAACAGACATTCATTTTTCATGGTTCTGGATGCTGGAAAGTCCGAGATCAAGGGCCTGGCAGATTTGGTGTCTGGTGAGGCCTGGCTTTCTGGTTCATAGACAGCTGTCTTTTCACAGTGTCCTCATATGGCAGAGAGGCAAAGGGGGCCTTTGGTGTCTCTTTATGAAGGCACGAATCCCATTCATGAGGGCTCCACCTTCACGACCTTATCACATCCCAAAAGCCCTACCTCCTAATACCATCATATATAGGGTCCATATTTTAAGATATAAATTTGGGGCTGGGCACAGTGGCTCATGCCTATAATCTCAGCACTTTGGGAAGCCGAGGCGGGTGGATTGCTCGAACTCAGGAGTTTGAGACCAACCAGGGCAACATGGCAAGACTCCATCCCCACCAAAAATATAAAAAATTAGCTGGGTGTGGTGGTGCATGCCTGTGGTCCCAGCTACCCAGGAGGCTGAGGCAGGAGGGTCACCTGAATCCTGTGGTCGAGGCTGCAGTGAGCCGTGATTGCAGCCACTGCACTCCAGCCTGGGCGACAGAGTAAGACCGTAACTTAAAAAAAATAAGATGGCCAGGTGCGGTGGTTCACGCCTGTAATCCCAGCACTCTGGGAGGCTGAGGCGGGCAGATCACGAGGTTAGGAGATCGAGACCATCCTGGCTAACACGGTGAAACCCTGTCTCCACTAAAAAACAACAACAAAAAATTAACCAGGCATGGTAGCGGTTGCCTGTAGTCCCAGCTACTCAGGAGGCTGAGGCAGAAGAACGGTGTGAACCTGGGAAGCGGAGCTTGCAGTGAGCTGAGATCGTGCCACTGCACTCCAGCCTGGGTGACAGAGCAAGACTCTGCCTCAAAAAAAAAAAAAAAGATATAAATTTGGGTTTGGGGAATACAAACCTTCAATCTATAGTAAGAGATACAGTTGGCTACTTTTATAGATTGGTGGGAAGTCACCATGTTAAAACCAGAACAAGGACAACTTAGAGGGAGTTCATGATACCTATATGAAATATAGTCACAAAATTTCACCCACTGTTTTGTGAGGCATCCTACCCTCCTTTGATGATGACACATAATTTCAGAAAAATTAAACCCATTTATCATTAATACAAATGGCCCTACCACCATCAGGTTAGCTTAGAATCTCAGTGAGCCTCTCTAAGCTTCTCACTTCATCTAGCAGCCAGCTCACTTATTAGAAGAACTAGTAGCAGTTTGTAAAACCGACCCATTCAGGGTACAGTGCCTGTGACCTACAGACAACAGGTATTTTGAGTAAACAGTCAGTGCATTTCAAAACACTTAATCACAAACGCAGGCTTCGTTCACAATTTGCTTTTTTTTTAGAAAAAGGAAAAAACCATATAAAATAATTATAGATTCCTTTATGGCTTCAAAGAAGTGGTAGCCTTGTGCTAGACCTGGGAGGTTGTTAGAAAGGCAGGTTTTCAGCACCACTCCAGATCTACTGAATCAGAAACTCGGAGGAGGGTGAGGTCTGTTTTTAAGAAGTTCTCCAGATGGTTCTGAACCATTGCTTTAAGGGAAAATGCACACAGACCCACACAGACACACACAAACAAAACACATTTTTCCAGACAATTATTGAGGTTAGGGTTGATGCCTAAAAAGAGTAATTTTGAAATTTTCTTTTCAACTTGTCTGTTTTTCTATAGCCATACGAAACTAAGTATTAGGAAACTGGCTTCTTAAATTCCTTTTTGTATGGAAAGTATCTTTGTTGACCATCTGGAAAAGTGACTTAATCAGACATACGCTCTTACCTACCACACAGGCATCTTAGAGGAGGTGAATTACCCCCTGCAGCACTCTGTAAACACAGGCATTGCCATCATAAGGGGAGATTCAAAATTTGGTCTATACTGTGATAAGATGGAGAGTCTCCTATACATACTTTCTAGGAGATCTTCATATGCAATTTACAAAGTAACTTGAGAGTCTTTGGAGTTACGGGCTCTTCAGCAATGTAAAGATATTAGCACACAAAAGCATTTTCTTCGAGCTGGCCACCCTAAAACATATACGGGAAGTAGATGAACGTAGGCAGAAGGTAATGAGTATTTTTTGTTTGTTTGTTTAGACGGAGTCTCACTCTGTCACCCAGGCTGGAGTGCAGTGGCGGAACCTCGGCTCCCTGCAATCTCCGCCTTCAGGGTTCAAGCGATAGTAGCTGGGATTACAGGCACCTGCCACCACACCTGGCTAATTTTTGTATTTTCAGTAGAGACGGGGTTTCACCATGTTGGCCAGGCTGGTCTCGAACTCTTGAACTCAAGTGATCTGCCCACCTCGGCCTCCCAAAGTGCTGGGATTACAGACGTGAGCCCCTACTCCCAGCTGGCAATGAGTATTTTTAAAAGGATGCATTTTTGTGTATATGTGTTACACAGTAGTAGAAATTATCCAAGATTCCTTCATCTTTACTTAAAAATTGTATGTGCGTTATGACTCAAGTTCAAGGTCAGTTTATGTAAACAAGACTCCATTTCTCTTTTGTTCTCACTGCACTCAAGAGGGGCCTACCTGCAGAGAAAGTACCTCCCATTGTAGCTGGAAGTTTGCCTTCGGCAGAATGGAGAACACGTCATTTCCTCCCTTGTTTCCTCTGTGGAGGTTGCTACAGCTGAATGGTGATCCTTCTTGCTTTTGTGGCAGCAACTCACTTGAATTGCAGAATGTACAACATATTGAATTCCGCCTTAAATCTCTTTTTGTGGTATTACTCCCAAAGGGAGTAATAGAGAGGAAATTTCATGGTGATTTTTTTTTCACAACTTCTCAATTAGATGTTAAGTTCCTTAAGAGACAGCTCACGATCCGTGGCTGTTTTCTTTTTCCATCTCAATTGCAATGGTGTACCTAAAAATACCCAGTAGCACCCACATGGGTACCCCACAGTACCCAACAGTACCCACTATGGGTACCCAACCGTTCCCACCATGGGTACCCCATAGCACCCAACAGCACCTACCATGGTTGCCTCAAAATACCCAGCAGCACCCGCCATAGGTACCCCAAATACTCAACAAAATCCAGCATGGGAGTCCCAGAGGACTCAACAGCACCCACCCCGGGTGCCCCACAGTAGCCAGCAGCACCCACCATGGAGACCCACAGTATCCATGGTGACCAGAAGATAAAGACTATTCCAGAAATGTCACTTTTCACACTTTTCTTCCCACATTCCTAAATTGGACCCAGGAGATCTTGTGGCCCTTTGTCTTAAAAGGAGAGAGAAAGACATCACAGCTATGAATGAACCATTTCTGTAGGTAGCAAACACTTAAAACTCAGCAACTTCATAGGCCCAACTGTATCTATTTTTCTGAAGTGTAAGAGATCAGCCTTTGACCTGCAGGAGACTGTGAAGTGCTTCCCGGTGTTCCTGGTGTTCCCGTGCTGTTCCCGGTGTCTCCGGGGTTCCCGTGCTGTGCTGTGATAGTGTGGGGCCAGGTTCGCCTGCCCACAGCCTCTCCAGGGGGCCTGTCAGGAGGGGGGGGTGCCACACCTCCTCAAGGGCTGGGAGGTAGCAGCTGGTGAGAATCCAGACTTCCCCTTTCCAGGCAGTTTTTCCAGTCCAGAATCCTTCTCTGGGCTTGGCAGGAAGTTTGGAAGCAGGTTCTTTCCAACTTCTTGGTATCTACTTTGAGACCCTCCTGTTTTTCTGCCAGTATTTTTGGTAGCATACAGAATATGAAGGAAATGATCTGGTTATCTGGGTTTAAACCAGCATTTATCTGCTGACATTAGTTCTTAAATAGAGTGACATTTTCTCACTCTTTTCTAATCACTTTACCTGACATGCAGATGAGGCCTGTCCTACCTACCTGACGAGGTTGTCCTAAAGATAGGCTGAGATGATCCATGGGGCACCCCTTATCCTGAACACCCAGTGCCACAATTACCTAAACTGACCACCTGTTGAGGACTTTAAACGTCTGTCCTGTGCGGTATGCTTTCAAAATATCCTTAGCAGAATCCAGAACCTCCACACGAATTAATTCAATGGTATGATTTCTCTAGACAACCTCCCATCTCCTTTCATCTAATAATGCATTCCTTAACATACACAAATTGGAAGAGTCTGCCTGTTTCTAGTCTCTTTCCAGAAGCAAACAGACCAGAGATCCTTGCTGGATGACAGTTGATTTGGTGCCTGTTGCTAGGATAGAATTTCCGCCACATGTTAAAAAGAATGTGCATGCTCATTTATCATTCAAAAAGTTTTTTTTTTCTTTTTTGGTAAGAGCGAATGCACAAAACCTGTTAGTACAAAGAGAGAAAGGGAGACGCTGAGTGTGGGCGGAAGCGGGTTGTGATCCAGCACGGGGAGAGGCTTGAGATGAATATGCTGCCAGAGACATGGGCTGGGGACCGGGTGGCATGGGAAGTGGAAGGAGGGAAAACTGTTTCCAAGTGGCGGGCAGAATAGAAGCAGGGAGTGGGGTTAACAACTTTATTTTAAAATCCAATGAAGGGGTTATGAGGATTTGAGCCTTCACACTTCCAGTTTAAAATTTAAAAAGAAATACCAAAATGTTATCGCTTCTTAAAAGAATTTCTTTTTTTTCAAGAATACAGAAAAAAGAAGGTCTGAGTACAAAGGTGGTGGCTTCATAACAGGGGAAGAATCACAGGGCAAGTGTAGTAGCCAGGGTTATCCTGAGAAACAACCAGAAGGAAAGATACACACACACACATGCACATACCTGCACATACACAGAAACATACACACATGCACAGACACACACATACACACACAGACACACCCATACACATGCACGGACACACACACACTCAGACACACACACACACATACACATACATACACACACAGACACACCCATACACATGCACGGACACACACACACTCAGACACACACACACATACACATACATACATACACAGACATACACACATAAACAGACACACAGACCTACACACACATACACACACACATACACACAGACACACACAGACATACACATACACACAGAGGCACACACACACAGACATACACACACAGACACACAGACATCATACACACACATACACAGACACACACAAACACACACAAACACAGACAAGCACATATACACACACGGACATATAAAAACACACAAACACACACACAGAGATACACATATACACACAGAGACACATGCAAACACACACACAGATATACAAAGTACACACACACGAATATACAAATACACACAAAGACATACAGAGACACACACACAGACATACACCCACTCATACACAGACACATATGGATAATACACACACACAAAGAGAGACACACAGACACAGAAAGACACATATACACACAGAGACACACATATACAGACACACATATATACACATAGAGACACACACACGGATATACAAACACACACACGGTTATACAAACACACACACAGACACGTATAAACACATACACAGACACACATGGACACACACATACATATACACACAGAGACACACACACACACACAAACACAAACACACCCACAGAAATACAAACACACACACAAGCACATATTAACACACACACATAGATATACAAACACATACACAAACACACACATATACAAACACCCACTGAAACAGCTACACATACACAAACACACATGAACACACACGGGTATACACACACACAAAACACAGCTATACAAACACACACACAGATATACAAATATACATGTACAAAAACACATATACAAATACACACATACACACATGCATATACACTCATAAACGCAAACACACACATCACACATATATACAAACACATGCATATACAAATATACCCACATTTACACACACACATAAACATATTACACACATAAACACAAATACACATATATACAGTGTCCCTCATGGGGTAGAGCTCTGTAGGACCTCTCATGGATACCAGAGTCCACCGACGTTCAAGTCCCTGATACAAAATGACGTAGTATTTGCATGTAACCTATGCACATCCTCCTGTATACTTTAAATTGTCATTATAATTACTTACAATACCTAATACGATGTAAATGCTATGTGAATACTGTATTTTTTAGGAAATAATGACAAGACAAAGTCTTGAAGTGTTCCATACAGACATTTTATTTCTAAATATTTTAATCCAACAAGGCTGGTTGAATCCAGGGATGTGGAGTCCATGGATATGGAAGGCTGACTGTATGTGACTATATATATCTGGAGAGAGAGCTTTTAAGGAACTGGCTCACACATTGTGCTGGCATGTGGAAAAGCTGCAGGGCAGGCAGGGCAGGCTGGAGGCCCAGGGAAGAGCTGGTGTTGCAGCTTGAGTCTGAAGGCTGTTGGGAAGCAGATTTCTTCTTCCTTAGAGGACCTCAGTCTTTTTCTCTTGAAGTCGTCCACTGATTGGATGAGGCCCACCCACACTGTGGAGGGTCTCTGCTTTCCTGAAAGTTGATGGATCTAACATTAACCTCATCGACAAAATGCCTTCACAGCAACATCTAGACTGGGATTTGACCAAGCAACAGGCCATGTGGCCCAGCCAAGTTGACATAAAATTAACCATCACAGGAAGGAAGGAAGTGAATCATTCAAGCAAGATTTTGCGCTTTTTCTTGGAAAGTCGTTATTAGTATAGTTTCATTTCTTGGGAATGAGTGAGGACCTGTGCTGCTGGAGGAGTTGGCCCTGGGGGCCCCAGCCATGCCGTGAGTTTGTGCGGTCCTTCAGTCCACGCACTCCTGGGGTTGCAAGTCCATGCTGACAGGCAGGAAGGAAGGTGCTGGCCAGTCCCATGGCACTCCGCCCTCCCAGAGCACGTCAGGGAAATAGCCGTGAAATGTGGGTGAGCTTTAAAATAAAAGTCAGATCATGTGAGCCACTGACGTTTCCCATTTTGTGAAGACCAGAAGCCAAGTCAGTAGCCTAAACAGCCCGTGAGCTGGCTGGGTCGCCCCCCACCTCCTAGTTCACTCCAGGCACACGGGCCTGGGTGCACATCCTTAGACCCCTCTCACGGCTGTCCCCTCCTCCTGGAACCTCTTCCCTCACCACCTTCCAGCTAGGCAGGCACATCAACTTCTCAGTGAGGCCCCGGGCCACCACGCCCTTTCCAACCTGCCCAGCACCCTGACCCACCTCTTCCACTGCAGCAGTTGTCCCGTTTCCCACATGACCAGGTTAACTGATGCATGACATTTCTTACTGTTGAAAATGTCTACTTGTATAAATTGAAGGGCTACAAGTGCGGTTACGTTACATGGAAACAGTGCTTAGTGGTGAAGTCTGGACTTTAGTGTAACCATTGCCCAAATAGTGTATATTGTACTCAATCGGCAATTTTCTCATCCCTCACCTCCCTCCCACCTTCCTACCCCTCTGTGGCTCCAAAGTCTTTGATTCCACTCTGTACATCCATGTGTACACATTTTTTAGCTCACACTTAATGAGTAAGAATATGCAGTGTTTGACTTCTTGGTTTTGAGTTGTTTCAGTTAAGATAATGACTTCCAGTTCCACCCCTGTTGCTGCAAACAACATGATTTCCTTCTTTTTATGGCTGAGGAGTCTTTCCTTATCCAATCATTAGTTGACGGACACTTAGGCTGATTCCACATCTTTGCTATTGTGAATAGTCCTGCAATAAACATACAAGTTTAGGTATCTTTTTGATACAGTGATGTTCTTTGGGTGGATACCCAGTAACTAGATCAAATATTGTTCTATTTTAGTTCTTTGAGAAACCTATTACCTTTTATTTTCCATTCCACAATATCTGTTTCACAGGAGCAGGAGTTTTTGTCTTTTTTGGTTGACTTACATATCCCAAGCACCCAGAATCCTGGTGCATAGTAGACACTAAATATTTGTTAAATAAATGAATACTTTTCCAGTATGGCATGAGGCTTGGCATTGAGGTCACCCCTAAATCCCTCACCAACAACATTTCTGTTTTCTTTCTCCAGCCTAATGTGATTTGGGAAGACCAGGAGTCCTTTTCCATTTTCAAATTTTCTCTGGAGGCCTCCACATACAAATACCATGACAGTATTTGTACATCTATTTTAAATGATCTTACTTTAAATATAGAACACAAGTCTTCTATGAAAAATTTGAATTTAATATTTTAAAGGCTTTTTTTCTCTTTCTCAATACCAAGAATATACTTAGAGAAAAATATACTTCATTTTTATCAAATAAAAATAAACCCTTTTATATAGACTCATGCATGTATAAACACTGTTAGTCTTCCAGCATGCAGTCCAATGTTATTTACATTTTCCAAGGATGAAATGTAAAATTTTACGGTTTGGTCTTTCTGCTTAGCACATGTTCAACAAAAACAAACAAACAAAGCAGATACTTAAATCTCAGGCTGGGAAACAGTAGACAAGATTTACCTATTTTCAGAATAACAATTTTACGTTGCAAATGTAGCCAGACTTTTGGGACAGGCATAGGCATAGACAAAACTATTGATTTTCTAGTATTAAATTATCTTGTTGTCTTTACCCCCTTCTTGTTACTAAGATGAGTTATTCTGAAAACTCAATCTTGAAAATGTTGATGCTTTCTCCCAGAAGAAAAGGTCTTGTTTGCAGTGGGTTGGTGTGTGTTGTGGGCACCTGGATGAACAACGCAACGACTCAGAGAAAAGTGTGGCGTCTAAGAGTGAACAAGAAAGAAGCACTCTGAAAACAACAAAAAAACCTTCCAGTTTTAAGAATTGGGGAAGGGATGAACCCATAAAGCAGGAGAACTTCCCTAACTGGAAGTTGATGCCGGAAGTGAGTGTTACAACTTTCAGAGGCGACTATGTACACATTCTGCCTCGGTGCCCTTGTTTGGAAAAGTATACCAAATTCAGGCATTTTGAGCTGCTAGCAGCTTCTCTTCTTCTTCTGTGATAAGCCCATTGGCTTTCCTTTGTCCTGGCCAGTCCCTTAGGAAGAGTGAGTTAGGGGAAAAGATCATTAGTTAGCCATTTTACGTTTTCTCATTTTATAGTCCTCATAAAAACAGCAGGAGCCAGTCTGTTTGCAGGCATTCGCTCTAGGGCCAGCAGTGGTCTCACGGTTCCCACGCATGTCAATCTGAATCCCCACAGCTACTTCCGCTTTCTCCCCACTGCATATCAGCAGGAAGCTCAGAACAGAAAGTAACTTCCAAAGGCAGCTGGGATGTGGCAGATCTAGAATTTAAGGCCAGGTCTGTTCTGACTGCCAGAACCACGCCTTTTTTCTTTCTTTCTTTTCCTGCTGAGTGCCTGCTGCACGCAAGGGACCGCTGGAGGCATTTCCATACACATAATCTTAGTCATCCTCACGGCAACGCTAAGAGGAGACATGGCTATTGTTTCCATGCTTCCATTTTAAAGATGGAAAATGAAGTTCGGCAAAAGTCTATATTTTGTCCAGGGGAATTGTGGAATGGGAAAGGGGTAAAGGCAAGATTTGAACCTGGGCAATGAGTCTTTAGAACAAAGGCTCCCATCTTTGTTTCTCTGTGCCTCTGACCAGCTCAGGTTTTTCTTCCCTGGGAAATATTTATAAAGTATGATCATATCTATGGACACAGTAACACTTTTTACAAATTTAAAATTGGAGATCTTTCAAGTCACATTATTCTGCTGTAATCCAAAACTAAACTAAATTAATAACGTGGCTGAGAATATTTTTTACTATTTGGGAATTCATAAACTTGCTTCTATATAACCCATGGATCAAAGAGAATAATAAAACTGAAATTTAAAACCATTTAGAAACATATAAGAAAGGAATATTTTATTTTAAAACCTATGGAATCCCCAAAAACTCAACTCAGGAAAAAACTCTGTATTGGCAGAAATGCCTTCACTATTAAAGAAGAAAGACTAAAAATAAAGGAGCTAAATACACATGATAAAAATTTAAAAACAAAACATGAAAGTGTGAAGAGAGAATGTATTGCTAAAACTAACATGTAAAATAAGGGAAAGTACAAATAAATACACAGACTGATATTCTGAAACCAGAAGTGGCTGAAGAGGCCTGAATTATAGGGCTGTGAGAAGGTCTGTGGAGATCACCTTGTCTGGGTACAGCGGACAGCAGCTCAGGCTTCACCCTGGAAACCCCGGTTTTAACCCTCACCTTGCCAAACCCAATACAGAAGCTACAATAAATCCAAATCTGCTGTGACATGAAAGAAAACAATTAAAAACTTGCATGGCTATGCTTTTCTCAGTTTGGAATAGTATGCATCAGCGTGGGGCTATGGACTCCTGGAAGAACCTGTATACTGAATACCATGTTGGCTTTTGTAAATAGAATTCTACATACATGCTCTAAGGGTTAATCATTCCTGGGAATCTGTGCCATATCTAGTTCTAAAGTGCACATCCCTTTCTCCTTCTTCAATCTAGTTTATCTGTTGAAAAGTTGACATTTTCGCTAATTTTATTTTCTTCAGCCTTATACCATACTTAGTGACTACTTTCCAGGTCAGTTCACCTAGATATGACAGGTCTGAGACTTAAGTGGTTAGTTAGGTTGATCTGCTAGGAGTGGTGTGGTCCCTGCTGTTACCTTATTTAATTCATGGCAAAGGTGTAGAGGGGAGTATTCATTTACAACCAAAAAGGACTGGCAACTACAGTCAGTCACAGTGAATTGCTGGAATTACAAATGGTTCCCAACTTATGATGGTTCAACTTAAAGATTTTTTGACTTTATGATGGTATGTAAATGATAGGTATTCATCTATCATTAAAGGACGGTAGAAAGCGTTCCTTAAGTACCCATCTGTATTAGTCTGTTTTCATGACGCTGATAAAGATATACCTGAGACTGGGCAATTTACAAAAGAAGAGGTTTAATGGACTCACGGTTCCATGTGGCCGGGGAGGCCTCACAATCGTGGCAGAAGGTGAAAGGCACATCTCACATAGTGGCAGACAAGAGAATTGTTAGAGCCAAGCAAAGGGGTTTCCTCTTATCACTACCATGAGAACAGTATGGGGGAAACTGCCCTCATGATTCAATTATCTCCCACTGGGTCGCTCCCACAACATGAGGGAATTACGGGAGCTACAATTCAAGATGAGATTTGGGTGGGGACACAGCCAAACCATATCACCATCCAACCATTGTTTTTCACTTTCAGGACACTATTCAATAAGTTACATGAGATATCGAACACTTTATTATAAAATAGGCTTTGTGGTTTTGACTAACCCTAGTGCTCTGAGCACATTTAAGGCAGGCTAGGCTAAGCCCTGATGTTGGTTAGGTTAGGTGTATTAAGTGCATTTTGACTTAGGATATTTTCAGCTTATGATGTGTCTGCCCTAAATTGAGGAGCGTCTGTATTCTTAAAGGTTTTGGCCAGGCTTAAAGAGTTTGCCTTATACCATTGACCAGGAAGGTATATATGAGAAACGCATGCCTTTATGTAATGAATGAGTTTCTGATAAACTGTGGAAATCTTTACTGTCAATGAAATCAAGTTGTAAATGGAGGAATAATTCTCAGGTTCATGGGAATATCTTAGCAAGTCACGGATTTACCTCCATGTATTGATCTCTCTTCTGAAAACTTGTTTATATGAGATTTGCCTAAATCAGATTTCAAAAACATAAGATCAGATTTCGCCAGTACTTTATGGTTACTGAAGTAATATAATTTGACTGAAAACAGATGGGATAGAGTTTCATGGCATATATTACTAACTTCGCTATAAAATAGAGATATTTAACTTATAAACTTGCTTTTATATGGGGAGAGCATTTTAACTGGTGCCCCTACAAAATGATCTTGCTTTAAGAAATCTGTGAATACTGTGAATACTGAATATAAACATCCTGCCTTAGAGAATAAAGCACACACACACTGTATATATGTATATATACACATATATATGATATAAAGCACACTATGTATATATGTGTGTGTGTGTGACATCTAGCTGCTTTTCATCAGTTTTATAATCCATGTGTGCGAAATCTATAAAACGAGCCTAAATCCTAGCTATTAAAGCTGCCTCTGAGGGCTTCTACGAGTAGTGATGGAAGTGAATTAATTGGGTCCTTTGAGTGCAGTCACGCTAAACACAGTCATGGAGAGATATACACAGCAGTCAACGGGAAGGTGGCAGCATGGGCGGCTGGCTTCCTCTTCCTAGGTGGACCCCAATCCTAAGTGACCATGTGAATGGGCTCAGGTTCAGTTCTGGGCAGTAAATGGGCAGAGGCACCTGGGCTAAAATTGGGCTCTTCAGGGGTTTTGCTCATTCTGTGATCACTCATGGGTCGTTGTGCTTACTGTATTCCCAAAATAATAAAATTACCAAGTTTACCTGTCTCAGGGGAAGAAGGTTAGAAAAGCTTAATCAAGGTAGTTAAAAAAACAGAAGAGGGTTTCACTCTAGCCTATCACCAGATGACATTTACAAAAACAAGTAGACTTCAGGAATTTGTAGTAAGCATCATTTGTTGTTGATTCTTAAAAAAAAAGTTAGTGAACGTTTTACCCAAAAAGGGTGATTCTAACACTGATATGTTGAAAACCTAGGAAATCAGTCTCTTCACCAGAACAATCTGATCTGAAAGATGGATCAGATAACCCTAGTCTGTAGACTTATAAAATGCCATTTGTTAGACACCAAAAATTAGAGAGAAGGCAATGAAATGTGATCAATAGGGACATCTTATAGCTCTAAGATAATATGATCAGCACTTCCTGCACACTGTGAGACTCTACTATAGTAACCCATTTCATTCTTCACTGAAAGTATGGATAATGCTAACAGGTTGGGATATTTTAAGACCCCAGGAATCTTAAACCCTGTTTACCACTCCTAACTTGACGAATTTCCCCGTAAACAATGTCACTGATACTGGGTAACTCCAGAAACAAGAAAAAGATATTTATAGGAAGTATTCATATTTAAATTAAGGTGATTATATCATGATTTGTTTGTCAATTACATAAGATTATCAGATAAAAATTACAGTAATTTTTAGCTTGGTTTTGGTTGTTCAATTCCAAGTTTTTAATCAAGCAAGAGAATTGTTCAGAATGCACATGTTAATCTTGCCTGAACTTTTAGGATCAAATGAGTTGAATCCAAGTTAATGATGTTCCATTATATTTCTCAGTGTACCTGTGGGAAGGCCTTTATGTTACAGATGGAAAAAAGCAGCAGCAGCTCTATGGTAACTATGATATAATTGTCTTAAAGCCACCCTTTGTTTCCTGTACTTTGCTGAAATGCATTTCTTTGTGACTCGTGTTAAGAGGTGGATTAGGGCTTGTCAGTCTACATGCAATAAAACAAGCTGCATCCTTGCATCAAGATGCTCACATAAGGACCAGAGATCTGCTGTTAGTCGTTTTGGGAAGGAAGGGATATACAAAATCAACATGGAATGTGCAAATTGTTTACCCACTGGAAGCTTTCTCTCTTTGATTCCCCGGAAGCCCTCAACCATCGGTGTGTGGTTGGATTATTTCTTCTGGCTCCCTGCCAGGTGCTGCAGCTTCTTGCAAATGCAACCTTCCAGGTGTCCCTTCCGGTCAGTTCAACCGCTAGTGCACATACTTGGGCTGGGGACAATTGAGTCCTTTAAAAAATGACCAGTATGACATGGAAAGCAAAATCCACAAATACTTTAATGCCACTTAGCCTTGGTGTATTCTTTTTTAAATTTGAATTTTGCCTTGTTACGTTAGTGATGTCTTTCAGCCTGAGGTTCTCTGGGCTCAGCAGATGAATTTCTTATAATATGTAGAAAGTAAAATTGAGATATATTATGAATGTTTCAAATCAGGAAAGTATAGGGCAGGACAAGCACAATATTCCTGGGTAGAGATCTCTGGAAATTTCCAATGGAAATCCCTATATAAATAGGAGTGTTGGAGGGAGGAGAAAAGTAAGCTTTCATGCCACCGGTAGGTCATAATAATCTAATTGGATACCTGGAGTCAAGTGAGGAGACAGTGATTTCAATTCAGGAGACTTGCAAGGGTTAGCTTGCATGCTGTACTCATTGGCTGTAGTTAGGAACAATAAAACCCTAATCAATTACTACTCAAATGTATCTTTCACCATTAGGAAAATCATGCCGGTGCCAAAGAGCTCTGGAGCCGGGGAGGAGATCCTCCTTTGTTGACCTTGCCTTTGTTGATGATGGCAATATTAGTGCAGCATGTAAAACGCAAAGTTATTAAACCCCAGTTTCCGAGCCAAATAAAATGAATATGGCAATGGGATTATGGAAGATATGCTGCTTGTCTGAACTTCCCCTTCCTTTAACTCCCAGTCTGAGAGTTATTGCCAGGTGTCTCTGGCTCACCAATCAGTCCTATAGATAACAAACACAGCTGAAAAAAACAAGGTCACTCATCTTTTGGCTTCTGTGAGTTTTTTTTTCTCATACGGCTTCATTCAAAAGATTTAATATACAAATTTCTACTTACATCTCCCAATTGGCTGCTCTTGCAGATGCTGGGTAGACTGTGTGTGTGCCAGCAACCAGGCCTGACTCAGTCTAGACCAGAGCCTTCTGTAACTTACAGTCCTTGAGAAACTACGGTGCTTCTTGAAGCATCAGCAGCTGAGAAGGCCTGATCCCTGCATCAAACTTTCTGTCTCCTTTTTCCATTCTGCACTTGAATAAGAGAAGCTCAGGGACAAAAAGCATTGTCTCCTCATTAAAAACTGTGCAAAAGTCAAGGTCTGATGTCGGAACACTTCGCTCATGTGAATGAACCCTGCCTAGCTTTGTGTCCCAAAATGCCAGTCCAATTCTGGTCTAGACCAGAACAAACTCACAGTACTCACTTGTGCCTCAGGCCATGCCTTAGATCCTTTTCTTTTCTCCCTTTCCTTCCCCTTCTTTTCCCTTTCCTTCCCCTCCCCTCCCCTTCCTCTCCCCTCCCCTTCCTATCCCCTCCCCTTCCTCTCCCCTCCCCTCTCCCTTCCCTTCTTCCTTCCCCCTTCCCCCTCCCCATTCCCCATTCCCTTCCCTTCCCTTCCCTTCCTCCTTTTTCTCTCTCTTTCTCCTTCCTTCTTTCCTTCTTTCTCTCTTTCTTTATCTTTTCTTTCCTTTCTTTCTCTGTAAAGAGAAAGGAATCAGTTCTCCAATTCTCTGGATTAAATGAGCCATTTTAATCCTTACGTCTGAGACAAATCTGGAAGAGCCAACAACATTTCTTTCTCCTGTAACTGCATCAAACCTCTTGTATACATGTCAAGGTCTATTATAAAAATTGGGTTATCAGCATTTAAAATGTTTGCAAGACAAAGATTCCAGAGTAACAGATGAAGAGCTACTTATTTCAAGTAACAGGAACAATACACAGTTCAAACATCGCATAGTAATTCGTATGTGCACTGAGGTAGTATCATGGTGAGACAAACTCAGTGGCAATTTTGGCAACCCTTGAGAGACTTGTAGACCCATTTGTACAAAAGGTGTCCATAGAGTAATCAGGGCATACCATCCTTTATAATTTCAGCCCCCAGCCAACCCTTTTCATCCAGAATGTCTATGACCACTTTCTATTTAAAAGCTTTAAACTGGACTTTAGTTCTCTTTAAGAAGTATTTTCTTTTAGGCTTATTATTCTTATTGATATATAATTATCTCACACTGCTTTTATTTAATTCTTAAAACACAGTCTCAAACACAATTTATATATTTGACTTGTAAAAGTTTGGTGAAAGCGTTGATTATTTAAGCAGAACTGATGGTTGTGTTCTAACTTGTATCTGTGTTTGAGAACTGAAAACTGTTTCAGCACTCTACAAATGCCAATAGATTTCTACAGTGACTTGATATTTTTTAATGGCAACATCCTTGAAATCTACTTCTGTGTCATAACACAGCAATGTTATATAATAGAGTTAATATTCACATGGTTATCCTAAGAACTTAGTATTGATTGTATAATCTCAGCAATACTTTTTAACACCAGTATCTTCATGGCTACATACAGCCATTATGCAGAGATTATTTTCAGGAGATAATTAATGTTTTTCTTTTGATTAGTGAAAATCTCCACTTGGGTCTTACTTTAATCAAGAAACACATGTTTCTGCCGTTGAAAAGAAGCCTTAAAAAAAAAAAAAAAAGAAAGAAACACACATAACCCCTTTCTCCAATAGAATGGATTCTTAACACCTATTCAAAATATTGTTTTAACCATTTGCATATCATCAAAAATACTCTAATTAGAAACTAATTTAATTAAAATTTAAAAATTAGAACTAATTCTAATTTAAAAATTAAAAACTATTCTGTTTATTAAATAAATAATAAGTAACCTATACTGGTTTTTACTTGCTTTATAACATGAAGTGATAACACAACTGCAATTTGTTTTACAATTAATTGGTTGGAATTAATAAAAATAATTTAATGGAGTGAAGGATAAAAGACTACAAGTTGGGTTCAGATTATACTGCTTGGGTGATGGGTGCACCAAAATCTCACAAATCACCACTATAGAACTTACTCATGTAACCCCCACCTGTTTCCCAAAAACCTATGGAAATAAAAAATAAAAAATAAATAAAAACAATTTAATTGAAACTGAAGATCTAGGAATATTGGTGGTAGCTAAAGGAGTTGCTTTTATCATCTTGGTCTGTTTTCAAGGCTGTCCCCTATAAAGTATTGACTTTAATAATATTTTTAAAACCAGAATTATCATGGCCTTTTATTTTGGGTTTGACTATAACAACGCACTGTAAGAAGCTATCCCTTACTTTCGTCAAGATGTGTTAACATCAATAGTAATGGAAATTTGTAATCAGCTGGCACTCAGGTGACAGGAAGGCCAGCAATTATTGAGTGCCTATTGTGTGTTGGCTTTCATTAAAGGTTATGAATAGTTGGAGAGGCAGTCTCCCTGATGTCAAGCTGTTTAAAATGGAGCTGTCAATGCAAATTACATGTGCATTAACTTTCTTAACAAGAGACTTAACCCAACATGTTGAGATGTGCAGAAAAAAACACATTAAGTTCCAGGAGTCGAGACAACAAAGCTATGATGAATTAGGGATGAGAAAAATTGAAGGAGGTTTCCTGGAAATACAAACTAAAAACTAGAGTGAGGGACTGCGGGGGTGGTGGGTCGGGAGGATGTGAATAAATGCCTGGAAGCTGAACTCCATTTTAATGACACCAGGTAGTAAATAAGGTATCCTATTAGAATGGAGAGAGTTTGTGTGATATGACACATCACCCCTGAATGACATTTACATTAATTTAGTAGCTATTAAATGGAAAAAGTCCGACATGTAAAACTCACATGATTTTATTGAGCTTGGGAACAACAGACACTTGCTTGTGATTTATTTTGCTGTGCATTTTAAATAAGTTACAAAAATTAAAATCACAGTAAAGAGAACATGCATTTTGGTAGACATCTGTATAAGTAGATGAGTTTAACATTTAGTTTTCTTTGGTTTTATATATTCATAAAGAAAGGTTATTATTTTAAAAAGGAAACAGGGTTTTCAAGAATCAATGATGTGAAATTTACAACTGTAAGTCCTAATGCCCACAGTTGTAAAATAAAATCAGTTAAGACACAGACTTGCACGTTTACCAAAAAGTTCATAAAATATTAACCATGTTAGTTACAAACCTAACTCTTAGATTATTAAAATGGGTGCATGGTTAAATTATCATGAAGAAATTTCATACTTTTTAAAGGAAAATCCTCATTTAAAAATTTCTTAGGCTCTACTTAGACGCATGTTTTTATGAACATAAAATCCAAATTAAGTAACAATCAGGCAGATATTATTTCCTCTGTAAATAAATGTTAGGCATAAATACTAAAAGTAATATAGAATTAACTTGATTTAAAAATAACAACATATAGAAGAATGTTTGGAGAATTTAAATGTACTTATGGTTGTATAGCTCCATTAATTTAAAGTTTCATTAGCAATAAAAAACTCTTGATCATTTTCCTTGGTAAAAGGCAGAGACAAATGTTTTATATTCTTTTAAAATGATGGTCATCATTATTTTGGCATCTGGTGTTAACTACCCTCTTAATATTCTTTTAGTTTTTTTTTTTCTTTGCAACGTGGGCTTGGAATTTCCTCAGCTGAAAGTAAGGAAAATGGTTTATTTTACCGAGCGCACTGCAACATTGTGCATTTCTGCCATCGCTCTTCCTCTTCTCCTAATGACAGTATGCTTACATTGTGTTATAGTCTAATAACCTTTTGTCATGTAACTATATTGCAGCCTTTATGGGAACTGTCAGAACGCAGTGTTCCCTCAGTTATGGGCCGGTGCCTTTATTCACAAAAGGTTTGGAGTAACAAAGGTGTAGTGTCACAGCCCTCTCCTTTTTCTGATATGTCAGTAAAGAAACTCAAAGGGAAGGAAAGGAATCCGCAAGCAGCGCATTCTCCAGGCGCGCAGCACCTGAGCACGGGTGAGTGACGGAGCCTGTATGTCTGCGCCTTTGTCATTAAAGTCTTCAACTAAGCAAAGTTCATGAAGGAGAGAAAGTGACTGAATGCCTCTGAGACTTACAGTAACAAACGTGGACACCAGGATGAAGGAGGGAGATCATGTATGAAAATCTCAGAGCGAATCAGTAAACCCCTCCTCAAGTTGTTTTCTCTTCCGTTGTTATGCTTTGTGATTTTTAATTTGTCCAGGAAAACGTCCCTTCCAGCAAGCACTTGGAGAAAAGGACGAAAGGTAAACAGGAGGTTGATTCTGGGAAAGGGTTAATGAAAATTCTAAAGGTTGCCTCCTGATTTAATAAGGAATCCCAGGACAAATATTTGGTGTTTCCCACCCCGTCTCCTGCGCTCACAAGGGGGCTTATAGGCAAGTTAAATTTATATTTTCTTGGAACTGAAAAATAGTTTTAATAACTCCAAGATGCAAATAAAGAAACTTAAATGACAAGGAGAAACAATTTTGCGTGTAAAGGAATGAACAATAAATACTCGAGGAGAAACTCGTCTTCCCTAAACGTGTGGGCAGCCCCCAGACCCTTGCTGCCTGGTGCAGCCACGACGGCACAAACTGCAGACTCGCAGCAAAGTAACTGGAATGGAATCTGCACGGCCAGAGAAGCGTGAAGCCGGGAGGCTGCCGGCAGCCTGGCTCAATCATTTTAGTTTTTTCTTTGCCGAAAAAATTAAGAAACAAGGGCAGCGCCCCTAAGGTAAGAGTCACTGGAATCATTTTCTTCTTCCACAAATATAGGGATTCTGACCTAGTGAGTGCCAAGGCTGTTGCCCGTTACACGCGACGCTCAGAATCCATCCGGCAATCGCGGAGACATCTGTGGATTTTACTGGGGGAGGGGAGCCCCAGCATGTCCCTCGCATCCCAACTGCTCAGCTTGGTGCAAATACAGAAGTGTTATTTTCCATTGTGGGGAGTTTAGATGGGAGTCGGGGAAAGCATTGACTAGTGAGGAATCTGGAGCACGCTTCAAATAAAAATACATGTGAAACTGGATAGAAAGAAGAAAATGTGGCGGGCGAGAAATGGCCCCGGGACCTGGCACACACCGGGAGCCCAGGGCCCTGGGTCAGCCCGGTTGCTGCACCGTAGCGCGCGCCCGTTTGGCCCTTCGTGAAAGCTGGGCTTTGGCGCGTGTGCTCCACTCCGGGGAAGGTGACTCGTCCAGACAGTCCGGACAGCCCGTGCCACCGTGGGACAGAAGAGCCACCGTCCCTCCTCCGACCCAGCGCGCCACGGTGGCCCCGCAGCGCGTGCCTGCCCGAACGCGGACACCTGCGCATCTGTGTGCGCTCTTGCGCTCCAACTTCCCCAAACTTCTGGCGGCTCCTAGTTCTGAGCGCCCATTGGGTGGCTCATTTCCCTTCAGTGGCAACTGCCTGGATTCATTGGTACGGAAGGGGATGGGGGTGTCCAAGAAAGCCGCAGATGGCAAGGCGGTCTCAGGGTTTGGGACAATGATCTCTCAGTCTTGCTCATTTTGGCCACAGTTTGCCCTTTCCGTTCTCTAAGCCCAACCAACGCAAACTGGGCTTGTGCACAAGAAGTTGGTTTTAAAGCGAGTATCCGAAAGGGAGTCCTGGGGAGGAACCGTATTGCAAACCCTACTTTATGGGAAACACTGTGAGTTGATTTAAACTCCAACCAAAGGTCCGAGTTGGAACTCTCTCCCGGGAGCTCTGACTGAGCACAGCTGGGTTGGAGCTGCTGGCCCGCCACCAGGAGGATTCCCTGGCTTGGGCAACTGGCAGGCCGACGTGGCTCGCCCAGCAACGCACAGCTGGAGCAGCTGCAGGACTCAGGATTTAGATTCCGGAACACCGGACCCAGATGTGACAAGGCCGGGCAGAGACGCAGCTGTTGCTCCATCCGCCCTCCCCGGCCCCGGGTGCAGGCAGCGCGCAGAGGCTCACTCGGGTGCGGGAGCCTGGCGCAGGGGCCGAGTCCCTCGGGGCGCGCTACGTGGGCGCGGAAGGCGGCGGCGGCGGCGGCGTGGGGAGCGCCTGCTCCGCCAGTGGGCGTCTTCTGCCGCCGCCGCCACCACCGCCTCCACGGGCAGCGGCACTGCGGCGCTTTTTTCCGCTGCTTTCGAGCAGCCGCCGAGGCTCAGCCGCCGGAGCGCGCACACACCACGCCACGCCTGCAAGGAGGGTCTCCGCCGTCCCTCTCCCCGGCCCGGGAGGACGCCGATTGTGCGCGCCTGAGGGTAGCCAGGCGCCGTCGCCGGGGCCTGGCCCCCGGCCCCGGGTCCTCCCGCAGCCTAAGCCGAGCACAATGTGAAGACTAGACTGGGAGGGAAGCCGAATACCAGAGAGGAGGACCAGGCAGCGGTTCGGGCGGCCGGCAAGGGTGGGCAGGTCCTGCGGGGGCGGAGCCCACCGAGCCCCGGCCCCCCTCGCCCCTCCCGCCGGCGGCCTGCCCCCTCCGCGGCCCGGGGAGGAACCATGGCCAGCCCCGAGGAGCCTCTTGCTCCCCGCCCCCAGGGTCCCCCGCCAGCGGCAGGGGACGAGCCGGGCTGCGGCCCCGGCAAACTCCGCCTGGAACCCCGGCGCAGCGCGGCCGGCGGGGGGAGAGCGGCGGGCCCGGGCCTGGCCCCCGAGTGGCCTGGCCGCGGCCGGGCCGAGCGCGCCGCGCCCCCGCGCCCGCCCCCCTCCTCCGCAGGCCGCGCCAGCCCAGCTGGGGGCCCCGGCGCCCTCTCTGCGCGCGGCGGCGGTTGCGGCTGGGTCGCGGCCCGCGCTCCCTTGGCGCTCGCCTTCTCCTCCCGGGTCCCCTCCTCCTCTCCATCTTCCTTTTACTTCTGGCCGCCGCCCCCCCCGCCCCCTCCCTCTTTTCTCCCCTCCTCATCTGCCTTTCACCTCCCCGTGCGTCTCCCAGGAAGGGAGGGCGCAGCGGCGGCGGCGGCGGCGGCGGGAGGAGGCGGCGATGCTGGCGGAGGAGGAGGAGGACGACAAGAGGCAGCTCCCTTGAGCGTCCCCACCAGCAGTAGTCACCGCGGCGGCGGTGGCAGCGGCAGCGGCGGCGGGCGGCGGCGGCTCTTCCTCTCGCCTGCGCTCCAGGGCTTGCTTCTCCCAGCCCGTGCAGGGCCCCGGCCGCCGCCGCCGCCCCGGCTCCCACTCGGCCAGGCCGCCCGCCGCGCGGGCTCCCCCGGCTTCCCCGGCGCCGGCCCAGGCGGCGGCGGCCGAACTCCGCGGCGTCCCCAGGGCGCCGGCTTCGCCCTCGCCGCCGCGGCCGCGCTGCTCTTCGGCTCCGACATGGAAGATGGACCTTCTAATAATGCGAGCTGCTTCCGAAGGCTGACTGAGTGCTTCCTGAGCCCCAGTAAGTGGCCTGCTCCCCGTTCCCCGGTGGTGGGGCGGCTCCTCATCCCCTAGGGGGCAGGTGGGGGGCTTGGACTGCTGGGTGGGAAGCGGGTGTCGAGCGAGGTGCCCGTGCCTGGGCGTGGAGCGCCCAGCGGGCTTCTCTGGAGGGGAGGAGCCGGTGCCCCTGGCGAAGCGCGGGAGCTTCGGCCGCGCAGGGACGCCGGGGTTTCTCAGGCTTCGCGTGCGCTCGGGGAAAGGGCGGCCCAGGAGGGCGGCGGGAGCTGGGCGTTTCGAGCGGGACCTGCCGGCTGCTTCTCCGCCCCTCGTGGCGTTTCTGGCCACACTCGTCCGGCGCGTATTTATACTCTAAACTTTGTGACCACTTAGGTTCCTCCCTCTTGAGCCTGTGGCCACTTGGCTGGAGCAGATGCGCTTCCTTCTACTTGGGGGTCCAGCCCACCGGGTCCCTGTAGCCGCGGTGAGGGAGGCCAGGGCCTCGGAACCCCGCGTTTCCAACTGTGAAGGCACCGCAGTTCTCCGGGACTCGGAGTGGGCGCCCGGCCTCCCACCCCTCGCAGTGACCGGCATCCAGAGCGTGGACTGGCGGGGTGGAAACGGGTGCACCTCCACCCAGGGGACGCATCCCCACCCCGGGCCGCATCCTGTTGGTCCCGGGCTTCTCTGGGGTCCGGGCTGGTAGAAAAAAGGGAAGGACAATAGGTCGCTAGGGTGGAAGAGAAAAGCGCCGCCGCCTCCGACTCGCGGGATGCGCCCCCAGGCCCACTGTGCGTGGCCACTCCTCCTCGCCACCCGCGGGAGCGGGGCTGAGAGCGCGCTGGGGCAGAGGTGGTAGAAGGCGTGTCACGGGGTTGGGGGACAAGACTGAGCAGAAAAGTCAAGGTAGGGGTTCGCCAGAAGGAACCAGGCAGGCGGGAGACGGTGAGGAAAGAGGAGGCGCCCGGTGCGCAGAGGAGGGGGGCGTCGCGGTCGCGGATGGAGGGCGAGCAGGGTGAGGACGGGAAGACCGCGGCGGGGCCGGGTGGGAGCACCTCCTGGTCCAGGAGGTCGCGCCCATGGGTCCCCGGGCGACTCCGGCGCCAGTCGGGGCGGGCGCGGTTTCCCGCGGCCCAGAGCGCGGCTCCGGAGCCACCGTCCACCGCGTGCGCACCCGAGCCTTTGTCTGAGTCTCGCTTAGGAGCCGCGTTTCCGCGGCGCCTTCTCCGGGCCGACGCTCTTCCAGGATTGCTGTTTCGGTTTCCCGCTCCCAACTGCGGCTTACTCCCAGGCTTTGGCCCACCCGGGTCTCTAGGGCACCCGAGGTCGAGCCCCTCCCTGCGGCCAAAGCTCACCGCCCGCCCAGGCACCATTGGGGTGCACTCCCCCGGCTGGCGAGCGTATTCGCGCCAGGATAGGCCGCTCCTTGCAACCCCGGTTCCCGGGCATGGGCCAGTCCACGGCGGCCGCGTGGTCAGCGGCCTCTCGCACACCTGTGAGGGCTCGCTGCTCTCACTTGATTGGCTGGCCGGGCGTGGGTGAAGTGCTCCCAGCTGACCCGCAAGTCCTCCCCCAGGTGTCTGCCTCCCAACCCCGCTGCAGTCTAGGTGGGGAAGGGGTGTGGAGATGGGTGTGCATGGACAGAGCATGTGGCCTTCTCTGTTGGCCAGAGATGTGGTCAGTAGAAGCACTTTTCCTTACTGAAGTGTCCCTTGGCCACGCATTGAAGGTGGTAGAGGATGGGGCCCCACCACCTCTCCGGGGGTTTTGGGATCAGCCTATAGGCCTGGTCTAGGACTGGGGTTCCTCCCGGTACCTTAACTGGTGGGCTTGTGAATTCTTTCTTAAAAAAATAAACATCTACTTTTCTCAGTTGACTTTTGATTTGGGGTGGGGAGTTGAAGTCAGCTCTGCCTTGCAGTGACAGGCTGCTCTGGGGGAAAGGGTGCTACTGAGGCACGGGATTCCAGGCTTCTGGAAAAAGCCCCTGGTCCTGAAATGATGGGGCTTCTGTTGGTGCTGCTGGAACTGCTGTTGGCTCGTGTGTTCAGGGCCATGCTGGATGTTTTGGAGGGGAAGAGAGATCTGCAGCTCTGGTTAGAGGGTGGAGTTCTCTTGGGATTCCTAGGACGCTCTCCCTTTAGGAAGACAATACCTGGAGAGGAGAAGGGTCTGTTCTGCAGAAAGGCCCAGCCAGGAGAAGCTGGTGCGTCAGAGAAACCATATTCATCAGGGAACACTCAAGAGCGGCCTCCTTGCCCCATACCCTGCCCTGAGCAGTAGCTTTGGGCTTGAACAGGAGCAAAAGGTTAGGACAGTCTTATTTGGGACATGACTAAGGTAGTAAACAAGAAGATACTTTTAAACAAAATCAATTATCAGACCCACTTCACTCAAGCTTGGGAAGGGGATAGATGGATTCTTAAAGGAGAGTAGCCAGTTTCTGCTCTGACACTCTTACCTCTACTTTTTGGGTCTTTATTTCTATGTGTTGCTGCATGACAAGCCACTGGTCTGAATTGCTAAAGTACCGACGTTTGACAGATTTTTGTGCTATTTGTCGTTTAAAAAATCAGTCTTTTGAAAAAGAATTTCTAGATTCCCTAAAAATTTAAAAATGCCCAAATGCATACAAATGTGTCTAATTGTTGAGTGTTATTCCCTTTTTTTTTTTTCTTTCAGTTTGATCTTCTGTTGGTCTGATATGCAAGTTGTCATGCAAAGGCTGTTTTGTCCAGTTACAGTTTGTATGAATGCTGGTTTTATTTTTATTACCATCAAAAGCAAATCATGTGTAGAGGGTATGACATGCCAGCTCTGCTTCTGTCCATTTTAGCTCTGCGTTTTGGCTCTTCACACTGACCGGCTGGTTCGCTCACTCATGCACCAAACAACACTTAGTAAGAGCTACTGCCAGGACCCAGGCCCCAGAGACAGAAAGAAAGAAAGAAGCCTAGTAGAAGCCACGAAGCTGCTGTGGGAGGTGTTCGCCATCCAGTAATAGAGATGGAGTACCCTAGAAGCAGGTTTGACATTAATGTCCAGAGGTCAGTGGCCACCATGCCCAGTGCCCTTACTCTGCCCTTATCAGGCCATTCCTGACTTCACCTCATCTCCTGCCATCTGCCTCTTAATTGCTGACCTCTGGGCTCTTCCTCAGGCACCCAGCTTCATACTTCATTGTTAGCAAAGTTGCCATTGGGGTAGGAAATACTCTTGTGTCTGGAGAGCCCAGTGTTTGCTTGTGCAGTGGAGAGAGGAGAAGTAACGTGGGACAAACCAGTGTGAGTGGCATTTGTCTAGACCAGATTGTCTGCGCTAGTGGTCACTGTGGCTGCCCTGATGTAACACGGCTGCAGGATGTGCCGAGATTAGAAACTCTGAGGCACACCTGTGAATAAGGAGAAGAGTCAGAAGCCACAAATACACCTGCACCTCTCTCTGTTTGTGTTTCCCTGGTTAGCTACTCTGATGACATAAAGAGATAAAGACAAAGGAAAACCCCGGTTGGTCAAGGAGGATACCAAGAAAGTTAGGAAAATAAAATTGTGAATGCAGACTGCAGATAGCTTCAGAGTACAATTGGTTGTATATTTCCCAAATATTCAAAACAGGAGGTGTGTATGTTCCCAGGAATTGTGGAGTTTAAATGTGCTCCGCACTCATCAGTAACTACTCTTACTGTTTCTTGAGACATAAGATACCGTGCGACCAACACTTGAACAAACTGAGATAAATACGATCTCTTTTAAGAGCAAATGTGTTTAACACGTACAAACTACACTAGACTTCGCCTTTAACTTCTGTTTGTGGGCTCAGGGAGATGGAGGTCGCAGAACAATGCAGGAACAACACTCAGCGGTAGAAATGGGTCTAAATCAGCCAACAGCCAACTCATAGACACTTGTTGAGTACCTACTGAGTGTAAATTGTTTGAGGGAGGTTAAATTAATGATACCAGGTCCCTCAAAGGACTTGAAATATAGCTATGGACACCTACAAAGATGACCAACAAAGCAAGGTGTGACTTTTTCTTACAGAGCCAGGGTGTGGACATGAGTGTCACAGTCCTCTGTGGAAGGGTGACCTATTTTTTGGTAGGGAAATCAGAAAGGACTTAAGGCCAAAGGGCAGAGCTGTTTAAACTGGTGGGATTCTTTAGGTTATCAATGCTTACTTTCAAGAAATTGCACTTTTAGTTTTGAGAAACGTACATGAGAAAATTCAAATGAGAAGCAGTAGAAACTTTAGAAGATGGTGTCATCTGCTATCCCAATCGGCCTATTAGTCTTAGATAATTTCTGCACGTAAAACTTTTTCCACTCCAATAGGAAAAAAAAAAATCAGTGCAATAGATAGTCAAGCAAATATTAGGATTTTGTTTACTATAAAGCAGGTTAAACATAGTGTGGTGCACATTTCACCAACGAATACATTGTTAATTTTTGTTTGTTTCAAAACAGCTGATGCAATCTGAGAGAAAAAAATAATTTTCATGTAAAACGGAGTATTTTCCCTTAAAAGGAAAACTCTTAGTTGTAATTCAAAACATTTTAATTTCCTTTTAAAATGTAAATTAGACTCCTCCAGCTGATCATGTCTCTAAGTCTGCCTAAAGGAAAACTCCACAGTGACAGAGGAACTCATAATCTTGCAAGGAAGGCAGAAGATATCCAGTACTCTTGTTTTCTTTGTAGCACTCACCACTTGCTGAAATTATCTTGCTCACTTACTGGCTTATCTGTTTATTGCCTGCCTTCCCTCTCTGGAAAGGAAGCTCCGTGAGAACCTGAGGGCAGGTGTCTTTTTGGTTGTTTCCCTGAGACTCTTAACAGTGGCTGACACACAGAGAGAAGGTACTCAAATACTTGTGTTGGAAATTCAGAGATGAAAGCCAAAACAAATCTAAACAGAACCAAACATGTTGCCTGTCTTCAAGAAACCTAGAAATCGACGAGCACTCTTTGAAAGCTTCCTTTGTATGAGCCTCTGTTCTACGGACTCAGGATTCCGAGGTGTATGAGACAATATCAGTTATTCGAGGAGCACGCAGCTTACGGGAGAGATGGACGAGAGTTCACAGACACGCTTACCCACAGACAGGCTGCAGGGCACTCTGCAGACAGTGAGAAGCAGATGGCCTCTGACTGGGAGGTCCTGGAAAGGTTTCACAAGGTGGGAAGAGGCAGTGCCTTAGTTTTGCGAGAAGTCTGGGAAGGACCTTCTGAAGCCAAGGGAAAAGGATCTTCTGAGGTTGCAGGGTGGAAAGCAGCCTGGACAGGTGGTAGGTTGGGGACCCGGGTGATAAGACAGGACAGAGGATTATTTAGGCTAAGCTAAGGATACTTTACAATGACCCCTCAGACGACTGTATAGAAACAGCTATGGAAGACAGGTAGAAAGAATGCCCTCCGTGCTGGAGCTAGGATTCTGTGTGACTGGAGGGATAGGGCTGATCTTGGTGGCAGAGTCCTTGGCACGTGAGAAGAGGTGGGAGTTGGACCAGAGACGGGGCCATGCACATGAATGGTCGGGAGAGATACAAGCAGGAGGTAGCAGTTAATCAGACATCTGGGTGGCTGGTTAGATAAGGCAGGAGACATCTGACTCCTCAGTTTCTGGATTGGAAAGTTGTGTGTGTGTG
The DNA here is from genome assembly GCF_037993035.2 of Macaca fascicularis. Taxonomy (NCBI): domain Eukaryota; kingdom Metazoa; phylum Chordata; class Mammalia; order Primates; family Cercopithecidae; genus Macaca; species Macaca fascicularis. The sequence continues at coordinate 5,468,031 of NC_088378.1, forward strand.
TGTGTGTGTTGGGGTTGGAATGGGAGTAGTTATATGCCTAGAGAAAGAGGTATCAGAATGGGAAGTATGAGAATTGAGCACCTACTATGTGTTAAGCAGCCTCCTTGGTAGTAGGGATGGTCTCTGCTTGTATGGTGCCCGCATTCTGGTGGTGCAGACAAGAACCAGAAACAAAAAATACCAAGAGAGCTGCACAGCGAATGCACACTGAGAGTGGCCTGTGCGGCTGTGTGGCTCCTTGCCTTGTTCTGTGCAGGTCTCTCTTCACAGGGGCAGTAGAAATGGCCTCTGAATGACAAGGCCATTCAGTTATCAGGGGAAAAGCACCCTAGGCAAAGGGGACTCACAAGGCAGAGATGCGGGATGAGGGCCGTGCTGCTGGAGCTGAGCCCACCAGACAGTGGCACGTGAAGTGGCAAATGGGCTGGATGAAGGCTTTGCAGTCAGAGGAAAAAACTGCAGTTTACTCTGGATGAAGGCAGAGGTTTTGGGGAGGTTTTGAGCAGGTGAGTGATCCATGGTTTATTATCTCAGAAGCTCATTCTGGGTGAATGAATCAAGGGAGCTGTCATGGATACAGGGAGTCCATGGAAGCTACCGTCATAGTCAAGACAAGAGCAATGGTGACTGGGATCACAGCGATGATAATAGAAGCAAAATGCCGTAGTGGTTCAGGAGGTGTTTGGAGGCGGCGTGTGTAAGACCTGCAGGTGGGTTGGATACGGGGAGTCAAGGGAGAGAGAGGAATCAAGAATCCACGCCTGGGTTTTTGGCTGGAAAGATTTGGTAAATGGTGGGGCCGTTCACTGGGATTGGGATGGGAAGCCTGGAGGAGGAGCACGTGGGGTGCGCAAGGAACCAGGCGTGGCGTTTGGTGGTGTTCAGTCTGAGATGCCTATGCTAGGAAGGCAGTTGGATAAACAAAGCCTGGGAGGATTTGATCCAAAGAATCGTTCAAGACCGCAGCATAGAAACTGCAGTCACAGCATCTAAAATCATGGGATTGGATGCCCCCAAGGACAGTATATAGATGCCTCTGACATTTTGACTCTGAGGGAAATACAGACGGAGTTGGTTAATGAACCATAGCTGGGTGCAATGTAAGTGCCTGGCTGAAGTTTGACACACGAACGGATGGCCCTCTGGAATTCCGTGCTATGAACCGGATTAGAGAGAGAGATTTGGACTGTGCAACACCAAGGTAGTCGCTGAAGCCACAATCGTGAATGGAGACCAGGAGTGAATAGTGGGAGTGAGCAGAAGCCAGAGGATAGGACAGAAGAAGGCAGAGCTATGGAGCACCCTGGAGAGGAGTGACCCGGGGACATCCGGAGATGGAAGGGAGCACGCCCTGGAGTTCAGAAGCCGAGCCTCAAGAGGAAAGAAGCCAGATGCTCCAAAGAGCAGGTGAGTTCCAGCAGCAAGGAGGTCGTCCGTGGCCTTGGTCGGGAGATTGCAGTGGAGTGGCATGGATAATACCTGATGCCACTGTGGTGAGGATGGCAGACGGGGCTGTTTGAACCTCAGCCATGGGCAGGTAGATGCCGGCTTTTTCTGCATGGAGCATTGACTTGGGAATGTTGATTTGGTGAAGAAAAGGAGCTTGAAGAAATAGGAAGATAGGTAGAAACAAACCTTAAAGAGAACAGGACGAGTAGAATGTGGGGGACATGAGATGGCTTTGGACGCTAGAAGGAAACCTCTTCCTCAGAGAGGGAACCTTGGAAGGAGCCAGTGTGGGCGCTGCTGTGAAGGTGGAAAATTCACAGTGCTTTCCCCAGCTTCTGGCCCCCATTTCTCCCAGCTGGACGGGACTGTGGCCACCTGAGAATGAGCCGAGGAGGAGAGTGGGGCCTGGGGAAGCAGGGGTGGGGTGGGGGAGAACGGGAGGCCAGCTGCCAGGGGATGGCCCAGCCTTGCTGAGACTGGAATTGGGATGCTAGGAACAGGACGATGAGGAGGATGGTGGGAGTGACTGGGAACGTTTTAGAAGGAAAGTAATGCCATTAATTTAATAGTTTAGGAAGACATGCAGTACCGGTGTGCAGGGGGGATCGGAGTAAGGGCTGGCAGAGTAAATGTTAATACACCCTGCATTTAAAAAATATACCAAACACAAAGGTACGCACAATTCAGATACGCATCTTGATGCAAGTTGACCGGTAGAGTCCAATTGGAGTGGTGTCTTGAGGGCGGAAGAGTATTTGATATGTGGAGTTGAGTGAGGTTCCAGAGAGGCGAGGTTCCAGAGAGGCAGGGTTCCAGAGAGGAGAGAGAACCTGGACAGAGGTGCCAGGCGCAAGATGCGCAGCCAGAAGTCAGGGCTCCTGGAGTAGGACGATCTCATGGCTGGGGGGCTTTGTGCAGAGAAGAAGGGATGGAGAAAGCTGACACGGTGGATCAGGTCTTCCTTCCGCACTGAGTCCAGCTTTGCATTGGGGGAAGGAGTGGGGAGGTGCCAGAGGGCACGGTATGGGGAAGATACCATGACATACAGATATTTATCACATGTTTCCTGCTCATTGGTTTCCATCTGCATCACTGGCAATATAAACCCAGGACAGAGCTGTGCCTTGCTGTCCTGGAGTTGCTGGCTCATGAGGGATCCAGACCTGATGAGGGGCGATCTGGAGAGCCGCTGGTAGAGGCACGCATGGTGGGGAAAGCTGTGCCCCGGGATGGAGACGGAGGTCCCACTTCGCTCCTGCGGAGCTCTCGGGCCCTGCAGCTCTCTGGCCTTTCCACGGTCTCTCTCCGCTTCTGCAGTGTGATTTAACGCATGGCTGCCGCTTCTGCCGTGTGTCATGGTGTCCTCCTGACTGCGAGTCTTTCCTCTTAGTTGCCACCAGTGCCCTGGAACCCCTTTTCCTTGCATCCTCGCAGGCTTCGTCATGGTCCGCTCATACTCCTTCCATCGTTTGCTGGTGCTTACGATTGTCTGCTTTCATGTTTGTCTCCTATTAGCCAACGTGTTCCTTGCGGGTGGGAAGTGTGTTTCATTCATTTTCCTAACCTCAGTGCCTAGCACGTTGCCAAGCAAAATAAGTTGAATGAATGAATAAATAGTGAAGGCGCTTAAGTGAGGGAATATGATTGAAATCGTCCTTTACAAGATTAATTTTCCTAAAGGGAAATAAATAATGAAATAAATAATGTGATTGTAAAATTTTGCCGGCATGACTTGAAACTTCATTTTTGCTTCATGCATCATATTTTCATGTGATCCAAATACACTCGTTGGCACCAGTGACCGGGGCTTCTGAGCTACTGTGAACACAGCGTGTTCTTATGCGCGAGCTGCTGGGGCATGGCTTGGCATGGAGCAGCCACCCGGAGTTGACAGGAAGGAGGGAGATAAGTGTTTAGAGCGTTCTGGATGCCTCTGCTGCATTTCCTGGGGCAGTGATAAAAAGCTTTTTACTTTGATGAAAACATTTCTACATAGCAAAGCGAAAGTGTTGCTTATGAAGGGCTGACGTGTTTGAGTATGATGAATTATTTATAAAAATACAAGCGTATTTGGCCTTTTAAAAGTTGGTAAGTACTGTGTAAGAAGCAGTTTTGCATAAAGAGCAGTTCACTCTGTTGGAAAAACACAGACTAACAGGTAACTGCAGAGTTGCATTCCAGGGATGGGTGGAGGCTGGTGCAGAATGGGAAAAAGCAGCATGATAATATAGAATTCAAGTTGTAGTTGTTTGTATAGGATGTAATTTGTGTTTCGGTGTTATATTTTAGTAGCTTCTGAAATAAACATCTAAAGTGATATCCAAAAGGGCTTGAAGGCTGGGCGAGGCGGTTCTTGCCTGTAATCCTAGCACTTTGGGAGGCTGAGGTGGAAGTATTGCTTGAGCCCAGGAGTTCTAGATCAGCCTGGTTAACATAGTGAGACCTTGTTTCTAAAAAGAAAAAAAAAAAGTAGCCCGGGAGGTTGAGGCTGCAGTGAACCATGATCACACCATTGCACTCTAGCCTGGGCAACGGAGGGAGACCTTGCCTCAAAAGACAAAAAGAACAACGACAAAAAAGAGCTTAGTTACTATGGCTTCCTGGACGTGGTAATTACATAGTGTATTGGTGTCTCAGGGTTATATACATTTCAAATTTTCTTGGTGTCCAGGACCAGAAGTTGTCTGATCAGTCATCATGGCTTTTTAGGACTATACTCTTCTTCTCATGATTAAATATATCTAATTTTTGAAGACAGATTAAAGACCTACTTATAAAACCTCAGTAATGAAGACAAGTGGTACTGGCATGTGGGTAGGTAGACAAATGAATGCAACAGAATAGAAAAGTAGTAAACCCAGACACATGGCGGAATCTAAAGGATGCTCAAAGTGTCATTTCATACAGGAGAAGCAAAGATAGACTACTGAATAAATGATTTGGGGACACTAAGTAGTCATCTAGAAAAAAGTAAAAATAGATTATTCCATGCAGTGGACCTTCAGGATAAATTCCAAATGGATTACATGTGTACATATGTATGTATATTTATGTGTATATTTAAATGTGAAATTTATATATATATTTAAATGTAAAAAAGGAAACCATAAAAAGAAAAAAAAATGAGGAAATTCCTTTCTAGCCTTGAAGTGGGGAGACCCTTTAAATGGGACTCAAAAAACCCAGAAGAAAAGATTGATAAGTTAATCCACATTCAAAAAACAAAATGAAACACCTTGGTATTGCCCAAAATCCTGTAAGCCAGGTCTTAGCATGTTCCTGCCCAGGCCCTGGTGCCTCCCCTGCCTCTCCACCTATCTTTCTCCAAGTCCCATAGCATGCCAGAAGCTCCAACAGCATGTTAACAATTGTGTTGTGCTTGAATTGTGGCCCTAGAGAAAACACTTACAGCTCCTATCACAGCATAGTGCTAACCTTCTTAATATATAAAGAGTTCCTAGAAATGATTAAGAAAAGAGCTCTTAGACATGACTAAAAAAGAACAGCCTGATAAAAAAATAGTCAAAGGATATGAACAAGACAAATCACAGCGAAAGGGAAGTAAATGGCTCTTTAAAAACATGAAAAGATGCTCAGCCTTATTCACATAAGAGAAATGCAATTGAAAATAACACCTGTGAAAATGGCACCTGTGACATTTGCAAATATTCATGAACTTCATAACACACTGTTGGCAAGTCCACGAGGAGGCAGGTGCTTCTGTACCTTCCTGGTGGGAGTATCAAGTGGTGTAGCTACCGAGGAAGGCAGTTTGGCAGTATCCATCAATATTAAAAATGCATGTTGGCCGGGTGTGGTGGCTCACACCTATAATCCCAGCACTTTGGGAGGCTGAGGCGGGTAGATCACGAGGTCAAGAGATGGAGACCATCTTGGCCAACATGGTGAAAACCCCTCTCTACTAAAAATACAAAAATTAGCTGGGCACAGTAGCATGCACCTGTAGTCCCAGCTACTTAGGAGGCTGAGGCAGGAGAATCCCTTGAACCCAGGAGGTGGAGGTTGCAGTGAGCTGAGATCACGCCACTGCACTCCAACCTGGCGACAGAGAGAGACTCCATCTCAAAAAAAAAAACAAAAAAAAACATATACCTCTTGAGTCAATAATTCTGCTTCTAGATATTTATCCCTCAGACATACTCACACATAGGCAAAGTGACTTAACAAGATATGAATATGGTACAGTATTGTTTGAAATAGGACATTGGAAACAATCTAATGGCCTGTCTACGAGTAGGGACCTGGTTAAATAACATTTGCAGCAGTGAAAACAAATGTCCAGAAGATCTTCGAGATACACTGTTATGTGGAAAAAGCGAGGTGTAAGCAACATACATACACACACTCGGATACATACATGTTTGTGTTAGAAAGGACAATAAAAGCATATACTTGTATTTGTGATTGCATAAAGAAACTGGGAAGAAACCCAAGAAACTGTTCATGTAACACTTGCTGGGCAGTGAAGGGAGGTGGAAGGGACAAGGGGTCCTGGGGGATGGAAAACCAGAGTTGTGGGGAGACTTTTCAGTGTCACTCCGTCTTATATGTTTTGATTTTTGAATGATATAACTTATTTCCCATTCAACAATTAAATTTCAGGATTAGCAAGAAGCTACCCAGGTGGTATCAAATTAATGTTGAATTGCCTTACTTTGTTGTTCACGTGTTCATTAGTGGGTCATGTTTTTTTGATCTTCCTCCTGGGATCATGGTTTCATTTGTCAGCCCCTAAAATTTGATTGATTTCTGTCTTCCTCTGGCCTCCCACTTATTTCTCCCACACAAGATCCCAAAATGTCAAATGATGAATATTTAAAAAATTGCACGCATCACTACCCCTTGTGGTTATCTTATCAACTACTTTCTGACGTCATGCACAGATTTGAACATGGAAAACAACACTTCTATTTTAATATAATTTTTGACTGATGCCGTTGATGGTTTCATACTTAAGATGTGAACTATTGTTTAAACCATTGGAGAGCTGCCCAGCCAGTTTCATCTGGTAGAAATCACTACTTTTTAGCAAGAAACCGGATGCCTTGTTGTAGAAACATGAACTGTAGATACTAGCGCTTCTCCAGTGAATGCAAATATAGCCTCAAGTGGTATTGCCATTTAATGACACCACTAAAGGGGGACCCAGCAGTTTATTACAAGGTATTCTATTGTGACAGTGATTTGATTATTTGACTGGACAGCAGGGGCAGTGGGCACTCCTGTACCTGTTCCTCAGCAGCTTTGCACTCTATACCAGGGCTATAGGTCTAGATTGACCAGAACTCTGCTCTGGGAGAGCTTTCTGCCCAGGTCGAGAGGGTCAAAGCCTTCCCTCTGGCCGGGCCTTCATGGGGACACTGGAGTTATTTAGATCCCCATGTTTGCCTTCCACCTTGGATTTCCCTGGGGTTTAGAGCTCATGCTGTTGCTGGGAGTGTCTCAGCCGGCCTCTTTGCTGTCCCCTCACTGACTCTTCCTCCTTGGGTTGGATATCATCCTGCTTATTTTCCTGTGTTCTGCTTCTAATGGTGACAGCTTTCTTTGTCTTATCACTTAATATTATTTCCTTCTAGTCCACTCCTTGGTTTTATTTTAGCTGCGACTTCCTTCCAAGTTACTGGATTTTATGAGAACCCTTTCCTGACCTTTAAACCTCTGTCTTCACTCCCCTTGCAAGCTTCTCCTTGGAGCTGCAAGCTCCTTGGGAGGTCTCTTCAGGTAACCCCTGGGGCACACCCGAGTCTCTGAAAGGCACAGGCCTGTCAGTGTGCACTCACCCAGTTCTCTTTCTGTAAGGCACCCCTTTCTCACAGGAGACTCTTCTGGGGAAACCCTGGTGGCGATTGCTCTCTCTCTCTTGGAGTGGCTCCTGGGATGGGGATGGGTGAGTAGAAGGTGGCTGCGCGGTCCTTTCGCTCCGTGGAGCACTGAAATCCTTCAGAGGCTTTGCAAGCCACCTGGAGTGCCTTTGTGTGAAAGGTTATTCTTTGTGAATAATATTACTGCCCTAGTTTGATTTCATTTCTCAGGCGACCTGACTGTGCGTGCAGAGCTTTGGCACTTTCTGTGTTGTGTAACACTGTTCTGTTCCTTTTGTGAGGGCCATCGTTAGGAAATCTGTCCATTTTTTTATCCTGTGTGATTTTTGAATTTTCTTTGTTTTGTGTTGGTCCATTTTTAAATGTATTTCAGCGAGGTGTGTGTGATTCAAAATTGTTATGACTTCTTGTATCTGTGTTGCAGTCTGGTGGAAAGTACTGCATATGGCTGATAGAATAAGGCATTCAGTACTAGGTTTTGGGGTGACCTAAAAGTTTTCTGAATGCCAGTATTATTAGGTGGAGATCAGCTTCAGAGAGGGCATGTGTGTAGAAAGGGACGTAATTCACCCTTGCTCTTTTTTTCTTTGTTTAATTGATATCCTCCTGGCCTTTGTCACTAGTTTTCTTGTGCTTTGTGACTTCTCAGTAAGAAACAGTGGATGGTCTGATGTGTTAAGAGATGTGCATGCCTATATTTGTTAAACAAACACCACTATAACCTAGAGTGCTTAATTACCGAGCTCCTGCATTGCAGTTGTTTCGTTTGCTACAGTCGTTAAGATTGGGGTGAAGATTAAATGAGGTAATATATAGCAAGTGTTTGCAATAGTGCCTTGAGGAGAGCAAGTGCCCAGACACGTAGCCATTGTTTCCGTGGGTTCTGAGACAGTCTTTTCCGAAAAGGCAGCCTCTGCAAGTGATGTCCAAGGGGGTGCCGGTCGGGAAAGGAAGAGAAAGGCTGCTGAGAGCATCCATTTGGCTGGGAAAGGTGTTTCTTTGTAGTTGCAGGAAGTTCAGCTTCTGGAAACGCTGATACCAGGAAATGGCTGGAGTCCTCAAGCAATTCCACTTTCTTGGCAAGAAATTAAAGGAAAATGTGTTGCAAATAAAAGGGAAGAATTTTTGGAAAAAGAACTAAAAAAAAAAAAAAGAAAAGGATTGTCATCAGAATGCTTCTTCCATTTAGGGGAAGCTATTTTTTGAAAGGCTATTGTAGTCCCTTTCCCCATTTATGGGGCTTCTGCACCTCCAAAAGAATTCACCTCTGCCCTCTCCTGTCTCTGAACGTTTCGCCTTCACTCGGTCCTGTCTAAAAGCGGACTGTTGCTGTTGGGTCTCCTGCTGCTGGGGTTGAGTGGGAAGGCCCTGAAGCTGGCAGCTCCGGGGACATAGTGGCCTCAGGTGAGCCTCGAGCCTGTCCAGGACGCCGTCCCTCTCCGCCATGGACCCTGTAGCTTCTATTTGCTTTGTATGGTTTGCCTCTGTAACTGGTTATTTGTTTACTCTAGACTTTTGTAGGTTGTTGGTCTGTGTTCTTCACTCTGTGTGTGGACTTCGTCCTACGCATGCATTACATTTCTCTTTTGTAATTTAATTTACTCTAACTTGAAGAAAGGTGAGGATGTGCCCATCACGAGCAATGATCTCCTTACGGGTAAATTGTGAGAGTGCTATGTGTCAAATGCCTTTACACAGCCTCTGTGTCTGGTTTGCCTTTATCTGAAACAAAACTATCAATACATTATCTAATTTTAATTGAAACTTCTGCAAATAATTTGAGGAATTACACTTTTATATGTTACGCTATTTCTGGAATTATTTATTACTGTCGGATGGGCATGGACTGAAAAATGACTGATCGGCTTCTGTCTCTCAGTAGGTAATATTTCATAAACATTCAAAGACATTCCAGGCAGGCATCCATTGTGCAGCTGTGGCCAGGTGCTCCTTCTCCTCCCAGAACTGTGTTTGGAGCAGCAGGGTAGCAGGTGGGTGGCGATGCCGCTGTTGACTCCTGGTCACCTGTTCCTCGACGTCATAAGCTTGAGGTTTGCTGTCCATCTCAGATGACTAGCAGTGCCCTGCAGGAATCACTGAGCGTGTGCTGAATGAAGGGGTCATGAGAAGCAGTATGGGGCGCTTGGAGACGTGTATTTTGGAGCAAGAATGGGTCTCAAATCTCAGCTCTGTGTCATTTCTCCGCACTCTAATTTTCTCATCTGTAAAATGGATGTTCAACAAATGTTAGTTTATTGAATAGTTTATTAAATACTTTTTCCTCCACAGAAGAAATTGCAGACTCATTTTAGGTCATAATACTTCGGAATTTTCTTGAATTGCCCAACTTGGACATTTATAATCAGTTTGGATTTCAAGTATGATAGGCTCCACCTGGTTTTTCAACATAGGGAGAGACAAGAAAATGGAAGACTGTTTCCAGAAATCCTTCAAATGTTGCTTTTGATTTTTAAAAGAGGCTGTGACTTCATGACAAGGTCTATAAATGAACGTCCTTGTGCTCCGGGGTGGGGACAGAGCTGCAGTGAGGCCTTTGCCCTCGCGTTCCTGATGCTGCCGTGGAACCGTTCCCTGGTCTGTGCCAGGCTGGCCCATTTTCCTGAGAAGGCTCAAGCATGCTCCTATTTTAGGATTTGACCTGCTGTTCGTCTTGCTGGGTTATTTTGCCTCCCTTTATACTTGTTTCCTACCTTATATAAGGGCATTGTCCTCAAGTGGAGGAATATGTGGAACTATTTGTAGTCGTGTTTAGCAGTTGTTTTGGTGGATATTAGTAGTTAGCTAAAGGAAGTAAACTTTTTTTTTTTTTTTGAGATTGAGTCTTGCTCTGCTGCCCAGGCTGGAGTCCAGTGGCATGATCTTAGCTCACTGCAACCTCTGCCTCCCAGGTTCAAGCAATTCTCCTGTCTCAGCCTCCCTAGTAGCTGGGATTATAGGTGCACGCCACCAAACCCAGCTAATTTTTGTATTTTTAGTAGAGATGGGGTTTCACCATATTAGTCAGGCTGGTCTCGAACTCCTCACCTCAGGTAATCTGACCACCTTGGCCTCCCAAAGTGCTGGGATTACAGGCATGAGACACTGCGCCCAACCAGGAAGTAAACTTTTCAGTAGATCGCAGTCAACGACTGTGTAGGTTTTGCCAGATTTAATGTGCTTGCGTGTCTGTAAACTCACCCTAAGGACCTACCTCTGATTCTGTTGGTTCTCTGAAGTACTCAAGTTCTCTGGAGTACTTCAAGTTTCCCTTGAAGAAAGATGTCTATGAATTCAAGTTTTCTATTTGGGTTTCCTTGCCCACAGAGCCTGAGATAAGGACAGGTGGTTCATTTGAGAGGTGACTGCAGCAGGCAGGAGTGGGGAGTGAAGCAAGGGGTCAGGGGCAAGAAGGGGAGAGCCAGTAAAAGTCGAGTTATTACTTGGTTCCAGCAGGTCCCTTCCCAGGAGGACAGAAGGCAGCCGCACCCTCACTATGCACTCCCAGATGCTTCTTTTGGAAATCGAGTGGGCTCTCCTGGCCCTGGCAGGGGTGCTGGATGAAAGCAGCAAGGCTTGGATGTGCGCCTGAAGTAGGATCCACCACTTCAGGGGAGACTGACCTCACTAGGCACAGGCCACCACCGTTGTGGCAGAAACCAGAAGCAGTCTGAGAGGACGTGGTACCAAGCACCAGAGGCTTCTGCTACTAACACAATTAGGGTGACATTTATGTTCTTTATTCCACTTTCCAAGTCTGAGGTATATGATTTTTTAAAAAGCACTCATTTTTTAAAGTTCCCAGATTTCCTTGAGATCAATGTGAATCCAGACAATCGCACTTGCCCTGGCCTTGCTCATGACTGTCCGTGCTTCTGAGCTGCAGTGGCAGAAGTGAGCAGTGTCAGGGAGACAGTAGGGCTGACGAAGTGTGAAACACGTGCCATCTGGCCTTCCACAGGGGAAGGCTACCCCTGTTCTAAGACAGTCATTTCATACAGGGGTTTTCATAGAATACGCTGTTTTTAGGTGCCTGTGTTTATGCAGTACATGCAGTGTGATGTTTCAGTGTACGTATATGTTGTGAGTGCCAGTTAGAAGACGGGTGATCAAGAATTGGAATTTCAAGAGATCCCACACATTTGGCGTCTCCCTTCACCTTCCCTGGGTGACAGGTACTTCCACAGTGCCTGCCTGTTGCCCTTACCTCTGGGCATCGTACATGTGAAGAAAGGTGCTGGTGGTTTCTCCCAGGCTGCTTCCTATGGGCACACCCACTTCCAAGAGGATGCATGGGCAAAGATGACTTTAAAGAAATCAACTTTCATATTCTCAAGCTTCACAGAGACTCTTCAAAATGAACTTTTCTGGCCGGGCGTGGTGACTCATGCCTGTAATCACAGCACTTTGGGAGGCCGAGGCTAGCAGATCACGAGGTCAGGAGATCGAGACCATCCTGGCTAACATACAGTGAAACCCCGTCTTTACTAAAAATACAAAAAAATTAGCCAGGCATGGTGGTGGGCGCCTGTAGTCCCAGCTACTTGGGAGGCTAAGGCAGGAGAATAGCATGTACCCGTGAGGTGGAGCTTGCAGTGAGCCAAAATCGCGCCACTGCACTCCAGCCTGGGCGACAGAGCGACTGTCTCAAAAAGAAAAAAAATGAATTTTTCTGAGGGTGTCTACCTGACAACAGGTCTGCCAGTTGTACTTTTCAGCTTTCCTTTAAAAATATATATTTTAATTGACTAGTAATGGCATATGTTTATGAAGTACAGTGTGATACTTTGATGTATGCGTACGTTGTGGAATGATTAAATCAGGTGAATTATCATATCTATCACCTAACCTACTTACTGTTTTTTGAGTGAGAACATGTAAAAATCTATTCTTCTAACAATTTCTAAATGTTTAAGATGTCATTATTAACCATGGTAACCGTGCTGTGCAATAGATAGCTAAGGCTTATTCCTCCTCTCTGACGGAAACTTTGTAAGCTTTGACCAAGATCTTTCTTTTCCCCATCCCTGCCTGTCCCAGCCTCTGGTGACCACCGTTCTCTTCTCTACTTCAATGAATTCTTTTAAAAGTTCCAAATATAAGTGAGGTCATTCAGTATTTGTCTTTCCGTGCCTGGCTTATTTCACTTATCTGTTTTCACGACTGACTTCCTCTCATTTCCCAAAGAAGAAAGGCATACCCCTTTCTTCTTCAGAGTCTTACTATGGCTCATTGCCCCAGCATGTAAAAATCTCTGGGGTCCTAAACGATGGGACAATCTGAGAAGGCTCTGTTCCTAGGGCAGAGTTTAGGGAAAACAAAGCAAGGAGAGCATCTGTGAATGTGGGGGACTCTTTGTTTCACCAAGTCAGTAAATCCATTGCAAGGTTCCGTGTCTCCACCCATCCGTCCACATACTCATCTGTCCATCCATCCACCCACTCATTTATCCATCCATCCACCCACCCACCCAACTATCCATCCATCCACCCATCTGTCCATCCATCCACCCACCCACCCACCTATCCATTCATCCACCCACCCATCTATTCATCTGTCTCTCCACTCATCTCTCCATCCATCCATCCACGCACGCATCCACTCACCCACTCACCTATCTATCTATCCACCCACCTACCTATGCATCTACCCATACATCTACCCACCATCCATCCTTCCATCTATCTTAGAACTATAATTCAGAAATGAGAAATTGTCACAGGGATGCAAGTTAGATGATGTATTTAAATTATAAAATAACCTTTTCAGATGTAAATTAGGTCTGATTGAGCTATTTGACTTGCCACTGGAGAATGGCTTTCCAGAAAGATTGTTTGGTGGACAGAGTCCATGGACTGAGTGAACAATATATTCCTCAGCTCCAAGTTTTGACAAAAACATGTACGGGGCGTATTTGCGTTAAAAAAAAATATGTGAGAACATACATCATTTGCAACTATTTAAACTTGGGATACAAGTTTTATATGCCAGCTTAAAAACGTATGATGGGACGCACGTTCTTTGGCAGGTGTGCTGCAAGAGAGTTGATGGGACGCACGTTCTTTGACAGGTGTGCTGCAAGAGAGTGAGTGAATGCAAAGGGCACCTTAGAGCTGAATTAACACGCTGGATGTGAGCGAATTACCTGGGCTGTGTGGTGTTCACCCACCTGAGAGTGTCTGAAAGCATAAAGGCCGGACTGGTACAGCCAATAGGCATAAGGACTACAAATGATTTTACTTGAGATTTGGCTTATAGGTCTCCTCGGCAAGATCAGAGAGGATTCCAGGGGCTAGTCTTTCAGCTTCCAACCGGGTCGTACCACTGTTGTTACCAGAATGATTATGTGGGACTATATACACCTCAGGGCTTTGCAGAACACTACCCCTCTAAAATCTCTGCAATTGATTATGTTTTCTTTATTTTAATTCCACATTAATGTGGCTGTGTCCCTCCTAAATACAGCTTGAGTCCTTTGTTGAGTGCCTCCTATGTGTGGACACGGTGGTGCACAATGGATGTCCATGACCTTAGGGAGCCTATGCCTCGTGGCCAAGGCCGACCTGAACAAGTGTGTCATGCTAGACACATACGCACAGGAAGCCACATTCATCCGGGGCATCTAGGGACGTCTCCCCAAGGAAGAGACGGAGAAGGAACAGACTGTGTTAGCCCCTGCGGCTGTGGGGCTGTGGGAGAGAAGGTGTGTCTGGTGGAGGGGCAGCTTGTGCAGAGACCTGAAGGGTAGGAGACATCTTTAACTCCAGGCGTGGATTTCCAGCATCATGGTGTTCCACCTTCTCAGAATCAAAGCAGGAAGTTACACCTCCGATGAAATGAGCACATTAAACACACACACGTTCATGATTCCACACCCTGAATGGGCGGCAAAGGAAACCAGATTCCTACCAGACACGCCTCTGCCACTCCAGCTGGGGGCCTGCAGGACAGAGGCTGTGGGGCTGCCAAGGGAGGCACAGGGTGGCTGGAGAGTTGAGACACGAACCACAACACCGCTTCCCAGAGACGGGACCATGTTCAGTTTCAACGACTGCTTTCTCTTCCTCATCTTCCTTGGTTCTCATAGCAGTCCAAAGAGGAATCCTAAGCAAAGTGAGGCTCAGGAACATCTAGGGCATCTAGGAACAGACTTGAATCACCACATGGTGGGTGCGGCGAGGGAGGAGCCAGGCTGCTTTGCCCTAGCTGTGCTCAGGGTCTCAGTGGAGGGCCTGCCCCCAAGTCGCCCTCGGTAACGTTTGCCAATATTTGCCGAGTGGCGAGCACCCGCTCTGGCTGGGGGTTATCACGGGTGAGGCACCACCTCTGCCTCTGAGAGCCAGCATTGCTGGGGAAGCATTCGCCGGGTTACTGAAGTGTAACTTTTAAAGTACCTGTTTTTAGTGATTTAAGTTAGTTCACACATCAACCTTTAAAACGTGTGACACCTTCTCTTCTTAGATATCGTATTGTACATCTGATATTTTACCTCTTATCTTTATGAGCATCAGTTATTATTGTTTTATAATAGAGAAGTGTATTTTAAAGGACTCAAGGTTTAGAGTTCTGTTTGCTGCTATAATTAGTTAACCACCTCATACTTCTAGATATTTTTATTTATCTTTTTAAAGATAAATAAAATATTTTTAAAAATCTTTCTTAAGACTTTTAACATTTTTCTTTCTTCTTTGTCGACCTCTGGGCGTCAGTCACCCCTCACTGGCCCCCACGTGCCTGCTCAGAAAGCCTGGCCATCCTCCCCTAGTCAGTCTCTTGGGTCCATCCCTCTCCTGTGGTCAGGTGAAGCAGACAGCCACGTTGCTGTGATCAGCTTGTCTTGAAGATGGGAAGGAGCTGAAGGGCTGGCCAGGGCGGAGTGCTGAGATCACCGATTTAAGACAGCTCTTCTGACTGCATGGACAGTAGTGACATCAGACAAGTGATATTTATTTTGTGTGCAACTCTTCTGAATATTTCCCGGTAGGTGCTGGCTGAGGACAAAGTAACAGCCAATGTAAAGCTATCATACTTCTTATTAATAGATGAATTATATTATTCTTGGCCAGTTATATAAACCATTTTCATAAGTAATTTTATAAACAAATTTATAAACTACTGTTTACATAATCTGTGTTTTATTTAAATTTGTATCTTCTAGCAACAGCATAGTTTATCAGACTTCATCTTAAATCAGTTGACATCCAGATAGGAATATGTTGTGGTTTCCACATTTCTGAACAGGAAAGTTTAGAAGGGGGGATGTATAGGAACACTGCAGCAGTTATAAATGGCTAATGGTCTGTAACAGTGTGTAATAACAGATTATTACATAAGAGTTCTTAATTTTTATTTAATTTTTATGTTCAGTTTCTTTGAGCTAAAATGTTAACTGTTTTCTTTCCCATTTTGGAGTTACCTGAGTAAGCTTATTTAAATTTCGTAATCTTGCTGATAAAGTAACATGAAGTTTTTACTTTTAAACCTTACACACCAAGAATATCTGTTTGCTGAATAAATAATGTATTGTGATAGGTGATTTGAAAATGGTAAAAACATTTTAATATGTATCTAATAATTAAACTGAAACAAAAAGGCAGGCAATTTTTAAAGAATTTTTTTAAAAACTGGTAAATAGAAACCGTTAGAATCTTTATGTTTTGAAAGCCTTTCAACAGTTAAAAAACTTCACATTAATTAAGCCTGCATTTCCTGTACCCTTAATGGGAAAGAGTTACATGCATGCAACTTAAAGAACTTTAGTCAGTTCGAGGTTATATAGTTTTTTTTTTTTTTTTTTTGGTGACAGAATCTTGCTCTGTGGCCCAGGCTTGAGTGCAATGGTGCGATCACAGCTCACTGCAGCTTCAGCCTCCTGGGCTCAGATGATCTTCCTGCCTCAGCCTCCTGAGTAGTCGGGACCACAGGTGTGCACCACCACACCTGGCTCATTTTTAAAATTCTTTGTAGAGCACAAGGTCTCCCTGTGTTGCCCAGACTAGTCAAGAACTCCTGGGCTCAAGCAATCCTCCCTCCTTGGCCTCCCCAAATGTTGGGATTACAGGCGTGAACCACTCCACCTGGCCATAGATTGATTTTTATGTCTCTCTTTTTTTTTTCTTTTGAGACAGAGTCTTGCTCTGTTGCCCAGGGTGGAGTGCAATGGTGCGACCTCGGCTCATTGCAGCCTCTACCACCCATGTTGAAGCAATTCTCTTGCCTCAGCCTCCCAAGTAGCTGGGATTACAGGCATCCATCACCACGCCTGGCTGATTTTTTGTATTTTTAGTAGAGATGGGATTTTGCCATGTTGGCCAGGCTGGTCTTGAGCTCCTGACCTCAGGTGATCCACACGCCTTGGCCTCCAAGAGTGCTGGTATTACCGGTGTGAGCCACCACACCCTGCCCTCTTCATTTTTTATCTTGATGAGGTTGAGAGTTATAATAGGTATGGCTTTCTTTAAAAATAAAACTGGTTGCTGAGTTTTAAATTGTGCAAATGAAGGTAAGGATGAAAAGTCATAACAGAAAGCTGAAAAACAAGGTTTCTGAGTGTGATGTAATGAATGTGAGGCTTGCAGTCAATTGACTGGAGTTTGAATATTGAATAGTTTGAATTTGGTTCCTCCATACATTGGTCGTGGACTCCTAGGCAAATTGTTTAACTTTTGAATGTCTTCCCTAATCTGTAAAATGGTGGTAATTTTACTCTCACACAGCCAGCTAGCTTCCTTCCTTCCTGCCACCTGTCTTCCTTCCTGCCTGCCTTCCTTCCTCTCCCTCCCTCCCTCCCTCCTTCCCTCCCTCCCTCCCTCCCTCCCTCCTTCCCTTCCTTCCTTCTTCCCTCCCATTTGGTCAGGATAAAGATGAAATAATGAATGTGAAAGCACTTTGTAAACTATAAAAATCAGCATTGTTAGGGCATCATTACAAAATCTGGAGGACACAGAATGTAAATGTTAATAAGCCTTATTGTTATATAATGTTTGAGTGGTAGTTGTGTGTTCTAGGTTCTTAAAGACTCTAGTTTTCCCTTAGTATAGTAGTTAACTTTCTATTGTTGTTTGAATATTCTATTTTAGATTGCCAGGTAGGCAACTAAATACATACCTTATTATGCAATGTGGGTGTTGTGTGGGCGACTTAACCTTGGGATGACGAACTTAACTTTTACCAGTTTGGGTTCGTATATATTTTAATGATGAAGTTTAAGATTTCATAGTATATCCTTTTTTAGAATTTTTTTTCTTTGCATTTATCTGTGTAGTGATGTGGCAATATAAAATAAAAAGTTTTAAATGTTCTAGCTCAAAAACCAGTGCAAATTAGATGATCTGAAGACAGGAATGTGTATTATGTGTATCCTTTCAGAACACAACACAATGGCAAGAATTGGTGTAAGAAAATTAAATCATTTTTATTTTAAAGCTGTATTTGGTTTGATATAAAATGACTCCTTCCACCCTGTCTCAGTCTCTTGCCTTCCCTCTCATCCTTCCTCTTTTTTAACTCCATTTGTAGTTGGCTTTTATTTGCGTTTAGTTTTGACCCTTACTGTGCTTAAAAGTTATCTGAAGTATAAAGTGAAAATAAAAGGGAAGGTGAATGTATTGCATAGTAGAATCATCGCCAAACAGAAAGGGTTAAAATACTTTTTCTTTCTTTTTTGGTCAGGGGAGGGTGGTAGGAACTAAGAGGCTTTCCGATGAGGCATTTCACAAAGGCATAATCTTTGAATCTGATTAGATACCGTATTGAATTGGCCTCTTTCACCCAGCACAGAGAATTTCTGACCCATTTAAAAAGAGATGTTACTGACGGCATCTGCTAACGGCAGGCGAGGGCTGGCTGGAGGAAAGGAGGAGATGGGAAATGGAATAAAAACCTGTGGGAGATGGGATTGTGGTGAATGAAGGCTACAAAGCGTTTTCTCATTTCAAGAGATAAAGACAAGGCACATTCTGAGAAATTATCTTTTGGCTCTGTGGAAAATCAAGCCAGATTTCGCCTTCTGCTTTGGCGTTCTGCCCTTACTGTAAATATCATTCCACAGAGAATTCCGTGATAGCTCCGTGAAGTCTTGAGTACAAATCTGGGAGGACTCGCCCCACCTGTGCTGCGGAAACTTGGGTCCTGGGCCGATGACCCCCTGTCCTTGCCTTTCTTTTTCCAATCCTTGGATGAGAAGAAGCTTGCACTATTGACGCAAAGCCTTTTACCACTTAACATGATGCCTGGAAACTAAGTGGGGTTTTGTTTTTGTGACCCTGTTACGCTGCCCAACCCACAGGATGTTCTCCAAAATGTATGGAATGAATTTTGATGCGTGTATAGTCTTTCTCTTTTACCATGCCAAATGTGAGAAATTTTCCACAGTCTTGTGTATTTTACCCATCCGCCATAAAACTGGATACCGTCATTCAGTCAGGTACAATCCTTGCACGTTAAGGACACCTAGGCAGGGCCTGGGTGGTACGGTCATTCTTACGGCAGGAAATGTGTGCAGTGACAGAATCAGGACCACATTCTGGAAGCCACATCCTAGTATGGTATAGGTGGTGGTGGTGGTTTTGACTGTTTTTTGTTGCTTCAGCCTTGATCTGTGATTCTTTGCCATTCTCCTGAGCAAGCTGGTTAAGTGCGTCGGTCCTGGGGTCACCCTAGCCAGCTTGAAATTCTGGTCCCACCTCTTACAGTCTGTGAGAACTTTATTGCATAACTTCTTTTTGCCTCAGTTCATTTATCATATGGGATGAAAATAGCAGTACCTTGTTCGTCGAGCTGTCTGTCCAAAGGGTTAAATGAATTAAATAGTAGGTGTGTAGGACAGTGGACTGAATACATAGTAACTGCTTTCATTTCTGTGATGATTTCATTTACAGTCTGATAACTTTCACATGAATTGTCTCAGGTGTGATCATGTCAGTTTTGTTAGAGAGGCAGGCTATTGATATCCCTTTATTCTACAGATATTAAAACTGGATTTGAGGTGTTAAGGCTTTAAGGCGTTGCCTTTCTGAGATGAGGGGTGGCTGGGGCTAGGCAGAACATTTCTACAGCAGATAGAAAAATGCCTGCCACAAGCAAACACAGGACATCCAAAGGAGGCTCATTTCTGCACCCCCAATTAGTATTTCACAAATGTGTTCACGCAGATGCATAAACAGTCTATCTAGTTTTTGCAAAATAATAGCTTGTGTGGCAAATGTCCTTTTGTGAACCGTAAGTATTACATTTAGGGTGGGAAGCTGGAGGGGAACAGACAGCAGCTGTTCTTGGGGATACAGTTGGGGCCTCAGCCTGTGGAACGTCTGGAATGTGAGGTTTCCTGTAAGGGCTGGTTTTGCCTGCATTCTTCCTTGTGAAGATTTTTTGAAAAGCCGTAAATTGTAATAAAATTAGAGTGCTTCTTTTAAATGATGGATTCTCAAAATTCTATATTAGTAGAAAGACTCTGCATTTCGTAAATGTAACTTGGCAAGTCATATTTCTATCTTTCTAGTTCAATTTTGCTCCTAGGAAAGTTGTTGTAACTTTTTTTGGAGAGAGAGAGAGAGAGAGAGAGAGAGAGAGTGAGAGTGTGTGAGTGTGTGTGTGTATGGGGGGATTTCCTTTTCACATAGCCAGTGAACTAGCTGTGTGTTTGCTAATGGGATAAAGTGTGTTGAGGTGAGTGTGTGAGGTCTACTTCCCAGGGTTTATCCTAACTCAAGAATAAGAAGTATGGGATTCCTTTGATAATATGCATCATATGTCCTAGGCAAACAAGAGGGGAACCATGTACATGTAAGATAGAATTATACATTTGAAATTGGTATAAAAATAAAGAACAAGAGCTAAGGGATTTCCTAGAGGTCATGGGAATGGCTCCCATTACAGTAAAATGCTTACATAATGATAACACTTAGCTTGTGATATTTGCAGTTATTTTAAATGTTATTCTTTGAAACACTGCATACAGACAGCTTATTGTAATGGTGCAGTATATAATATTTTCTATTAAGAGAATAGAATCTTCTGTTTCTATCAAATAAAACATATCTACCTCTTTATTTTTTATTAATAATTTTTCCTTAATTGTTATTAAAGATACCTTTATTCTTGTATGCCCCAAATGGTATATCTTACTAAAACCAAAGATCATGCTGTGTTCATGATGCTCTTTTGATTTGGATGGGCCTATTCATTTATTTCTATGTACATGAAACTGTCTTAAGTACTTATTTGAAATCTCTGAATAAATTTTATAAAATTCATAGCTAAGAAAATGTTTAGATTTGCCACAGATCTCTTTGGAATAAGTTAAAAGTAGATGTACTCTAGTACCCACTTGTTTGCTTGGATAGCGTAATTCCAAATCTGCTGTGATGGTTGTGCACCCACGCGCGCACACACACACACTCACACTCACACCCAACTTGACTTGCACCATGAAGGCAAACCTCATCTTTGACATTTTGCCTGTGCCAAGACTAAACTGGTGCTGGTATTCAGTCTTATAAAATGAAAAATAATAACAACTACCCCCACCAATGAAATAACAAGTAATATTCCTTTGGGAGGTATTAACCTTTTCTGATGACTTTTATCAATTCGATCTCTATGTTAGGCACATACCTTTACTGCTGTTTTATTTTGGGATCATACTTGCCGGTTCATCTCTCAATTAGAGTGAATCCAAACATTCTTCCATGGAGAATACTGCCCCTACCTAAAGGAAGCCCTTAGGCTGCCTCTCAGTCATAGTGAAGTGACTGCTATTAGGAGTGTGAGCTGTCCACTCAGTTTACTAAAGGAATATCCCCTCTACCTCCCATCTTAATTACTGATTAAGGCAAATGGATCTGTATTTCATTGGCAACCTGGGCGAGTAGTAGTCCCAACCACTTGCCAGGCAAAATAGAGCAATGATTGCTATATAAATGCTTAAAAGAAGACAGGCCAGGGACCCATGGAGCCACCTGGACCATGCCACATGGAACTAGCTAGTGTGAAGCATGGGTTCTGGGGACATCAGAATGAGATTGTGTCTACAGAAAGTTTGTTAGGAAAGACTGACAGTTGGGGCACGAACACGTTTTCTTAGTACCAGGAGTACCATTCTGTTTTTCCAGGACGAGTGGTTACTTTCTTTCTGTGGGCACTGAGTTTTGTAAATTACCAGTTCAAATTTTCACCTTGTCGGCAAGTTTATGGTCAAACTTATGGCTTCTCCCTAGCCTGTGTGTCACTTTTGTGGCGTGTGTTTTGTGTTATCTCCCTTCCTGCTTCTATTTTACTTCCCTACCTTTTGTTTGCTTTCTTCTTTTTCATTTCAGTTTAATGCATGCTATCTTTGTCTCACTGTACTTTATGTATATTTGAAAACTTTCTTAAGTGTTCTCTGGAACAAGGCAAGGTAAGTAATCTTCATTTATTTGGTATTTAATACAATCCTGAGTGTGTTATCCTTGTTTTACATAAGAGGAACCAGCCACACAGCTAAATAAAGTTGCAGGACTCAGGTTCAGCTTTAGGTTTCTCCTAGAAAGCCCAAGCTCACTCTCCCAGCTGTGTCCTCTTCTCTCAAGAAACCAACACATACACTCCACACACTCTACAACAACCCATGACACTCCACACACACACACACACACACACACACACACACACACACACACACACACGATCTTCAGTGGGCACTGCTGCAGACACATGCATTCCACAAATCCTGCAACTCCGCCGATTGGAGGCATTCGTTCTCAAAGCGCATGGCCTGAAGTTATACTAAAAATGCAAATTTCTGGGCCCTGCCCCAGAGGCACTTAAACAGAAGCTGTGAGGGAGGGGCCCGCAGTCCGTCAGTCATCACGAGGTGATTCTGTTGCACTCTTGACTTTCGGAATCACTCAGGAGATTACACACTTTGGAAAGAAAATTGTTTTTCTGACAGGACTTTCTTAAATAGCAGATCCTGTGAGTCTGTTTACATTTGAATGTAATTTATAAGAATTCAGGTTGTATATATCACTTCAAAAATATCTATTACGGAAAAATAGGAATTTTTTAAAAATAAAAGTATTCTTGAGACCAGCCTGGCCAACATGGTGAAACTTCATCTCTATAAAAATACAAAAATAAATAAATAAATAATTAGCCCGGTGTGGTGGTGCATACCTATAGTCCCAGCTGCTCGGGAGGCTGAGTCACGATAATTGCTTGAACCTGGGAGGTAGCAGTTTCAGTAAGCTGAGATCGTGCCACTGCATTCCAGCCTGGGTGACCGGAGTGAGACTCTGTCTCAAAAAAATAATAAAAATGTATTCTAGACTATTCCTGTTCTCTAATACTCCTCTAGACATTTTCCTCTTTCCTTTGAAGACATAAATACTGGGTTTTGAAATGTTTGCTATTTGATTTCATTTTTTCCCTCAATTATTCCACCTTCTGTCTCTTCCAAGGGGGTTTTTCAGTTTTTTTCTAGTCTGTAATTTCTGTAGCTATAAAGAAAAGTTAATCTACAGGTAAAGATATTAGGATATCTTTACTAGAGATCACTTAGAATGGCCGCTTCTGAGCCACATTTTAGGAACATGAACTGAACAGGTGTGCCAACCTGTGCCCCTTTATTATTGATTCTTGAATCTCTCTTTGATGCCTTAAGCCTCTCCTTGAAGCTTTAAAATTGTAAAGTCTGCACGGTGTCTTGGTTTTGATGTAGAGAAGTGAGTCTACGCCTTACAGATGTCTACACCAAAGGCATTTGCTCTATTCTGCAGTTAAAATCAGACCAAGATCAAAAGCTGTTTCTTTTTCTTTTTCTTTTTCTTTTTTTTTGACACAGTGACTTTTCTTTCTTCTCGGAAGTATGGTATGCTATTTCCAGAAGTTGTGAAGGAATCTCTTCCAGCATATTGATTTGCTGAAAAATACACAGGTGATGGTGATGCTTTAATCATACCCCCTCCAGTGGGTGGGGCGCCTTGTGAATTTCAGCTAGAACTGGGATCCCATCTTGGCAAATCTGCGTAATTCTTGGATATACAGCTCTAACAGGCAAAATGATCTCCCACAGATGTCAGGAGACGTCCTGTAGCTGGTGTTCCCTGAGAAGTTCGTGCGTCCGAAGGAACACTCATTCCCATACTTGTGATGAAAGGTATTGGATTCGACCGATCTGTTGTGATCTGGTTTCTCCACGGCCACTTCACCCCACAGAGTTGTATCATTTGGGCAGAAATTCACTGACCAAGATTTACCAGTTTGTGGATCAAAGTCATAGTCTCTTTTTTTGTTAGATTATTTTGAACTGCAGGGATTGCGGTAAGTCCTATTCTCCCAGCTGCCTGTTGCCTGGTGAGATTCAGGACATAGCTCTGCTTTTTCAGGCATCTCATTCTCAAAACAGTGCATTTCACAAGGATTCCCTGAAGTTTAAGATGTTGGTAGAGTTCACAGCCTAAAGAAACTTCTTGGTGGAGAGAGAAGGCCTCACTGTTTGTCCTCAGGGGTTTTCTGTGTGGCTAGTATTTGACGTTTGCCATCGCAGTCTCATACCTGAGCTTTCTTAACAGCTTGAAGCTCAAACTAGAATTTAATTTCCTATGATTCAAGACCAAGACGGCTTCTGTGGCTTCCTCCTGGTGAATGGTGGTGTTCATTCCCTGCATCCTGTAATCTCGGACTCAGTATCTTTTTTTTTTTTTTTTGAGATGGAGTCTCGCTCTGTCACTCAGGCTGGAGTGCAGTGGCACAATCTTGGCTCACTGCAACCTCCTCTACCTCCCGGGTTCAAGTAATTCTCCTGCCTCAGCCCCCCAAGTAGCTGATTTACAGGCATGTGCCACTATGCCCGGCTAATTTTTTGTATTTAGTAGAGACAGGGCTTCACCATGTTGGTCAGGCTGGTCTCAAACTCCTGACTTCAGGTGATCCACCCGCCTTGGCCTCCCAAAGTGCTGGGATTACAGGCGTGAGCCACCATGCCTGGCCTAGACTCAGTATCTTTAAAAAAAGTTTTTTCAGTTATGTTACTGTCACCTTGAGTAATAGGCACTATCTTTGGGTGATTGTTTATATTCCATTTTTGTGTGTCTGAGAGTATTTCTGTTAAACTTAATGTTTTGTAAGAGATAGAATATCTGGAGGGCGGAGCAAGATGGCCAAATAGGAACAGCTCCAGTCTCCAACTCCCAGCGTGAGCGACACAGAAGACCGGTGATTTCTGCATTTTCAACTGAGGTACTGGGTTCATCTCACTGGGGAGTGCCGGACGATCGGTGCTGGTCAGCTGCTGCAGCCCGACCAGCGAGAGCTGAAGCAGGGCGAGGCATTGCCTCACCTGGGAAGCGCAAGGGGGAAGGGAATCCCTTTTCCTAGCCAGGGGAACTGAGACACACAACACCTGGAAAATCGGGTAACTCCCACCCCAATACTGCGCTTTAAGCAAACAGGCACACCAGGAGATCATATCCCACACCTGGCCGGGAGGGTCCCACACCCACGGAGCCTCCCTCATTGCTAGCACAGCAGTCTGTGATCTACCGGCAAGGCAGCAGCGAGGCTGGGGGAGGGGCGCCCGCCATTGCTGAGGCTTAAGTAGGTAAACAAAGCTGCTGGGAAGCTCGAACTGGGTGGAGCTCACAGCAGCTCAAGGAAACCTGCCTGTCTCTGTAGACTCCACCTCTGGGGACAGGGCAATAACAAACACAGCCGAAACCTCTGCAGACGCAAATGACTCTGTCTGACAGCTTTGAAGAGAGCAGTGGATCTCCCAACACGGAGGTTGAGATCTGAGAAGGGACAGACTCCCTGCTCAAGTGGGTCCCTGACCCCTGAGTAGCCTAACTGGGAGACATCCCCCACTAGGGGCAGTCTGACACCCCACACCTCACAGGGTGGAGTACACCCCTGAGAGGAAGCTTCCAAAGCAAGAATCAGACAGGTACACTCGCTGTTCAGAAATATTCTATCTTCTGCAGCCTTTGCTGCTGATACCCAGGCAAACAGGGTCTGGAGTGGACCTCAAGCAATCTCCAACAGACCTACAGCTGAGGGTCCTGACTGTTAGAAGGAAAACTATCAAACAGGAAGGACACCTACACCAAAACCCCATCAGAACATCACCATCATCAAAGACCAGAGGCAGATAAAACCACAAAGATGGGGAAAAAGCAGGGCAGAAAAGCTGGAAAATCAAAAAATAAGAGTGCATCTCCCCCGGCAAAGGAGCGCAGCTCATCGCCAGCAACGGATCAAAGCTGGACGGAGAATGACTTTGACGAGATGAGAGAAGAAGGCTTCAGTCCATCAAATTTCTCAGAGCTAAAGGAGGAATTACGTACCCAGCGCAAAGAAACTAAAAATCTTGAAAAAAAAGTGGAAGAATTGATGGCTAGAGTAATTAATGCAGAGAAGGTCATAAACGAAATGAAAGAGATGAAAACCATGACACGAGAAATACGTGACAAATGCACAAGCTTCAGTAACCGACTTGATCAACTGGAAGAAAGAGTATCAGCGATTGAGGATCAAATGAATGAAATGAAGCGAGAAGAGAAACCAAAAGAAAAAAGAAGAAAAAGAAATGAACAAAGCCTGCAAGAAGTATGGGATTATGTAAAAAGACCAAATCTACGTCTGATTGGGGTGCCTGAAAGTGAGGGGGAAAATGGAACCAAGTTGGAAAACCCTCTTCAGGATATCATCCAGGAGAACTTCCCCAACCTAGTAGGGCAGGCCAACATTCAAATCCAGGAAATACAGAGAACGCCACAAAGATACTCCTCGAGAAGAGCAACTCCAAGACACATAATTGCCAGATTCACCAAAGTTGAAATGAAGGAAAAAATCTTAAGGGCAGCCAGAAAGAAAGGTCGGGTTACACACAAAGGGAAGCCCATCAGACTAACAGCAGATCTCTCGGCAGAAACTCTCCAAGCCAGAAGAGAGTGGGGGCCAATATTCAACATTCTTAAAGAAAAGAAGTTTCAACCCAGAATTTCATATCCAGCCAAACTAAGTTTCATAAGTGAAGGAGAAATAAAATCCTTTACAGATAAGCAAATGCTTAGAGATTTTGTCACCACTAGGCCTGCCTTACAAGAGACCCTGAAGGAAGCACTAAACATGGAAAGGAACAACCGGTACCAGCCATTGCAAAAACATGCCAAAATGTAAAGACCATCGAGGCTAGGAAGAAACTGCATCAACTAACGAGCAAAATAACCAGTTAATATCATAATGGCAGGATCAAGTTCACACATAACAATCTTAACCTTAAATGTAAATGGACTAAATGCTCCAATTAAAAGACACAGACTGGCAAACTGGATAAAGAGTCAAGACCCATCAGTCTGCTGTATTCAGGAGACCCATCTCACACGCAGAGACATACATAGGCTCAAAATAAAGGGATGGAGGAAGATTTACCAAGCAAATGGAGAACAAAAAAAAGCGGGGGTTGCAATACTAGTCTCTGATAAAACAGACTTTAAACCATCAAAGATCAAAAGAGACAAAGAAGGCCATTACATAATGGTAAAGGGATCAATTCAACAGGAAGAGCTAACTATCCTAAATATATATGCACCCAATACAGGAGCACCCAGATTCATCAAGCAAGTCCTTAGAGACTTATAAAGAGACTTAGACTCCCATACAATAATAATGGGAGACTTCAACACTCCACTGTCAACATTAGACAGATCAACGAGACAGAAAGTTAACAAGGATATCCAGGAATTGAACTCATCTCTGCAGCAAGCAGACCTAATAGACATCTATAGAACTCTCCACCCCAAATCAACAGAATATACATTCTTCTCAGCACCACATCGTACTTACTCCAAAATCGACCACGTAATTGGAAGCAAAGCACTCCTCAGCAAATGTACAAGAACAGAAATTATAACAAACTGTCTCTCAGACCACAGTGCAATCAAACTAGAACTCAGGACTAAGAAACTCAATCAAAACCGCTCAACTACATGGAAACTGAACAACCTGCTCCTGAATGACTACTGGGTACATAACGAAATGAAGGCAGAAATAAAGATGTTCTTTGAAACCAATGAGAACAAAGATACAACATACCAGAATCTCTGGGACACATTTAAAGCAGTGTGTAGAGGGAAATTTATAGCACTAAATGCCCACAAGAGAAAGCAGGAAAGATCTAAAATTGACACTCTAACATCACAATTAAAAGAACTAGAGAAGCAAGAGCAAACACATTCGAAAGCTAGCAGAAGGCTAGAAATAACTAAGATCAGAGCAGAACTGAAGGAGATAGAGACACAAAAAACTCTCCAAAAAATCAATGAATCCAGGAGTTGGTTTTTTGAAAAGATCAACAAAATTGACAGACCACTAGCAAGACTAATAAAGAAGAAAAGAGAGAAGAATCAAATCGACGCAATTAAAAATGATAAA
Source organism: Macaca fascicularis (assembly GCF_037993035.2). Lineage (NCBI taxonomy): Eukaryota > Metazoa > Chordata > Mammalia > Primates > Cercopithecidae > Macaca > Macaca fascicularis. The sequence goes on from NC_088378.1 coordinate 5,495,729, forward strand.
GGGGATATCACCACCGACCCCACAGAAATACAAACTACCATCAGAGAATACTATAAACACCTCTGCGCAAATAAACTGGAAAATCTAGAAGAAATGGATAATTTCCTGGACACTTACACTCTTCCAAGACTAAACCAGGAAGAAGTTGAATCCCTGAATAGACCAATAGCAGGCTCTGAAATTGAGGCAATAATTAATAGCCTACCAACCAAAAAAAGTCCAGGACCAGATGGATTCACAGCTGAATTCTACCAGAGGTACAAGGAGGAGTTGGTACCATTCCTTCTGAAACTATTCCAATCAATAGAAAAAGAGGGAATCCTCCCTAACTCATTTTATGAGGCCAACATCATCCTGATACCAAAGCCTGGCAGAGACACACAAAAAAAGAGAATTTTAGACCAATATCCCTGATGAACATCGATGCAAAAATCCTCAATAAAATACTGGCAAACCGGATTCAGCAACACATCAAAAAGCTTATCCACCATGATCAAGTGGGCTTCATCCCTGGGATGCAAGGCTGGTTCAACATTCGCAAATCAATAAACATAATCCAGCATATAAACAGAACCAAAGACAAGAACCACATGATTATCTCAATAGATGCAGAAAAGGCTTTTGACAAAATTCAACAGCCCTTCATGCTAAAAACGCTCAATAAATTCAGTATTGATGGAACGTACCTCAAAATAATAACAGCTATTTATGACAAACCCACAGCCAATATCATACTGAATGGGCAAAAACTGGAAAAATTCCCTTTGAAAACTGGCACAAGACAGGGATGCCGTCTCTCACCACTCCTATTCAACATAGTGTTGGAAGTTCTGGCTAGGGCAATCAGGCAAGAGAAAGAAATCAAGGGTATTCAGTTAGGAAAAGAAGAAGTCAAACTGTCCCTGTTTGCAGATGACATGATTGTATATTTAGAAAACCCCATTGTCTCAGCCCCAAATCTCCTTAAGCTGAGAAGCAACTTCAGCAAAGTCTCAGGATACAAAATTAATGTGCAAAAATCACAAGCATTCTTATACACCAGTAACAGACAAACAGAGAGCCAAATCATGAATGAACTTCCATTCACAATTGCTTCAAAGAGAATAAAATACCTAGGAATCCAACTTACAAGGGATGTAAAGGACCTCTTCAAGGAGAACTACAAACCACTGCTCAGTGAAATCAAAGAGGACACAAACAAATGGAAGAACATACCATGCTCATGGATAGGAAGAATCAATATCGTGAAAATGGCCATACTGCCCAAGGTAATTTATAGATTCAATGCCATCCCCATCAAGCTACCAATGAGTTTCTTCACAGAATTGGAAAAAACTGCTTTAAAGTTCATATGGAACCAAAAAAGAGCCCGCATCTCCAAGACAATCCTAAGTCAAAAGAACAAAGCTGGAGGCATCACGCTACCTGACTTCAAACTATACTACAAGGCTACAGTAACCAAAACAGCATGGTACTGGTACCAAAACAGAGATATAGACCAATGGAACAGAACAGAGCCCTCAGAAATAATACCACACATCTACAGCCATCTGATCTTTGACAAACCTGAGAGAAACAAGAAATGGGGAAAGGATTCCCTATTTAATAAATGGTGCTGGGAAAATTGGCTAGCCATAAGTAGAAAGCTGAAACTGGATCCTTTCCTTACTCCTTATACGAAAATTAATTCAAGATGGATTAGAGACTTAAATGTTAGACCTAATACCATAAAAATCCTAGAGGAAAACCTAGGTAGTACCATACAGGACATAGGCATGGGCAAAGACTTCATGTCTAAAACACCAAAAGCAACGGCAGCAAAAGCCAAAATTGACAAATGGGATCTCATTAAATTAAAGAGCTTCTGCACAGCAAAAGAAACTACCATCAGAGTGAACAGGCAACCTACAGAATGGGAGAAAATTTTTGCAATCTACTCATCTGACAAAGGGCTAATATCCAGAACCTACAAAGAACTCAAACAAATTTACGAGAAAAAAACAAACAACCCCATCAAAAAGTGGGCAAAGGATATGAACAGACATTTCTCAAAAGAAGACATTCATACAGCCAACAGACACATGAAAAAATGCTCATCATCACTGGCCATCAGAGAAATGCAAATCAAAACCACAATGAGATACCATCTCACACCAGTTAGAATGGCAATCATTAAAAAGTCAGGAAACAACAGGTGCTGGAGAGGATGTGGAGAAATAGGAACACTTTTACACTGTTGGTGGGATTGTAAACTAGTTCAACCATTATGGAAAACAGTATGGCGATTCCTCAAGGATCTAGAACTAGATGTACCATATGACCCAGCCATCCCATTACTGGGTATATACCCAAAGGATTATAAATTATGCTGCTATAAAGACACATGCACACGTATGTTTATTGCAGCACTATTCACAATAGCAAAGACTTGGAATCAACCCAAATGTCCATCAGTGACAGATTGGATTAAGAAAATGTGGCACATATACACCATGGAATACTATGCAGCCATCAAAAAGGATGAGTTTGCGTCCTTTGTAGGGATATGGATGCAGCTGGAAACCACCATTCTTAGCAAACTATCACAAGAACAGAAAACCAAACACCGCATGTTCTCACTCATAGGTGGGAACTGAACAATGAGATCACTTGGACTCAGGAAGGGGAACATCACACACAGGGGCCTATCATGGGGAGGGGGGGGGGAGGGATTGCATTGGGAGTTATACCTGATGTAAATGATGAGTTGATGGGTGCAGCACACCAACATGGCACAAGTATACATATGTAACAAACCTGCACGTTATGCACATGTACCCTACAACTTAAAGTATAATAATAATAAATAAATTTAAAAAAAAAAAGAATATCTGATGGGCATCTGTAGCATTCTGCACAGGTTTTGCAGCCTTATTTCTCTACCCTTTACTCTTGGTGATTACTGAGAGTTCTGATTTATTTGTATCATGATGTTATTTATCCTTTTATTCTGCAACAATAAATTTAATCATGTAATAAAAATGTAGAAACTGAAACTCTTTAATTCAGACATACAAATAATGACACAGTAATTTTACTTAATCTGTAGTAATGTAAATAACAGCATTTCATTTTTGGAGGAAATCACTGATTATCGTTTACTTTCGTCCAAATTGTCTCACTTAGAAAATGCTAAGGGGATAAATGTTTTGATGTCCCCATCTCTGCTCTCAGGATAGATGCTGAGGATGATGGAAATGTTTATTTGGACCTAGCGACTTTAGTTACTTTTCTTTAAAAGTGGTTTATTTTGTATGCATGTAACAATTATGTATAACAGTTGTTATATACATACATATATGCATGTAACAATTATGTATAACAATTGTTATATACATACATATATGCATGTAACAATTCTCACTGAGATAGATTCAAATCAATATCATGTCATTTGCAATTGTTATCAGTCCTGTTCTTTAAAGATTATGGATTGAATCCTAGACCAAAGTGATAATCTTAATAATATATAAAATTGAATAAGATTAACCTATTTCTTTAAAATTGTTATGAACAGAGAGCAATGCAAAATGCAGTATGGTTAAGTTGAAATTAGACTTCATTTTATCAAAAGAAAATAGTTAGCTGGCTTAATACACAACTGCACAGGAAAACAATAATTCTAGTTGTTTTTGGCACCTGACATTTAGTTTATTGTTAAAATAAAATTCACTACATTGGACTGATTTGCAGGAGAGCTAGGCAGAGCTTTGGCCTTCGAGCAAGCGAGCATTCCATCCATCTGATTCTGGAGGAGCTGTCCCTTTTGTTCAGTCTCTCTAATATTCCCTTTATTCTCCACGTTTCCTACTCAGAAGGCTCTGAGTAAGTCAAAAGGTCTTAGACCTTTGATCTTTTTCCAGGCTGCCATCATCATGTTTTTTTTTGTGAGTTTACTTCACTTTTCCCCCATTTGTATCTAAACAACAGGATGTCAAATATATGTATCTCCAAGAATTTACAGTACAAATATTTTTCTTTTCCAAATATGCCGTGTTCTACCAGCATAGGCCCTGGTGGTCAGAATAAAGGTACTAAGTTAGCCATGCTGAGTAAGTCTGAGACGAGCCTTGTACCTACCCCAAATACAAGTTTGCGTGAATCCATCAAATCTCTCTACTTTTAAATGGTTTGGGATTTCTAAAATCTTTTTTTGACATAATTAGTTTTTAAATACATTCAGATCAATGTTAAAATAACCATGCTTGAATTCTCTGCTTTTATATTGAAGTTATAAAGCTTTCAGAATATTTGAAGTGTGGATGATGAGTGTTTCTATATACAGTTTTTTTGTTTGTTTATTTAAATTGAGACAGGGTCTCTGTCACCCAGGCTGGAGTGCAGTGGTGCAGTCTTGGCTCACTTCAATCTCTGCTTCCCTGGCTCAAGTGATTGTCCAGCCTGAACCTCCTGAGTAGCTGGGATTACAGGTGCATGCTACCATGCCCGGCTAATTTTTGTATTTTTATAGAGACAGGGTTTCATCATACTACGTGGGCTGGTCTTAAACTCCTGAGCTCAGTGCGGTTCACCCATCTTGGCCTCCCAAAGTGCTGGGATTACAGGCGAGAGCCACTGTGCCTGGCACCCATATGATTTTTTTCTAATTGTGAATGAGATTTTTCTGTTGACAATGGTGTTTAATTGAAACCACAACAAAACTAGTACAGTAAGAATAATTTAATATATCAATTTATTCTTGTTTTTAATTGAAAGCAGTTGCTACTCCTCAGCTGATTAAAATTTTCTACTCTTCTTTAATTAAAAAAGCAAAAGTTCATAACTCAAACTAGGCTAATTTAAAGTAGTTTTCAAGGCTGCGTGTGGTGGCTCATGCCTGTAATACCAGCACTTACTGGGAGGCTGAGGCAGGCCGATCACCTGAGCCCACGAGTTCAAGACCAGCCTGGGCAGTATGGTGAAAACTTGTCTCTACAAAAAATACAAAAATTAGCCGGGTGTGGTGGTGTGCACTTGTAATCCTAGCTACTCGGGAGGCTGGGGTGGGAAGATGGCTTGAGCCTGGCAGGTGGGGGTTTCAGTGAGCTGAGATGGCACCATTGCACTCCTGCACTCCAGCCTGGGTGACAAAGTAAGACCCTGTTTAAAAAAAAAAAAAAAAAAGGTTTTTAATATTCCTTCATTCTCTACTTGGACAGTTTATAAACTAATTTATATCTAATTAACAAAACAAAGGAGTTTACATTTGAAAATGTCATTCAAGCAGCTTATTTTCTGGCTGTATAAATGTAGTATGAGGATATTAAAAAGCTGCAGGTTAGGTGAAATTGTTTTCATAGAACCTTAGCTGTATACTGTTAAAGTCATACCTTGGATTGGTACACAATTTTCTGGAATTCTAATTCTGTTCTGCCGGGCTATTTAAGAAGAACAAAGAATGTGTAATGAATGTTAGTTGATTTGGTCCTATCCCTCTGAGCTCACTGCTGTTGAACTTTGCATAGGGATTTTCTCACACACGGCACAGCTAAACTTTTCCAACACTTAGGAACTCTTCAAAAGTTTTTCTTCAACTGTTAGTCATTATATCCTCCCACACCATCTACCCACTCGCACATCAAAAATCCTAAAATAGTGTGAAGTCATTTATCTTTGTATTTTAAAAAACCGTAAAAATCATGATATTAAGGATTCTGACAACTGTGACAAAAATCTGAGCTTTTAAATGCATGGATCTGTTGCCCTCAGATAATTAAAGAGTCTTTTCAATATCTAAATTAAAAAAAACAGCATTTTTAATATTCAGGCATTATATATAATATTTATTTTTTATATGAAAAAATGCTATAGCAAAATCTCAATTATCTATAAATCTGGAGGGTTACATTAGTGTATAGTGAATTTCACTTGAAGCAGTACACTTTAGAAATTAACCATTTTGGGCTGAAATCTTTAAAATTTTGTTTAAGAATTATGTGTGCCTCTCTGACTTCCACATCTGAGCAAGTTAATGTCAGGTATTCTTTTTCTGATGGAAATAACAGGGCCATGTGCAGTGGCTCATACCTGTAATCTCAGCACTTTGGAGGCTGAGGCAAGAGGATCACTTGAGGCAAGCCTGGTTATCGAGACCCTATCTCTACAAAAATATTAAAAAATAAAAATATTTGCCGAGTGTGGTGGCATGTGCCTGTAGTTTCAGCTACTTAGGAGGTTCAGGCTGGAGGATATCTTGAGACGAGGAGTTTGAGGCTACAGTGAGCTGTGTGATCCTGTCACTGCACTCTAACCTGGGCAGCAGAGCAAGACTACCTGTGGAAAAAAAAAAAAAAAAAAAAGAACTATCACATTAGTGCATGCTCGCTGTATTTTAGGCACTGTGCTAAGCCTTTTGCCTGGATTATTTTATTTAAGACTCAGTACATCCCTGTGAGGTGGTAATAACTATTATCTCCATTGAATATTTAAGAAAATACATGTCAGAGAAGTTAAGCAGATTGGCCTGAGCACACACTGAATTTCGAAACCCAGGCAAGCCGATCCTGGAGTGGTACTGTGCATTATTCTGTTAATTTCTGATGGTTTAAGTTTATGATATCTCTTAAATTCTGATGATTTAAGATTATTTTAATTCACAGGCATTTTTGTCATACTTATGTACCCTGGCATTGGTTTATATTCCAGGTAAGCCCCAAAGTATCACAGTTATATGTAAAGTAAGAATAAATTGCTTTTGGGGGGCGGTTCCAAGACGGCCGAATAGGAACAGCTCCAGCCTCCAGCTCCCAGCATGAGTGACACAGAAGACGGGTGATTTCTGCATTTCCAACTGAGGTACCAGGTTCATCTCACTGGGGTGTGTCGGATAGTGGGTGCAGGACAGGGAGTGAAGCTCACTGAGTGAGAGCCAAAGCAGGGCAAGGCATCACGTCACCCGGGAAGCATGAGGGGGAAGGGAATTCCCTTTCCTAGCCAAGGGAAACCGTGACACACAACACCTGGAAAATCGGGTCACTCCCACCCTAATACTGTGCTTTACCAAGGGTCTTAGCAAATGGCACACCAGGAGATTATATCCCACACCCCTGGCTCGGAGGGTCCCATGCCCACAGAGCCTCCCTCATTGCTAGCACAGCAGTCAGATCTAACTGCAAGGTGGCAGCGAGGCTGGGGGAGGGGTTCCCCACCATTGCTGAGGATTAAGTGGGTAAACAAAGCCTCCAGAACTGGGTGGCAGGAACTGGGTGGAGCCCACTGCAGCTCAAAGAGGCTGGCCTGCCTCTGTTGACTCCTCTGGGGACAGGGCATGGCCAAACAAAAGGCAGCAGAAACCTCTGCAGATTTAAATGACCTTGTCTGACAGCTTTGAAGAGAGTAGTGGTTCTCCCAGCACGGAGTCTGAGATCTGAGAATGGACAGACTGCCTGCTCAAGTGGGTCTCTGACCCCTGAGTAGTCTAACTGGGAGACATCCCCCACTAGGGGCAGACTGACACCTCACACCTCACATGGCTGGGATGGCTGGGTACCCCTCTGAGATGAAGGTTCCGGAGGAAGAATCAGGCAGAAACATTTGCTGTTCAGCAATATTCGCTCTTCTGCAACCTCTGCTGCTGATACCCAGGCAAACAGGGTCTGGAGTGGACCTCGAGCAAACTCCAACAGACCTGAAGCTGGGGGTCCTGACTGTTAGAAGGAAAACTAACAAACAGAAAGAACATCCACACCAAAACCCCATCTGTACATCACCATCATCAAAGACCAAAGGTAGATAAAACCACAAAGATGGGGAGAAAGCAGTGCACAAAAGCTGAAAATTCTAAAAATCAGAGCACCTCTCCCCCTCCAAAGGAACACAGCTCCTCACCAGCAACAGAACAAAGCTGGACAGAGAATGACTGTGACGAGGTGAGAGAAGAAGGCTTCAGATGATCAAACTTCTCCGAGCTAAAGGAGGAAGTTTGAACCCATCTCAAAGAAGCTAAAAACCTTGAAAAAAGATCTGATGAATGGCTAACTAGGATAACCAATGTAGAGAAGTCCTTAAATGACCTTATAGAGCTGAAAACCATGACACGAGGACTACGTCACAAATGCACAAGCTTCAGTAACCTACTCGATCAACTGGAAGAAAGGGTATCAGTGATTGAAGATCAAATGAATGAAATGAAGCGAGAAGAGAAGTTTAGAGAAAAAAAGAGTAAAAAGAAATGAACAAAGCCTCCAAGAAATATGGGACTATGTGAGAAGACCAAATCTATGGCTGATTGGTGTACCTGAAAGTGACGGGGAGAATGGAACCAAGTTGGAAAACACTCTGCAGGATATTATCCAGGATAATTTCCCCAACTTAGCAAGGCAGGCCAACATTCAAATTCAGGAAATACAGAGAATGCAACAAAGATACTCCTCAAGAAGAACAACTCCAAGACACATAATTGTCAGATTCACCAAAGTTGAAATGAAGGAAAAAATGTTAAGGGCAGCCAGAGAGAAAGGACGGGTTACTCACAAAGGGAAGCCCATCACACTAAGAGCAGATCTCTCAGCAGAAACTCAACAAGCCAGAAGAGAGTGGGGGCCAATATTCAACATTCTTAAATAAAAGAATTTTCAGCCCAGAATTTTATATCCAGCCAAACCAAGTTTCATAAGTGAAGGAGAAATAAAATCCTTTACAGACAAGCAAATGCTTAGAGATTTTGTCACCACCAGGCCTGCCCTACAAGAGCTCCTAAAGGAAGCACTAAACATGGAAAGGAACAACCAGTACTAGCCACTGCAAAAACATGCCAAATTGTAAAGACAATCGATGCTAGGAAGAAACTGCATCAACTAACGAGCAAAATAACCAGCTAACATCATAATGACAGGATCAAATTCACACATAACAATATTAACCTTAAGTGTAAATGGGCTAAATGCTCCAATTAAAAGACACAGACTGGCAAATTGGATAAAGAGTCCATACCCATCAGTGTGCTGTATTCAGGAGACCCATCTCACATGCAGAGACACACATAGGATCAAAATAAAGGGATGGAGGAAGATCTACCAAGCAAGTGGAAAACAAAAAACAGCAGGGGTTGCAATCCTAATCTCTGATAAAACAGACTAAACCAACAAAGATCAAAAGAGACAAAGAAGGCCATTACATAATGGTAAAGGGATCAATTCAACAAGAAGAACTAACTATCCTAAATATATATGCACCCAATATGGGAGCACCCAGATTCATAAAGCAGGTCCTTAGAGACTTACAAAGAGACTTAAACTCCCACACAACAGTAATGGGAGACTTTAACACCCCACTGTCAACATTAGACAGATCAAGGAGACAGAAAGTTAATAAGGATATCCAGGAATTGAACTCAACTCTGCACCAAGCAGATCTAATAGACATCTACAGAACTCTCCACCTCAAATCAACAGAATATACGTTCTTCTTAGCACCACATCGCACTTATTCCAAAATTGACCACCACATAGTTGAAAGTAAAGCACTCCTCAGCAAATGTACAAGAACAGAAATTATAACAAACTGTCTCTCAGACCACAGTGCAATCAAACTAGGACTCAGGATTAAGAAACTCACTCAAAACCGCTCAACTGCATGGAAACTGAACAACCTGCTCCTGAATGACTACTGGGTACATAACGAAATGAAGGCAGAAATAAAGATGTTCTTTGAAACCAGTGAGAACAAAGATACAACATACCAGAATCTCTGGGACACATTTAAAGCAGTGTGTAGAGGGAAATTTATAGCACTAAATGCCCACAAGAGAAAGCAGGAAAGATCTAAAATTGACACCCTAACATCACAATTAAAAGAACTAGAGAAGAAAGAGCAAACACATTCAAAAGCTAGCAGAAGGGAAGAAATAACTAAGATCAGAGCAGAACTGAAGGAGATAGAGACACAAAAAACCCTTCAAAAACTCAATGAATCCAGGAGCTGCTTTTTTGAAAAGATCAACAAAATTGATAGACCACTAACAAGACTAATGAAGAAGAAAAGGGAGAAGAATCAAATAGATGCAATAAAAAAATGATAAAGGGGATATCACCACTGACCCCACAGCAATACAAACTACCATCAGAGAATACTATAAACGCCTCTACGCAAATAAAGTAGAAAGCCTAGAAGAAATGGATAAATTCCTGGACACATACACTCTCCCAAGACTAAACCAGGAAGAAGTTGAATCCCTGAGTAGACCAATAACAGGCTCTGAAATTGAGGCAATAATTAATAGCCTACCAAACAAAAAAAGTCCAGGACCAGACGGGTTAACAGCTGAATTCTACCAGAGGTACAAGGAGGAGTTGGTACCATTCCTTCTGAAACTATTCTAATCAATAGAAAAAGAGGGAATCCTCCCTAACTCATTTTATGAGGCCAACATCATCCTGATACCAAAGCGTGGCAGAGACACAACAAAAAAAGAGAGAATTTTAGACCAATATCCCTGATGAACATCGATGCAAAAATCCTCAATAAAATACTGGCAAACTGAATCCAGTAGCACATCAAAAAGCTTATCCACCATGATCAAATGAGCTTCATCCCTGGGATGCAAGGCTGGTTCAATATATGCAGATCAATAAATGTAATCCAGCATATAAACAGAACCAAAGACAAAAACCACCTGATTATCTCAATAGATGCAGAAAAGGCCTTTGACCAAATTCAGCAGCCCTTCATGCTAGAAACTCTCAATAAATTCGGTACTGATGGAACGTATCTCAAAATAATAAGAGCTATTTATGACAAACCCACAGCCAGTATCATACTGAATGGGCAAAAACTGGAAGCATTCCCCTTGAAAACTGGCACAAGACAGGGATGCCCTCTCTCACCACTCCTATTCAACATAGTGTTGGAAGTTCTGGCCAGGGCCATCAGGCAAGAGAAAGAAATAAAGGGTATTCAATTAGGAGAAGAGGAAGTCAAATTGCCCCTGTTTGCAGATGACATGATTGTATATTTAGAAAACCCCATCATCTCAGCCCAATATCCCCTTAAGCTGATGAGCAACTTCAGCAAAGTCTCAGGATACAAAATCAATGTGCAAAAATCACAAACATTCTTATACACCAATAACAGACAAACAGAGAGCCAAATCATGAGTGAACTCCCATTCACAATTGCTTCAAAGAGAATAAAATACCTAGGAATGCAACTTACACAGGATGTGAAGGACCTCTTCAAGGAGAACTACAAACCACTGCTCAATGAGATCAAGGAGGACACAAAGAAATGGAAGAACATTCCATGCTGATAGATAGGAAGAATCAATATCATGAAAATGGCCATACTGCCCAAGGTAATTTATAGATTCAGTGCCATCCCTATTAAGCTACCAATGACTTTCTTCACAGAACTGGAAAAAACTACTTTAAAGTTCATATGGAACAAAAAAGGAGCCCGCATTGCCAAGACAATCCTAATCCAAAAGAACAAAGCTGGAGGCATCACGGCACCTGACTTCATACTATACTACAAGGCTACAGTAACCAAAACAGCATGGTACTGGTACCAAAACAGAGATATAGACCAATGGAACAGAACAGAGCCCTCAGAAACAATACCACACATCTACAACCATTTGATCTTTGACAAACCTGACAAAAACAAGAAATGGGGGAAGGATTCCCTATTTAATCAATGGTGCTGGGAAAACTGGCTAGCCATAAGTAAAAAGCTGACACTGGATCCCTTCCTTACCCCTTATATGAAAACATTTAAGACTCTATAAGACTTAAATGTTTGACCTAAAACCGTAAAAACCCTAGAAGAAAACCTAGGCAGTACCATTCAGGACATAGGCATGGGCAAGGACTTCATGTCTGAAACACCAAAAGCAATGGCAACAAAAGCCAAAATTGACGAATGGGATGTAATTAAGCTAAAGAGCTTCTGCACAGCAAAAGAAACTACCATCAGAGTGAGCAGGCAACCTACAGAATGGGAGAAAATTTTTGCAATCTACTCATCTGACAAAGGGCTAATATCCAGAACCTACAAAGAACTCAGACAAATTTACAAGAAAAAAACAACCCCATCAAAAGTGGGCAAAGGATATGAACAGACACTTCTCAAAAGAAGACATTTATGCACCCAACAGACGCATGAAAAAATGTTCATCATCACTGGCCATCAGAGAAATGCAAATCAAAACCACAATGAGATACCATCTCACAGCAGTTAGAATGGTGATCATTAAAAAGTCAGGAAACAACAGGTGCTGGAGAGGATGTGGAGAAATAGGAACACTTTTACCCTGTTGGTGGGACTGTAAACCGGTTCAACCATTGTGGAAGACAGCGTGGCGATTCCACAAGGATCTGAAACTAGAAATACTATTTGACCTAGCCATCCATTACTGGGTATATACTCAAAGGATTAAAAATCATGCTGCTATAAAGAAACATGCATATGTATGTTTATTGTGGCACCGTTCACAGTAGCAAAGGCTTGGAACCAACCCAAATGTCCATCAGTGACAGACTGGATTAAGAAAATGTGGCACATATACACCATGGAATACTATGCAGCCATAAAAAAGGATGAGTTCATGTCTTTTGTAGGGACATGGATACAGCTAGAAACCATCATTCTCAGCAAACTATCGCAAGAACAGAAAACCACACACCACATGTTCTCACTTATAGGTGGGAATTGAGTAATGAGATCACTTGGACACAGGAAGGGGAACATCACACACTGGGGTCTGGGGGATATGGAGGGAGAGCATTAGGAGGTATACCTAACATAAATGACGAGTTAATGGGTGCAGCACACCAACATGGCACATGTATACATATGTAACCTGCACGTTGTGCACACGTACCCTAGAACATAAAGTACAGTTAAAAAAATATATATATTGCTTTCAAATGCAAGACAGAGGCAACTTCGCCAGTAAATGGCTTCAGCTTTATGAGTTGGACTTGGTGATAGGTAACAAGGCTTCTCAGATTTCATTCAGGTGACTGCTGGGTTCAGAGTCTTGCCTGACAGGTACAGTTGCCTGTTGCAGAGTTCTACAAACAGTGGGTGTGCTGGAAAATAAAGATACTTAGTGATATGCCATTTAACACCTTAAAGTACGGACAGGTCTGTGGCTAGAAAATGAAAATGAAAATCCCTGCCGTTTGTAAACTGGGTGTTGTGTGTGGTGGTTGATTAGTCCGCTCTGTCAGCAGCTGGAGGTGACACTCCCATTTCCCAGGCTGTTTGTCCCTCTTCCCCCAAGTCACGTGGCTTGGGTGCAGCAGGGCGTCCGCAGAGCTTGGTCTCTGTCCTGCTCCATGTGATAGTGTGCAATTACATCTTCTGTGGTTTCTGTGATGGCCCTAGGCAGCTTTTGGACATTTAGGCCCATCTAGCATCATCTTTATTTAGTTCCCATTTGCTTTCTAAGAATTAATCATATGGCACGATGATTGTTGAACAGTATACTTGAGGGAAAATTATGTATTAATGGAAACAAAATAAAAACAAAATATATCATTAACAGAATATGCATTTAAAATACACGAGGCATTGGTTTTCTGGTGGAAATACCAGGGCCACGTGTGGTAGCTCATGCCTGTATGTTACATACAGATTATGTTACATTGTGAGACCTTCAACAAATAGTTAATGTTTTGTGTAAAAACAGTAGAGCATCCCTATAACTTGCATTTGAAATAAAGCCTCAAATAGAACTTATTTGTGCACTTAAGGCAATTGGGTAGTTTTTGAACCGATGGGAAGTGACCTGGACTTCCAATCTTGCCTGTCAGAAAGGACAGATTTAGAGATGTGACAGAGGTCAGTGAATATCATTTTCTCCTGCCTCTAAACTCTGGCTTTTCCAGGGGCAAGTCTGGGTCACCATCTGAAGTGTTGCTTCTCTTCTAAAGTTCTCAACATCTAAACTAAGCCTGTGTCATAAATCTGCAGTCCAGAAGGACCAGAAGGGCTACTGAGCACGTCCCTGATGCTCCAGATAGGACCCTCTAGAATGACCCTTTGTGTTTGTTAACTGTCCCTGTCCACCCCACCCCCGGCTCCTTCAATGCCCTCCCCGCCCCCAACCCCGCTGTCTGGGCCTCGCTTTCTTTCCCCTTCTCACCACTGTGGATAGGAATGAAAGTGAGCCGCACCAGGGAAGGAAATTGCAAAGTGCCTTTTACCTTCTCTCTTAATCCGTAGTGGCAAGAAAGTCTTCTTTCCTAACACATTAATAGTTTCAGCCATGGTATTTTAGGTAAGCTATGAAAGATTGGCGAAGGGATTTCTGTTGAGAGGAAATAATTATCCCTTTCAAAAAATTGTATATTCCAAACATCATCTCTCTTTGTTAGGTTATTGAAAGTCTGCTATTTAAATAGTTATTTCCTGTTACTTATTAACTCTGAACATTTTCTATATGGTTATATTTGGCAAGATTTATTTAAATGTTTTCTTTAAGAGTTAACATCAATAATCTGCATGTTTTCTACAATGGAGGTGTTAATGTTGAAACGTAAGAGAATGAATGCATTCAATGAATGGAAATCTTAACATCTAATCCAAAAAAGAAAACATCTGGAATAAACACCTTCATGAAAACTTTCATTTTCGACTTTTGCATGGCTTCCTGAACGTGATTCCCTGATCTAAGAGACTTTCTTATGCAAGGAAGAGAATTAAGAATTTCCTCTTAGCAGCATGTGACGAAGCTGGCTGCACCCTCCTTCCTGGGTAACTGTGTCTTTGATCCCCAGGACCCTACTGGAGTTGGTTTTTTCCTTTGCTGCCCCTCTTTGTCCTCTCAATCTCTCAATGTTGAGAGACTGCAAGGCTCAGGCCTTCAACCTCTCTCTTCACCCACTTAGTCCCACAGCCTTGTCTATAAACTGGTAACTCGCAAGGTGATCTGCAAACTTTACTTTCCCCCTGAACTCAAGGAATCATATTAAACTGTGTATTCAGTGTTTCCATGGAAAGTTAGTGTGTGAGTCCGTTTTCACACTGTTGATAAAGACATACCTGAGACTGCATAATTTATAAAGAAAAAGAGATTTACTGGACTCACAGTTCCACATGGCTGCAGAGGCCTCATAATCATGGTGGAAGGCAAAAGGCACTTCTTATATGGCAGCAAGAGAGAATTTGTGCCAGGAAGCTTCCCCTTATAAAACCATGAGATCTCATGAGACTTATTCACTGTCACGAGAACAGCACAGGAAAGACCCACGCTCATGATTCAGTTACCTCTCACCAGGTCCCTTCCACGCTACAATTCAAGATGAGATTTGGGTGGGGACACAGCCAAACCATATCAGTCAGTTATCTCAGACTTGCTCAAAACCAAACCTTACGCTTCTACCCTCCATGTGTTTCTTCCCTTATCTCTGAAAATTACATCCCTGTTCTTCCATTTGCTCAGGTCCAAGTCTTTGAAGTCATTCTTGACTCTACTCTTAGTATCACACCCCACCAGACAGCAAATCTTGTGGACTCTTTTGGCCACCTGCACTGCTCTGCCCACGGCCCATGCCTGGACCAGTGAGACGGCCTCTCCTTGGCCTCCCGGCCTTGGCCTTGCTCCTTGCTGGTCTCCTTCCACACAGCAGCAGGAGTGAGCCTTGCGCAGGGCCAGTCAGCTGTTTCACTTCTGTGGCCCTGTGGTCTCCTCACAGATTAGGTCAAATCCAGAGTCCTCCCCATTGCCCTGAAGAAGGCTGTCTTCCTCTGCCACTCGGCCATCTCTCTAGCACTCTCTCTCTCAAGTGCATTGTTCTCTCTGCACTTTGAGCTCACCGAACACACTCCCTCTTGGTGCCTTTGTACTAACTGAACACTCTGCATAGCAAGCTCTTCCTCCAGGTACCTGAGGCTCGGGCCCTCCTGCGTTCAGGACTGCTGGAGTATCTCCCTACTAATGGGTCTCCCCAGACTATAATGTGAAGTGTCATCTCCTGCCTGTGTCACCTGCTCTGTACCTTTATTTTACTGACCTTTGTTTTTCTTCAAAGCACTTATGATCATGTGCTATTTATTATATTACTTTCTTGACTCCCTGTCTGTAAGCATGTTGAAGGCAAGAACCTGGTTTGCTTTGTTCACTGTTGTGCTTCCAGGGCCTGCAGCAGTGCCTGGTACAGAGTCGCTGCTCAGCGAAGTTTTTCCAATGGGTGAATGAAGAGTTTGCTGCATGCAGTGATTCATTTATACAAGATTAGAATTTAAAACTCCTAACGTGGGAGTCAGCGGGACTTAGGGGCTGGAATTTTGAACTGGAATTAGTTTATATTAGAATGTTAAGTTTTAGGAGGGCTTAGGAGAAAGAAAAAAAAAAAGAGAAATGCTGCAAGAGACAATCAGAGCTGACCAATTACATTAAAAGTTTTGTCTCTTTAAAGTCTTAAATGCCTAACATTGCTAGCATGATTGACAACTGAATGTTCAAATCAACCTAGAAAATAAAGAATGTACTGAGATAAAAGTGTTTTGAATCAGGGAATGACATGAAGCAAGAAGTGTTTTAGGAAGATTGATGTGCATAGTTTGGGTGGGGAGCGAGAGAGACCAGATGCTGGAGAGAGTGCCAGGGCCAGCCCAGGAGAGCCTGCCTGAGGCCACGAGGCCTGGGCTGGAGGAGGGACAGTTCTTGTGGGAACTCTTGTGAGAGGTGGTTGGGTACAACTCAAAGCCTGATCTGATATGGTGGCAAGGAAGAAGGGGACATTAAGGAGGATCCAAGACTTTGAATCAGATTGAATGACTGACAGAAGCAGAGCTTGATGAGGAGGCCTTGGCCTTGTGGAGAGAGTAATGCATTCACTTTCCCATTGTGGAGTTTGGGTTTGGGGAGGGAGCAGGAAATCCTCATAGAGATGTCTGGAGAGCAACCAGAGAAGCATGCGGCTGCTCAGGAGGAGACCAGGCTAGCTGTGGAGTTATGGGAACAGACAGGTATTTCAGAGGTGTTAGAAAATATAAATTAGAGAGAAAAACCTGGGGACGTATTCATGATTGGGGTCAGGAAGAGAGTGTGTTTCTAGAAGGATCGTATTGGTAAGGGGGTGAATGCTTGCTTACTCATGAGGGAGGAGGGGAGGGAAAACCCACCATTGGATTCCACAGCTGAGAGGCCACTGGTGACCCCAGCCAGTGTGAGCATTGAAGTCTGCAGAGTCCAGGCTACAAGCCCTGCTTTCTTGAAGTAAGTTTAAAATATAGGAATAATTTTGTATTATGTTTTAAGTTTATGTTTTAGATGTGCTTCCCTTGATAGCATTTTGAGAATGTTTAGGTTTCTGGTTTTTTTTTTTTTTCCTCTTTCTCTCCCTCTGTCATTAATTCATAGGCTAAAAGGCTGTATTAGGCTGTTCTTGAATTGCTATAAAGAAACACCTGAGGCTGGATGCGGCAGCTCACGCCTGTAAGGCCAGGGTAGGCGGATCACTTGAGGCCGTGGGCTCAAGACTAGCCTGAGTGACATGGCGAAACCCCGTCTCTACTAAAAATACAAAAATTAGCTGGGCATGGTAGTAGGTGCCTGTAATCCCAGCTACTTGGGAGGCTGAGGCAGGAGAATCGCTTGAACCCAGGAGGTGGAGGTTGCAGTGAGCTGAGATCATGCCACTCCAGCCTGGGTGACCCTGTCTCAAAAAATAAATAAACAAACACCTGAGTCTGGGTGATTTATAAACAAAAGAGGTTTAATTGGCTTATGGGTCTGCAGACTGTATAAGACGCATGATGCTGTCATCTGCTCAGCTTCTGGGTGGGCCTCAGGAAGTTTACAGTCATGGCGGAAGGTGAAGCGGGGGCAGGTGCATCACCTGCAAAAGCATGCGTAAGGGTCGGGGGAGGTGCCGCACACTTTTAAATGACCAGATCTCATGAGAACTCACTATCATGAAGGCAGCACAAAGTCCTGATGGATCTGCTCCCATGGTCCAAACACCTCCCACGGGGCCCCACCTCCAGCACTGGGGATTACAATTCAACGTGAGATTTCCAAACTCTGTCAAAGGCAGAGCACAAGACAGTGTCCCTTGGCATCTAAATTGATTATAAAAGAAGTTTCTGTCTTTACAGGGCTTCTTTCCAGCATGAACGTTTATATAGAACATGTTTTCCGACGGCCCCACTTCGTGTGCATGTCTATACACACAGTCACCCACTGTATAAGGATGTTTTGGACCCACATATATGATGGTGGTCACGTAAGATTATAATACCTTATTTTTACTGTACCTTTCCTATGTTTAGATATGTTTAGATACACAAATCCTGA
Source organism: Macaca fascicularis (assembly GCF_037993035.2). Classification (NCBI taxonomy): domain Eukaryota; kingdom Metazoa; phylum Chordata; class Mammalia; order Primates; family Cercopithecidae; genus Macaca; species Macaca fascicularis. Next base: position 5,514,012 of record NC_088378.1, read on the forward strand.
CCATTGTGTTACAGTTATCTACAGTATTCAGCACAGTACCATGCTGTACAGGTTTGTAGCCTGGAGGCAGTAGGCTATAGCATAAAGCCTAGGTGTGTAGTAGGCTGGACCATATAGGTTTGTGTAAGTCCACTCTGTGATGTTCACACAACAATGAAACCAACTAGCAAGATATTTCTCGCATGTTTCCATTAAGTGACGCACACATGCATACGCACACATGCACACTCACCAAACACATATACAGAGACAGACAGAGAGAGGTTGCTTGACTGACATTAAGGCAGTGGCTCACGTGGCTGAGGAGGCCAGCAAGTCTGGAAACAGGCTAAGACTGCTGCAACCATGAGTGTGAGTTTCTGCAGAGCAGCAGGCTGGAACCTCAGCCAGTGTTTCACTGTTTCAGTCTTGAGAATTTCTTCCTCTTGGGAAAATCTCAGTGTTTGCTCCAAAGGCCTGCAGCAGATTGGATGACACATTATGGAGGGTAATCTGCTTTACTCAGAGTCCACTGGTTTAAATGTTAATCCCATTTTAAAAATACCTTTACAGCACCATCTAGACTGGTGTTTGACCAAACAGCTGGGCCTCATGGCGCAGCCTAGCTGTCTCGTAGAGTTAACCCATCGCAGTGAAAAAGCAGTGGCTGTGATACCACGTGAGGGAGAAACTTTTGTTCCAAGGATTTGGTCCTTTATGTCAATCCTGTGTTTCTTTTTTTTTTTTTTTTTGAGATAGAGTCTCACTCTGTCACCCAGGGCTGGAGTTCAGTGGCGCAATCTTGGCTCATTGCAACCTCTGCCTCCCAGGTTCAAGCGACTCTTGTGTCTCAGCCTCCCAAGTAGCTGGGACTACAGGTGCACGCCACCACGCCCGGCTAATTTTTTTATTCTTGGTAGAGATAGCGTTTCACCATATTGGCCAGGCTTGTCTCGAACTCCTGACCTTGTGATCCACCCACCTCAGCCTCCCAAAGTGCTGGGATTATAGGCGTGAGCCACTGCGCCCGGTCAATCCTGTGTTTCTTTACTGACAATTTCGATCATATGCAGCCTGTCAGGGATTCTATTTTGAAGGGGAAAGGGGCTTTTCAATTCCAGAAAGAGTAGGTTTGACTTTCTAAATTTTGTATCATAAGCGTTATAGGCAATGCTTTAAATAGTTTAAGAAGCTTAGTTTTTTTTTTTTGAATGCTTAAATTTGCTACGTGAGGATTCATTGAACATAATTCCATTTTTTTTTTAGTTCTATAAATGTTTTGAATGTATCTTTAAAATATACTGAACCTAATGTATCATTTTACAGTATAATTTTCATCAGTAACAGATGAAATTTGATTAGGGTCATTTAAAATTTTTTTTTTTCAAATACTCAGGACAATACATGTAGAATTAGAACTGGAGTAAAGACTAATAGTGTGAGCAGCTATCCCTTTCTCTACCCTTTTTCTTTCTTTCTTTCTTTTTTTTTTTTTTTTTTTTCGAGACGGAGTCTCGCTCTGTTGCCAGGCTGGAGTGCAGTGGCAGGATCTCGGCTCACTGCAAGCTCCGCCTCCCAGGTTCAAGCGATTCCCCTGTCTCAGCCTCCCGAGCAGCTGGGACTACAGGTACGCGCTATCACACCCAGGTAACTTTTGTATTTTTAGTAGAGACGAGGTTTCACCATGTTGGCCAGGATGGTCTTGATCTCTTGACCTCATGATCCACCTGCCTCGGCCTCCCAAAGGTTTGGAATTACAGGCATGAGCCACCCAGTCTTTTCTACCCTTTTTGTCTGGAGAGACAGACACAACTTCTCTGCCGTTTTAATCTGCTCTAGAACCAAAGGTAGAGTCCAGAAGAGTTCTGGGCTCCTCCATGATCCTTGCCACCATGTGAAGTAGTGACCTGCCTTCCTCATCCTCTGCCTTCAGCCACCCCACAGTGCACCCCCTCCATTCCCTTACTGACCCTTATCTCTCTTCCGTTAGCCTCCAGTGGCTCTGCACAATGCTTCACCATTTCCTTGGCTGTTTCTAAAGAAGGGAACAGCTAGGTTTTCCACAGCGACCTGACTGCAGACCCCCTGTTATGCTTTGTAGCCTCCCTAACTGCAAGGCTGGTGGGAAATTGCTCAGCTTCGACATGTCTCAAGATATTTTACTCAGATACTTATGAGAAGCATCTGTTTGGCCATTTCTACTGCCATCATCTCCTTCTCATGTGCAGTGCAGATACTGCCCAGGCAGGGTGGGGGTGGGAGAGAGACACAAAAGAAAACAAAAAACTGCTTTATTTGATGTTATCCTCCTGTGAACATATAGACTGGTTCTGGGTATTATAAAATGTGTCATGGCCCAGAAGTGGAGTGGCTTGTCAAGTTTTTCTTTATTAGCTAAAGGACAGGAATTGACAGGGAAATAATACAATTAATGGAAGAGAGTGAAGCGTATGAGTAGGGAAAGGCTGAATTGCAGTCTCAGCTTCTTGAAACATAGTCTTCCCTGTAGAAATCTAGATGACTGTAGGTTGAGACTTCTAAGTTTACTGTGGAGTCTCTAAGAGTCAGTTATTAGAAGTTCACATTGACTGGGCACTTAAGTATCTCATCTTATCTCAGTGTTTATAGCTGCCTGATCATGTAGCCATTATAAATGGCAGCGGGTCAAAGCAGCTTGTCCACGGTGCTCCATGTGAGTGAGGGCCCAGGTGTCTGATTCCTGAGATGACACCCCGATCCCTCCACTACACTACTTTACACTACACTACACTAGAGTACATTACACTACACTACACTACGTTACACTAGACTACATTACACTACACTAGACTATGCTACACTACATTACATTATACTACACTAGACTATACTACACTAGACTACATTACACTACATTACATTATACTACACTAGACTGCATTACACTACACTAGACTACACTACACTACATTACACTACACTAGACTACACTACATTACACTACACTAGACTACACTACATTACACTAGACTACACTAGAGTACATTACACTACACTACACTAGACTACATTACACTACACTAGACTATACTACACTACACTAGACTACACTACATTACACTAGACTACATTACACTACACTAGACTACACTACACTAGACTACACTACATTACACTAGACTACATTACACTACACTAGACTACACTACACTACATTACATTACACTACACTAGACTACACTACATTACACTAGACTGTACTACATTATACTACACTAGACTACACTACATTACACTAAACTGTACTACATTATACTACACTAGACTACACTACATTACAATAGACTATACTAGACTACATTACAGTACACTACACTACATTACACTAGACTACATTACACTACACTAGACTACATTACACTAGACTACATTACACTACACTAGACTACACTATACTACACTATAGACTACACTACACTACACTACACTACATTACACCACACTAGACTACATTACACTACACTAGACTACACTACATTATACTAGACTACATTACACTACACTAGACTACATTACACTAGACTACACTACACTACACTACATTACACTACACTAGATTACACTACACACTTCTCTCATATGAACGGGAGACTAGCCCGCGGCCAGCGCATCCTCCTAGGGCTCTTTTAGTACCTGTGTAACATTCATTTAATGCTCTCTCTCAACACATTTCATCGCTCACATTTCATTGGTGAGTTCACAGTTTTAGCTGCGACTCTCTTGTGAACAAGGTTTCTCACAGGAGGAGGGGATGCTGTACAAATCACCCCTCTCTGGACACAGGGAGGGGTCAGGAGTGAGGACGAGAGACAGAGCTGACTTTGTTGCATGTCAGTATCAACTACCCCCTTGTTGGAGGCCTGAGACATTTTTTTCTGGGGGCCCTGACCCCTTTTTTGAGGCCCTGTATACGGGAAAGGGCTGTGTAAATCCTGCTCCTGGCTGGAGATCATTGTTTCCTTAATGTCTTGGTTTCTCCTGAAGGTGGGCGGGCCATGTCAGTGTGAACTGCAGCCTGGAGAAGAGGAAGGCTGATGGAGATGGTGGACACGTGGCCACCTCTGGAAATTCCCAAATGCCTCTTTCATGATTGTCGAATGTGCTGGTTTGGGGTGTGATACAGTGTCAGGCTGTTAGTCTTTAGACCTAGGAATTGTTATCAGAGAGTGAATTTCCCCCATTTCTTTATTACCCTTGTAGTCTGCAAGTTAAATTCTTGTTACATTAACATAGGGTAAAAGAAAAAAAAAAATCCCATTACTACACAATTATGTTGGATTGGGGGTTTCTTATGCATCAGTTTTCAGCAGTGTAACAAATACACATTTAAACCACACACATAAAATGTGTACATATATTAAATACATATAGTTTAATGAGTTATTTTTGCTGTCAGAGAAGCAGTGTCACTAGATTCTTCTCTGCCTCTTTGATTGGACAATTTTTCTAACTTTTAGAGATGAAGTCTTGCTACGTTGCCCAGGCTGGTTTTGAACTCCTGGCCTTAAGCTGGGATTACAGGAGTGAGCCACTGTGCCTGACTTCTCTACCATTTAATTAATATGTATAATCTGCTTGGGGGAAAAGAAGCCTTATTTTTTGTGTGATCATTTCACTGTTGACACTTGACTTTACCACTGAGAGCTGTTAGAATAAATGTGTGTCCTCAAAGTTGAAGGTCAGTTGGGTTTACCCTGCTCTTATGATTGATTTTGTGTGTGATAACCTTTATCTTTGCTCAGTCCCAGTGCTTTAGTCACATCTGTGTGCTGGGACTGACCAACTGGGACTTTCCTAGTCTTGGCACCACAAGTCCCATGTCCTGGGAAATTCTTTAGTCTCGAGTGGGCAGACTGGGATCACTGTTCACTCTATTAGCAGTCTTTCCAAAAAGCACCACCCCAACAAGGTCCCCATTACTCCCACCTCCCCTACTTTAACACTGATTGATAATTTCATATTCATGGCTGATCAGATGTAAAGGCTTATTTTAGTTGTTTGTATTACCCAGCTACTTGAGAGGTTGAAGCGGGAGAACTGCTTGAACCTGGGAGGTGAGGTTGCTGTGAGCCGAGATCGCGCCACTGCACTCCAGCCTGGGTGACAGAGTGAGACTCCAACTCTTTTATTTATTTATTTATTTTAAAGTTCATATTGAACTTAAGGGTATGGCACTGTGATCGATGTAACGTGTAAAGCCGTCCCTCTTCCTCATTTTTAGGCATTGCTTACTTGGGTATGTGGCCTTTGCAAGGGTCACTTGCCAAATGGGTGAGGTGACAGGAAGTAACTCTTCCTTTGCTAAGAATGAATGGACGCTTGGGCTTTTTTGTACTTACTGTAGTCTCAGAGCTTCTCCTGGCATTTCCATTTAAGGATGTTAAAGGTAACTACACGGGAGAAAGCACTGTGTATTTGAGGAAATGTCAGTCTTTTCTTTCATTATTGAGAATATCTCTAGTATTAAGATATATTTTCTCGAAGGTTTTCCCATAGCTTTGATTCTGGACATCCAATACAGAAATAGCATTGACTCATTTTGCATTCATTCAAGAGAAGTTTGCCAGTGTAATTAAACAATATATATATATTTTCAGTAAAATACACCAAGAAATTCTCTGTTCCCAAATTTTGGTGCAGAGTTTTAAATGTTTTGTGAAAACTGGTGGTGCACAGTGTCATGTGTGCCTTTCTCTTTGTTGAATAGAGATCAGCTCTAATTTTCATCTATTTGAGTAGGAAACTGTAGTGCATTTTGAGATTTTGGGCTCAGGAAAAACTGATTATTATAAGTAGTCTATGAATACAATAATTCATTTGTGCTAGAAAGAAGCTAGTCTTTGAAACTCAGTGGCTGTATAATAATTTGCTTGTAGGATATTAATTTTGCATCCAGGCCAAGGGCATTAACATGATATCGGCCTGTCCATGTGCATTACCTGTACATTGTTTAATCTGACTAACACAAACTTTAGAAAAATTCGCAAAAGATTACCCTTCCTTTAGGCTGTAGACCTAAAGAAACGTTTTTCTAAAGGAGTGACAGCTACTTGAAGGAAAACATGGAATTTTTTTTTTTAAGTGTTTTACTACTGCCTGTCAAGGAGCAGCTACTTCATGAAATCATGCAATGGCTGCTGAAGACTGCTCCTTGGGGACTTATACTGTTTCTTGGCTAAATATGGTTAGGGAAGTTTCCTCCCTTTCTCACACAGGGAGCTCTTATTTTCAGAATCGTTTTATCAGTTGGTTCCTGGGAGGATTCTGGGTACGAAAGGAGATACACCGGCAGCTACTGCTCACGTTTAATTCTGTGGCCTTGCACCCTGTGTCACGTGGATAGGGCCAAGTAGGAGATGGAAACACAACTGACTTGGAAAATGCCTCCTGGGAACTTGAAAAGGAAAACAGAGGAATTAGGTTGAAACAACTTACTAGGAAGTCAATACTTGCAAACTGTAAACTGGGCATAAAACTGAAGGAAGAAAATTTTAATTTGTGGGTAAAAAATCAGGGCTTTAAAGTATCAAATGTGAATCAGTAAAAATAGATTTAGCTTTATTTCCCTCCGTTCTGGTCTTCAGGGTGTGGATTCATGCATTCCCCTGCAATGCTGCAAACCCAATGAGGACATGAGGTTAGATCATAGGAACCAGAAGATGAAAGTGACCACAGGCAGGGCTGACATGGTGCAGTCTCACAGTGGATGCTGTGTGACAGCTGAGAGAAGCAGCGGGAGTGTGAAAACACATGCGAATTTCAGTAAAATAAACTGGGTAGTAACTGAGTAAAATTAATTTAAACTGACCAAATAACTTATTATTATGAATAAATTATTACTTTATGAAAAGGACTTTTAAAATAAAACTTTCTTTAAATATTTCAATATGTCATTTTTAAAAGGACCTCAGACTCACATATCTAATGATTTACTTTTTAAATGATTTATCATTTAAAAAGTTTCTTCTTTTGAAAAACCTAACGAAGTGCAAATATCCTACTGCTTTCATCATCAACTGATCATCTTCGCCTTTTGCTTCTATGTGTCACACATAGAAAAATGCAGACTTATTTTCATCACTTTGGTGTTAGAAATATTTTTCAGTTTGTTCAGAGTATATGAATAAAATGTGTTTCTAGAAAACTGACAGATTTAAATTGATAGGATGTACATAATTGTTATGATTCAGTAAAGTTACCAAATGTGATTTATCTAAAAATAATGAATGGAATTAAATGACTTATTTCACACATATGTCTTTTCTTTTTCTTTTTTTTTTCCCCGAGGTGGAGTCTTGCTCTGTCACCCAGGCTGGAGTGCAGTGGTGTGATCTCAGCTCACTGCAACGTCCGCCTCCCGGGTTCAAACGATTCTCCTGCCTCAGCCTCCTGAGTAGCTGGAATTACAGGTGCCCACCACTGCACCCGGCTAATTTTTTAGTAGAGACGGGGTTTCACCATGTTGGCCAGACTGGTCTCAAACTCCTGACCTTGTGATCTGCCCGCCTCGGCCTCCCAAAGTGCTGGGATTACAGGTGTCAGCCTCCGCACCCGGCTTATTTTACATGTATTTCTATAAATTCTGCTCAATGGGTTTAACACTTCGCTTGGATTCTTACTACTTTTTTTTTTTTTTTTTTGTAGTGAATGACCCCTGTACTCAGCATTCCTTACTTCTATTTGATCAGGAGAGTCAGTGAGACTGAAGATTTTAAAATGTTTTCTCCATTTTCTGCCATTTAATCAGCCATTCAGATTTTTTCTGAGTGTCCACTATGTGCCAAGAATTCTGCTAGATGCTGGAAATACAACAGTGAACAAAATAAAGATAGTCCTTGTGTCCTGATAGGATACATTGAGAACACTTAATGCAGGCTTGCTGTGTTGGGGAAAATCTTTGCTGGAATTAATCATATTAAAGTGAGGTTTAAACGACAAGTAAAGTTAACCAGGCTGGGATGGAGATGGCGTTGCAGGAGGGTAGATATTCTAGAAGAGGAAGGAAGTGGCGTGTGAGGACAGATGTGAGAAGCACGCATGGCATGTTCCTGGAGCTGGACATCAATACGTGCTTGCTTGGAGTTATCCTAGGAAGGTGGGTGGTTGGAGGTGAAGCTGAAGAGGTGACTTGGGGGTCAGATTTTTGGAGGTTTTAGGAGCCATATTAACAGTTTTGACTTTATCCAAAAATATGAGGATTGACTAAAGTTTTTTAAGAATGAGAGTATGAGGAATTACATTAAATTCACAGTTTACAAGGATTGCTCTGGCCGTTATAAACAGCTGAAGAAGGCAGAGATTAGTCAGTAGAGTGGTGGACTAAACCAGCAAAGTGTTTAGGAGCTAGTAGCTGACAAAAGAAGTGAAAGTAAGTGGAAATGTTTGCGAGATGTCTGAGCCGCATAATCGGTACAACTTGGTGCTTAATGGTTGCACACAGCAGAAGTGGGAGCACAGCCAGCGTTCCAGGCTGGTCTCCAGTTTTGAGTGTGGGCAGTTGGGTGGATGATGCGCGACTGTCTGCGAAAAAGGGAATGGAGGAGGAAGGAAGGGCTGGTTTGGGGTGGGAGATGTTGAGTTCAGTTTTGGGTCAAGAGATTTTGAAGTGCTTGTTGGACAGATAAGAGACAGCAAGTTGGTATTAGCAGTTAATGTTGGAGTCTGAAGCTGGAGAGGGAAATAAGGGCTGGAGTATATTTGTTAAAGTATTACTCTACCTTTAACTTGTTCTTTTACTGTGTCTTCTGAATATTGCTATTCAGAAGAGGAATTCAGTGCTACATCGTGACAATCACTTAGGTAATTTCACACTTAGTTTTGAAAAATAGTGTTTTATTTTATTATTATTATTTTTGAGACAGAGTCTTGCTCTGTCACCCAGGGTGGAATGCAGTGGTGCAATCTTGGCTTACTGCAGCCTCAACCTCCTGTTTCAAGCAATCCCCCTACCTTAGCTTCCCGAGTAGCTGGGACTATAGGTGTGTACCACTACACCTGGCTAATTTTTGTGTTTTTGTAGAGACGGAGTTTTGCCATGTTGCCCAGGCTGGTCTCAAACTCCTGAGCTCAAGCAGTCTGTCCACCTTGGCCTCCCAAAGTGCTGGGATTACAGGGTGAGCCACCACGCCTGTCTGAATAATAGTGTTTTATAACCTCTGAAATTCTGTGACTTCCGGGGTGTCCCCTAATAGGCAATTTCTTGATTATAATCAAGTATTTGGTCCGTTGAATACTGGATTATGGAATGTGATACATTAAAAAAAAACCTGAACACATGCAAAAAAATATAGAATTACTCTTTTAAAGGCCGTTTCTGTTGGAAAACTAACATAACCTTTTGTTATATAATACAAGGGATAGAATCAAAATAAGGGATTTGTTTTCCAGTTGAAAGTATGCCTATGTGAAGCAAAATTGGTTAAAATAAAAAAGAAACTATCCTCTAAAGAGAAATTATGCTTTTCTGTTCATTTTAAATATTTGATGTATCAAATTTGAATGTATTTTCATCTATAAACATTGTTACTGACTCCAAATGTTAAAGAACTCACTAATAGTTCTTATGTTATTTATGAATCACATTTTTGAATTTATGCCCTATTAAAACACTAAGATTCTGGTTTTTGGTGTGTTGATACTTAGATATGTTTATAGTTAAGAAAGACATGTGGTGAGGTGAGACATTCTTGCTGGAAAGATATGTCTTGCATTATTTTAGTACTGTTTCTTGAAGTATACTTTAATTTGTATTCATCTCAACATGAGACAAAAATATGTCCAGGCGCAGTGGCTCACGCCGGTGATCCCAGCACTTTGGGAGGCAGTGTGCGTGGATCACCTAAGGTCAGGCTTTTGAGACCAGCCTGGCCAACATGGTGAAACCCCTTCTCTACTGAAAATACAAAAATTAGCCGGGCGTAGTGGCGGGCGCCTGTAATCCCAGTTACTCGGAGGCTGAGGCAGGAGAATTGCTTGAACCCGGGAGGCAGAGGTTGTGGTGAGCCAAGATCATGCCACCGCACTCCAGCCTTGGTGACAGAGTGAGATTGTGTCTCAAGAGAAAAAAAAAATACGTGTTTATTTCTCACATCATTTTCTAAAGTGAGGACTGTTGTAAAAGTGTGTGGGATTAAGGAGCAGAGCGTACCTGATGTTTGCTTACATTTTGTTGGGTTGGGGAAGGGGATGAAAGAAAAGATCCTCCCCTAGGGTTGCCACAGTTTAGAGTGATAGGAGAATAGCAAATATTTTCCATCAAAAACATACTTTCTCTTACTCTCTGAGCGATATAAATCTCATTTGGTCTAGATACCATTTATGAAAGGCAGGTTAGCATGGATGGGCTTCTGTAGATATTAGTCGTTAATAATGATTGTTCACTATACAGTGATTTTTTTTAAACCCTAAGTGAAATTTGAGTTGTCTTTTGCATGTAGGTAACATATGTGTTTCATCACGAGGGAGATGAGGATGTGTGAAGTGTGTAAAAGAAGCAGGGAAAGGTGGTGTCCAGTACTGGCAACCAGTGAAGTTGTTTGAAGTTATTACTGATGACAGTATACTTTTCAAATTGAATTTGGGTAATTGCTTCACTGGCTGGATAAGAGAGTTGTTTCTGAATGAAGGAGATCAAACCTAAACAGTACATTATCTTCATTATACTTATGGTTGTATACAATAAATATAACTTGTTTAATCCAAACATTGTGTCAGATTTTCTTACAGAAAATTGTATTTGTGTATATGAAGGATTTTCCTGTGTGTTTTCAAGGAAATGAAAATGTGTAATGGCTACAGCAGGAATGCCGATAGGCTTAGCAGGTGATTGACTGCTCAGAGGTTTAGTTGAGAGACAGAGAATTCTCTGGACGGTAGCCATTATTGCTTATTCACACTCCATTCAGCTTTCCCCGCTCCTTCTGGGCACAGCCTCAGATCTCATGGCGCTTTGGAAGGCACGTGGTGTGGGCCTGGTACATGGTTGTATCCACTCATTGAGGTCTGGGATTCTACCATGGTAAGGCTCATCAGAGCCCTTCCTCAGGCCTGGCAGGAGGACAACCTGGAGAAGCAGTTCTCACATTTCACTGTGGTTGGTAAGCAGGGGAGGATATGTTTTCAGTCCTGGAAAGAAGTCAGCTTATCAGTCAGGACAGGTGAGGTTCCCATTCAGTAACAAGTGCTATGAAATTCTCAATGGCTTAGTACAACAATCATGTAGTTCCTTTTCATATACAGTTTTCCACAGGTCCAGGTGACTCCTTCATGGGTCAATAAATTACCTTTTGGTTTTTTGCTTGTTAGTATGAATTAGGCTTTTGTTTCTTGCAGTCAAAAGGATCTTTTGAAAAACAAACATATTGGAATTTTATTCAGTGGAAAGAAACACTATTTTGAGAGAGACAAGCAGAAGCAAGGGCTAGGAATAGCATTAGGATTTGCTTTAACGCTGACGTAGGCCCGCAGCTCTCCCGATTGGAAGTCTCTTAAGGTAGACTAGTAGTGTTCCTTATTTTATAGAGAGGAGAGCTGAGGTGAGGTAATTTGCAGAGAACTTAGGCCGCTTGCTAAAGTTCACATGGGAATTTAAGGACAGGGACTTGAACCAGAAAAAGATTTTCTGATTCCTTGTGCAATGTGATCTTTCTATTGTTTTATGGTTTCTCATAAATAGAGGAGGAACTTGACAGAAAAGTTTTGAAGGCCACTTCTTCTTAAGGCATTTAAAGGAGAGGAGAGGTGTCCATGAGGTTGGCCACCACAATGGGCTCATTGCCTACAAGCTGGGCATTGTATTAAAAAGTTCTGCAAGTTTTCATTTATGGGAGCAAAAGCAATACTCTCATTAAAATAACTGTTCATAGAATAGTAATGAGTCCTGGGAGGGACACTGTGGCATCATCTCATCATGCAGCACAGACTCATGTGGGTCATTCCCCTTCTGTGCTCTGCAAACCCAGCTGAGGACCAGAGACTTGGGTATGATGGGGTGACACTGACGTTGACGGGGATTTCAGGGCCCGCTTGAACATCAGATCTGGATTCTGGATGATAGCAGATACACAGGTGATGGAGAGCTGTCTAAAGTCGATGCCGTTAAAAGTGTGCTGCATTTCATCCTTATAAACTGAATGAATCTCCAAAATGTTATCCCACTCATTTGGAGACACATTTCACATACATGAAACTCTTTTCACGCTGCAGCTGCCCAGCGTCAGGCTCTGAAACTGTTGTCTTGATATTTAAATACAGTTATGTGTCACTTAACAGTGGAGATACCTTCTGAGACAGGCATCACTAGGTGACGTCCTCATTGTGTATCGCTGAGTGCACTTAGCAAACTTAGATGGTACAGCCCGCCACACGCCTAGGCTCTGTGTGTGGCCTGATGCTCCCAGGCTGCCATCCCTATGCAGCATGTGACTGTACTGAATACTGCAGGCACCTGTAACCCAGTGGTAAATATTTGTGTATGCCAAGTATATCTGAACATTAAAAAGATAACGTGTTGTGCTATACCATTAGGAAGGCTACCGCATCATCAGTCAATAAATATTTTTAAGTTTCATTATAATATTATGGGACCATCTCATATATCTTTGGTCCCTTGTTGACCAAAACATCATTATGCTGTGCACGGGTGTAATTGCAGCTAAAGCATTGCTATCCACATTAACTCAAGACATTGGGTGTGTCATACATGCTCCTTGTGCAGAGGAGACCTGTGCATCATTAGCACCGTCAGGCCCTGCAGTCAGTGGATTTCTGAAAGTTCAGTACGTTCTTTTTTAAAGTGAAGTAAGTATTTTAAAGTGAAGTACTGTTTTGAGGTAGCTGGCCGTCGACATCTTATAGAAGTTAGAAATGTCCCCATTTTTGGAATAGAAGACGGAAAGTTTGGAGAGTGGGGAGAGAGACACTTGTCCAAGACCACATAATGAAAGAGACAGGTTTTGATTCTAAATCTTTCTAGCATCCACTGTGCTCTACAACCTATATTAATATGTCATTGTACTCACTTGCTTGAATTTCTCTTACTGCAAGCATTTTTAACAAAACTTCTTCCAAGTTGGGAAGCAAGAAACTAGATAATGACAAGGTAACAACAGAATAAGTATATTAGGATAAATGTATATATTATATTGGAATATGAAGAGCCCTAAGTTGTTGCCAGAGTGATCCTATTCAGTAACAGATATTATCATGTTGATCCTCTGGGCTCCCACCCCTCTTATGATTAGTAATAGAGCAGAAAAGTCCTTAACAACCTGACTCAGCCTGTTCTTCCACCTAGGCTCCTGCACGTACTGCATGCACTCCATGGTCCAGTCCCACCAAGCTGCAGATGATTTTCCTCATACCTGACTTACTGTTTTATCTGTTGACATTTTTTACAATTTTTGTGCCTACCCGAAGCCTTTCTCCTACTTGCTGTACCGGGTACACTTCCCTACTCTTAAGATATGTTTCTCTGTTCCCACTGTAGTCATTAGTGATGTGGTCTTTCTGGTTTTTCTCCTGGGTATGAGGTAATATTGCAAGTTTATGATGTGAGTTGCTTTGATCAATAGCAGGTGGAAGGAAGTGAGGTGTATTACTGACTTGTGGAAGTCTTTAATAGGCAATGCACACTTTCCTACGCTCCCATCCCCTGCTGCGGTGGTAGCCAGTGCTGTTCCATGTGGCATTTGGTCTTGCGTTCCTGAGTGATTACAAAGTAGAGGAAGGAGACTCCTCCGAACTTCATGGATGTGGACAGTGAGTGAAAAACCAATCCTGGGTGTTTTCAGTTACTAAGATCTTGGGATAGTTTATTACTTCAGCAACACTTAGCTCTGACGGACTGACACATGCCCCTCTAATGAGCTTCTCTTTCCTCAGTGTTACTGTAATTGTTGGTAGTATTTTTGAGAACTTACTGTGTCCCACACTGTGTGGCTGGTGCTTTATTTATGTTTTTTTGCTTGTTCGCGATGTTAATAATTTGCTCAAGGTCAGACTGGGTGACTCCTAATGACTGCACTCTCCCCAGCTCCCTTGGCTGCATTACTCAACACCACATCCCCACGCACCTGCTGTGTGCCCAGCTCTGTACTAGGTCTGAGGATCAAAAGATGAATCAGAAATAATCCCTGTCCATGAGAAAATAAGGATATTATAGGGAGAAGGAGAAATTCAAGCAAGTGAGTACAATGACATATTAATATAGGTTGTAGAGCACAGTGGATGCTAGAAAGATTTAGAATCAAAACCTGTCTCTTTCATTATGTGGTCTTGGACAAGTGTCTCTCTCCCCACTCTCCAAACTTTCCGTCTTCTATTCCAAAAATGGGGACATTTCTAACTTCTATAAGATGTCGACGGCCAGCTACCTCAAAACAGTAGTAGCACTGCATGTGCCAAAGCATTTGAAGCCCTAGGCACTTAACAGCCTGCCACAAATGACAGTTTGTGTGTGGCTTCCGTGTGGCTTCAGTGGAAGATTCACTGAGAGCACAAAGGAAGGAGCCAGAGACTTGCTTGAGGGAAAAGGAGCAGAAAAGTGATGTGGAGGAGGAGGTGGTGTTTGACTTGAGTTCTTAAACAGAAGTAATTCTACTCTGACTGGAGGACAAGGGCAATACATTCCAGGTTAAGAGAAATAGCATGAACAAACCGTGAAACATTGGAACTACAGAAAACTTTATTTTTAGAACAATGCGGAGCGCTGTGGGAGAAATGGTGGGAGATGTGCTGTGCAGGTGCCACAGGCAGCCCCAGCCGCTTGAACGCGACTGCACAGGCCATTCAGAATGAGTGGAAGGGCTCATTCCGAGCTGTGTGGCTTTTGTTTGTTTGTTTGTTTGTTTTTTGAGACGGAGTTTCGCTCTGTCGCCCAGGCGGGAGTGAGCGGCGCCATCTCGGCTCACTGCAAGCTCCGCCTCCCGGGTTCCCGCCATTCTCCTGCCTCAGCCTCCCGAGTAGCTGGGACTACAGGCGCCCGCCACCTCGCCCGGCTAATTTTTTGTATTTTTAATAGAGACGGGGTTTCACCATGTTGGCCAGGATGGTCTCGATCTCCTGACCTCGTGGTCCACCCGCCTCGGCCTCCCAAAGTGCTGGGATTACAGGCCTGAGCCACCGCGCCCGGCCTGTTTTGTTTTTTAATATGGGTTCCAGAAGCATGGAAACAATGTCAAGGATTGGCAGGAGTCACAGATGAAAGAAAGGAAGCCAGCTTGTGGACTGCTGTAGAGAGGGATGATGAAGGCTTAAATTCAGGCAGAGGAGATGGGAAGAGAACAGGTATGAGCAAAATGAAGCAATGAAATTTCATGAGACATATTCCCGTGATGAAATGTAATGAATGAGGCAACGAAGGGGGTTCAGGAGAGCTACCACACTTCTAATTTGGTGACTGGAGAGTTGTTTGTAATACAGTTTGAGAATAGAGAAAGTTTATTGTTTTGTTTTCTAACTGTCCAGCTTTCTGTGTAGGAATTATTCACTTGAAAAACTCAAACAATGTGGAAAGTCTTCAAAGTAAGCTAAGAAATTCCACCACCCACATAAGACCCTGTTAATTTTTTTCCTCTACATTGAAAGCCACATGTGTGTGTAATGATCATCTTAAACAGAATGGTACCCTTAGCAGCTTCCTTTTGTGTTTAGTAACATAGTGCAAGCAGCCCTCCAGCCTTCCACTGAAGCACCTAAGAGATCTGCTTTACACCTTAGTGTAAAAGGGTAAGTTGTATCCCATTCCATGTAGGAGGCTTCCGGTTATTTCTTTATATCTACTTTTACAAGTAATGTTATGCAGGACGCTCTTGTGTAGCTATCTCTGTATGCTTTTGACAGTATAGTGGCCGGGCGCCTTGGCTCAAGCCTGTAATCCCAGCACTTTGGGAGGCCGAGATGGGCGGATCACGAGGTCAGGAGATCGAGACCATCCTGGCTAACCCGGTGAAACCTCGTCAAAAAAAAAAAAAAAAAAAAGACAGTATAGTAACACCTTTTTTTTTTTTTTTTTTTTTTTGAGAGTAAATGGAGTCTTGTGCATGTAGCTTCTCAGGTAACTTGTGGACACTCATGTGTGCATGTCAGCTAGTCAGCCGGACCAGAAGGGGCTGATGTCAGCTACTCAGCTGTACCAGGAGGATGAACTGGAGCTGAGTATTTGTAAGGTATCAAAATGTGAATGGTGCTTGAAACTATGTTCAATGATTCACTTATTGAAAGTATTTATGGCAGGGTAGGGGTCTGCTGTTTGCCAGGTGCTGGCTGTATTATCCTTGGGGATACAATGGTCCCTAACCTCCCAGTGCTTTACTGCAGACCCATGAATACAATTAAATGAATAGTCATAAAGAAATTTACTGTTAAGAGTTTACTGACAAAATACATTTGCTGATAAAGATTACAAATGAGAAGAAATGGGTGCTAGGATAGAACCTAAGTTTTAGACTTGGTGGCAGAGGAAGACCTCCCTGTTGCTTTGTTACATGTTTTTCTTGGTGAATCCTAAGTATTTTCTTTATGTGCGTGTCTGATTGTTACATTTTCTATGTGTCCTAGAAAGAGCATGATTTGTAAGCATTGGGTTAGACAAGTGGAAATAGCTCCAGTTTGGATGATCAGTCCCGTGGTTTTTGTTCCTGTTACAGCAGATTGAGGGCGAGCATTCAGTTGTTGCATATATCACCTTTTATTCATCCATTCCCTAGTGGATACATATTTAAGTTAGTGCCGATTTTTTGTCGTCGTAAAAAATACCAACTTCAGAAATAACATACGTCATTGAACTTGCCCCCTTTCTCTCCATTGTCAATACCATTAGGGGTCATCGTGCCTATGACTACGGTGCAGTCGCTCTGTGCACGGGACACAGAGCATGGGCCCTCCCCAGAGGCCTCACTGGGACACTGCCCCCTCCTAGATTCTCGGCGGGGCCTTTCACCTGAGCCACTTAGGAGAGACTTAAAGGGTACCTCAGGAAATAACAATATATCTTAAGAACCGAATGCTTTCTGGAAGACTTTCCTCTATTACTCAGAAGCCTTTTATTATGGCTATTTCCTATGTTTTCACTATGGTGCCTTTCAACTACAAAATGAATTGTTAGAAGTGTCATTTTTGCTGTTAAATGTTATTTCTCTGATTCTATGTTTTCACTCTTTCCTGCTTACAAACATGTGTGTTACAGTGGCCTTGACCTTATATGGCTAAAGGACAATGCTAAAATATGATAAAGCACCAGTGAGTTTTTAAAGAGTTGCTAGGGGATAGAACTGCAGACGTCTCCTGCAGAGGTTCCTCAACATGACTGGATGATAGAATCGTATGGAGGAGTTTCATGGCCCCTAGTCTACACTTACTGATGCAGAATCTTTGGACAATATAGTTTCTAAAAGATGCCCATAGCTTGTCAAAGTTGGTTCCAGATATATTTGAAAAGAATGTGTGCATCATTAGTAACTACTTTTCCTGTTGTTTTTAAAATAAAACATATTTTCACTTCTTATTTTCCCTCTTCTAAAATTTAACCTAATTTTGCTTTCATATTGTGAGGAAAAGAACTTCTGATGTTACATGAAGAAAATGTAATACAAACTAGGTTAGATTTTATGTAGTCTGTCTAGCATAGACCAATAATTATTGCCAACAGGACAGAATGGGACGAAATGTTGCAGTGGTAGATGAGGCTCTTCAGTGATAGTACTCTTTGTTTTTAGGGACTTTGAGAGGAGGCTGTCTACTTACAAACCCATCAAGTAGGTAGGCATGAGGGACCCTCCTGAGCCTCACACCTGTACAAGATATGATTTAGGACCGCTGGATTTTTGGGGGCTTGATCTTTTTATCATATGGGTGCCCTACTTATGGAAAAGAATACAAAAGTACCTTATGTTTTCAAATTTCCCAAAAACGTGATAATGTGAACTCATCGCTGAGGTCATTCCCAGGACCTTGGAAGGGGCCTGTCCACATGCTGGGCCCTAAAACTTAGCTTCCTGCCCAAAAATGCTGTTCCCACTCAGTTTCTACAGTGACTGAAATTGCACATGTGGAAGGGCACTCTGGTGCTACACTTCTTTCTCTGGAGTCGAAGTTCCCCTGGGAGAGACTGAAAGGAGACATGTGGATTATTCCCCAGAGCCCACTCGCATGGGCTGGTAGCTGCCTCCTAGGGCACTTGGTTGAGAAAGAGGCATGAGAAAGATTGGGGTGGGCCAAGGCCCACCTCTCCCTGAGTTTGCAGCATGCCTTACTTGATTGATTTATGGCCCCACTTTCTGCTGTCACTGTCCAAGCCCACGGAGGATGCTGAGGCTGGGGGCTAGTGAAAAGAGAAACGGAAAGTGGGACCGTGGAGAAGAGGACTGAATGAAAAGACTCTGACCCAAGGACAAACTTACTAACCTGTTTTGCTTAGTATATCCTGATCGTAGTGTCTGTTTTAAATATATTGGTTACAAAAAGATTTTTCCCATGGCTTTCTGTCATCTAGCATAGAACAATAATTGTTGCCAACAGGACAGGGTGGGATGAGATGTTGCGGTGGTAGATGAGGCTCTTCTGTTATGGGACTCTTTATTTTTAGGGGCTTTGAGAGGAGGCTACATAATTATAAACTATAATGAATTAATTGGATAGGCATGGGGGACCCTAATGATTCTTTAATGTACCTAAGAACAAATAAATGAAAATTTCAGAAAGCAGAAGAGAACCTCCCTGACTAATCTATGTAAATTTTGAGAAACACTAAGTAGTTATCTGTTAGCAAGTTCTTAACATGAAAATTTTAGGGGGCTGTGGCATCTAAAGACTAGGAAATCTTGAAAATAATTACTCTGTGAAAGGAATTTAAAGGACAGGGCAATTGGATCTTAAAAGTATGGGAGTCTACCAGTTCTTTCATTTATCTACCTCATAGGGCTGGTATAAGTATTTCATATTACAATGTCACTAAGTCACATAAAACACTGCGTAGTACACAGCAGGCACTCAGTAAATGTTAGCAAATTATGTGTAATATAAAACTGTAAAAAATGTAATTGTTATATTTGGGTAGCTAGAGAAAAAATATCTTAATCATATTATATTAGTCCATTTTCACACTGCTGATAAAGGCATACCCGAGACTGGGAAGAAAAAGTGGTTTAATTGGACTTTCAGTTCCATGTGGCTGGGGAGGCCCCAGAATCATAGCAGTAGGTGAAAGACACTTCTTACATGGTAGTAGCAAAAGAAAAAATGAAGAAGCAGCAAAAGTGGAAACCCCTGAAAAACCCATCAGATTTCATGAGACTCATTCTCTATCACGAGAGTAGCATGGGAAAGACCAGCTTGGGAAAGACCAGCTCCCATGATTCAATGATCTCCCCCTGGGTCCCACCCACAACACTTGGGAATTCTGGGAGATACAATTCAAGTTGAGATTTGGGTGGGGACACAGCCAAACCATATAACATATTTAAACCTTTGAGCACTGGACTTAGCTAATCTTGCTTCCAGCATCAGATATGTTTAAAGAATTCGGTGCTTATTTGTGAGTCAGGAATGGAGGGAAGAGAGCAGGAGCAATTTTTGAAAATACTACTGTCTGACTTTGCTTGATACAATCATGTCAGAGTAGTTAAAAGGAACTTAGCAGGTCCTTCAGGTCCTGCTGAGGGCAATTACCTTGTGTCCTTGATAAAGCAGTCTCAAGGCCATTATACAGCACATACTGTGGGAGTGAAAGGCTGCTGAGGACAGCTGCAGATGTAAATCTGCCGGTGGGAAAGCTCAGTGAGACTCAGAGAGAAACATCAAGTGAGGAAGTTAATGCCGGAAAAAATGGCTGGATGCTGCTGGGGTGAAAGTGAGCGAGGAAAAGGCTTGGCTGTGCAACAGTGAAGAAATATATGCTAGCCTGTACATGGAAGGACACATTAGAACATTGACGTGCCTGTGTGTATATGCGTGCGCAGCCACACACACACAATTTGGTTTCTTGAACAGAAAGAAGCAAGCGTTCTCAAAAGACAACCCACTTTCTCATTGGGTTCAGTTGGACTCTGAGCTTCAAAGCTGACTTTACAGAGAACTCATTCACTCCATTTTCCTGGACAATCGTCCTTCAGAGCCCTGCCCTGGCCGGCCACGCTCCCTCTCCCGGGTGGTGAGCGTCTTGGAAGGGCTGCAGCCTGTTTTGGCAGTGTGTCCCCAGCATGCAGCCCTGAAAAACGAGTGAGTCTTCTGTGGTTCGTGGGATCCTCGGTGGAGGAGTGAAGGTGATTATAATGTGTCAGATTCTCATTTGGGGTGGGAAGTGTTGATTTGACAGAGATGAAAGCCTTTGGCTGGGGAGGGGTGTGTGAGGTGCGGTGTGGTGAGGATTCCCGGGTCGGACTATGATGTCAGTGGCGCCGGAGGGAACAGCTTGCACTCAGCCTTGAGCAGTTGGAATCTGTTGGGAGGGCAGTTGGCCAATCCTAGGCCTGAGAGTTGGGCAATGGGAGACCCCATCAGTGTGTCACCTTTGCCTCCAGGTAGAAAGAAAGTAATCTAAGGATGTGTGCAAGACTGCGTTCCTAGGCAAGTCTGTGTAACTGATGCCAAACCGGGGAGGAAGGCTGTGGAGGAGGCCGTGGAGGCCCGCTCACCAGCTCTGTACTGTTGGCCAGAGACGCACTCCCACTCCTGCCTGTGACGCAGCAGTTGACGGTTAACTGGTATGGCAACATTATATGGTGAGGAGGGTGCTTGCTTGCTCATATGATAATAACAAAAATATTCATGAAGTTCTTACTGTTTTACCAGGTAATCTATTAACACTGTTTAAAGACCCTGAGGCGCTCTAAGAAGCTTTATGATACTAAAATGTAACTGAGGCATACCTTATATTTTCCTAATTGACACGGGTTAAGTGATGGAAACAGTGACTCTAGGGGTTCCTCTGACTTTTCATTACTCCAAGAAGTCAGGAGAGAGACTGGTGAGAAAATGAAAACTAAAACTGAAATTTGCCAGAAGGAGGCTTCGGAAAGGGTAGTACTGAAGAAGAGGAAACTATACAGGCACTCTGCATTCATGCAGCAGAGAGAGTCACCCCTATTGCAAGGGAGTGAGTTGAATTGAGCAAGGACTGTGCCTAAAGATTTGTTTGCCTTGTAAAGGTGAAGGCTTACGTTTTGTGTCTGCTTCGTCTTGTTTGCTTGTTTTAGTGTGCTTTTGTTTTCAGCAAAGCATTTACTGTTTGCCAGAAATGCTGGCAGTCACAGTAGTGGAGGAGTTGGCATCCAATTCATTAGGATTATTTCCTTTACAATTCCTTCACAGCTGTCTTATGGCAACTCTGAAATTACCAGTGGGAGATAGATTCGAATATATGAGAATGTCTAACTTAGAGTTAAGGCTGATCTGGAAGTACTAATAGTAGGACTGCTTCTCACCTCTTCTGAAGGACGGGAAAGGGAGTCTGCGTAGGGTAGAAAAGAGAAAAGAGAGCATTCCATAGAGAAAACTGGACATGTACAAGGAGCCAGAAGTCCTGACCCCATCCCCTCATCTTACAGAAGGCAGGTCCATAGCCAGCCTCCCAGTGGCTGGCAGGAGCGGGCCCTCCAGGTCCCAGTGCAGAGCTATTAGTTTTAAATTTTCCTAATTTATTTGAAAATTTATAAGAGTAATGGATTTTTTTCTTTGAAAATTAGTTTGTGATTCTACCTATTGTATGAGTTTAATAGAAGAACCCAAGGAACCGTTTATTAATTGCCATGTTCCAGATGGCATATTAAGAATTTGATGTGCATTATCCTTATTCGTCTTCATGATAATCCTTATAAGATTGATACTATTAATATCACCATTTTACAGATCTGAACCTTAGGATAAGTCCACTGCCCAAGGTCACACAGTAGGGGCCGCACCATTTGAACCCTGATTATAAAGAAAGGTATGAACTCCCATTTTTCATGATATGAAACAACTTTTGTACAAGTGTTTTAAGTTTAGAAAATTTTTTTTTTCTTTTTCTTTTTTTTTTTTTTGAGACGGTGTCTCGCTCTGTCGCCCAGGCTGGAGTGCAGTGGCGCGATCTCGGCTCACTGCAAGCACCGCCTCCCGGGTTCACGCCATTCTCCTGCCTCAGCCTCCCAAGTAGCTGGGACTACAGGCGCCGCCACCATGCCCGGCTAATTTTTTGTATTTTTAGTAGAGACGGGGTTTCACTGTGGTCTCGATCTCCTGACCTCGTGATCTGCCCACCTTGGCCTCCCAAAGTGCTGGGATTACAGGCGTGAGCCACCACGCCCGGCCAAGTTTAGAAAATTTTAAAGACAGTTTTGCTAAAAATGCCTTTCCTTTCTTCTCTTTTTGAAAAAATTGCTTATGTGTTGCATGTAACTCTTAAACATTCTGTTTTTAAGATCTCCTTGATATTGTTGGTGCTCCCTCTCTCTCTCTAAGATCTGTTAATAAGAAGAATAGAAATTAAATACTATTAGTAAAGTATACTTCCAAACTTTGTAGCGATAAATTCCACCATTCTCAGGTATACTTAAGTAACTGCTAAGATGTATGTTGGTATTGTAAAACCTAATCGGCAAACTGACAGGTTTGGGGTTTTTTCCCTCAACAAAAAAGTAAGTGGAAAAAGACTCTCTTAAAATTAGAGTTGTGAGTGGTTTGTTGTCTTGACTCGTGGCATTGAGTGCCTCAGGTGAGCAGAGACCAAAGTGTGACCTGTGCTAGTGGAGCTCTTGTTGCCGTGTTTTGTTCACAGGGAGACAAGTTCGACCTCAGTCTTACACGTGGGTCACACACAGCTGACCTCAGATTGCCATTTCTTTTCTTTTCCATTTTACCAGCCTCACAGTCTTTTTTCTGTTACTTTCTATTTACATTCCATTATATATAAGTGGGACTTAAGGGCCTATGAAGGACACAACAAAAACTGTGAGTAAATCTAGTATCATCCAGCTTTTCTCCTGTCTGCGGCAGTTTGATGTTGCTGAGATCTTGTCCATAGCTATTAAGCTATCTGGAAAAGAATTAACTGGAACATGTAAAGTAGTCATCCTGTTTCTAAAGTGGGTTTGTTTTTTTCTGTCCTGTAAAATGCATATAAGTCTTTGTTTGTGTGCTACATTTGGACATATTTGAGGATTTCCTTCTATTTATTGGTCACATTTAATATCATACATATGTCACTTTAACAATCAACCCAGTTAGCTTAAAGGGAGAAACCATTTTTGTGACCAAAACCTGAGTTTTACATAGGAAAATGCTTGGGTGCAAATACAGCCAAAGACTCATCGGCTTACTTTTCTACATACGATTTGAGAATTGAGATAACTTTGTGACTAGTTCTCCATTAAAACCTGATTTGGCTTTTAGTACTCTATATTAGAAGAAAGTGAGTATAAAAAAAACTTAATCCACAGGATAATTTTCTTAATCCATGGTCTGTATGTGTGGGTTTATCATGTATTTATTTATGTAACAGATATCAGGTGTCTACTATGTGCCAAGAACTTTTTTAGGAATTGGGAATACAGCAGTGAAGGAACCGATTAAAATAAAATCACTTTCCTCCAGGATACCTGCATTAAAGGAGAGGAGGGATAAGACAGAAATAAATCAGGAAAATATGTGGTGTGTCAGATTGCTGATAAGTGTTATGGAGAAGAAGCAGTGAAGGGCAGTTACCGTTTTAATTAACATGGGCAGGGAAGGCTGCACCAAAAGGTAAAATTTGAGCAAAAATTTAGAGCAGGTGAGCCAGATGGACAGCTGGTAACAAGTTTCAAGCAGAAGGAAGAAAGAGCAATTGCAAAAATTTGGCCTCAGAATATGGCTGGCATATTTGGAGGCACTGCAAGGAGGCCATGTCAGTAGAGGAGGAGAGCAAAGTTCTCCTAGGATATGCAGGACCCCACGAAGGATTTTGTCTGCTCTCTGAGTAAGACAGGAAGAAACCGAAGAGTTTGTTTATTTATTCACTTACATATTTTTTTGAGACAGGGTCTCACTCTGTTGCCCAGGCTGACAGCAGTGGAGCGATCATGGCTCCTTGCAGCCTCGACCTCCTGGGCTCAAGCAGTCCTCCACCTCAGCCTCCCAAGTAGCTGGGACTACAGGTGTGTGCCACCACACCCAGCTCATTTTTAAAAATTTTTTATAGAGAAGGGGTCTTGCTATGTTGCCCAGCGTGGTCTGGAACTGCTGAACTCAGGTGATCCTCTCACCTCAGCCACCATAGGTGCTGGGATTACAGGTAAAACCATGGCACCTGGTTCATTGAAGAGTTTTAAGGAGAGAAGTGACCTGATCTGACTTCCTAAGATCACTGTGACTACTGTGTTGAGAATTGACTGTAGGAGAAAAAGGGCAGACACAGGGAGACAAGTTAGGAGCCCAGTGGCCAACCCAGGCAAGGGCTGGTGGACGCAGTAGACTGGATGAGAAGTGAAAGCATTGTGGATACTTTTTCAGGCTACGGCCAACAGGATTTCCTGATGTATTAACTGTAAGGTAGGAGAGAAAGATGCCAATGATGGCTTCAGGGTTTCAGCCTTGATGGAAGAATGGAGGATCAGTTTTAGGAAGAAAATCAGGTGTTTGGTTTTGGCCATTTCTGTGGTCTGAATGTTTGTCCTCCCTCAGCCCTGAATTCATATGTTCAACATCATCACCAAGATAGATGTTATTAGAATGTGGGGCCTTTGGGAGGTGGTCAGGTCATGAGGGCTCCACCCTGAGAATGGGATTAATTAATGCTCTAATAAGAGGCCCCAAAGACCTGCTTTCCCCTTCAGCCATGTGCGGACACACAGAAAGGCTCATCCATGAAGAAGGGGCCTTCGCCAGATGCTGAGTCTACTGGTGCTTTGATCTTGGACTTCCAGCCTTCAGAACTGTGAAAAATAAGTTTCTGTTGTTCTTAGATTACCCAATCTAAGGTGTTTTGTTACAACAGTCTGAAAGGACCAAGACAGACATATTAGTTGGAGATAACGGAGTAGGTTTTTGGCTGTATAATGACAGAAGTCTGGGTGTAAGTTTATTAAAATAAGGACTGATTTTCATTTGAGGCCCTGATAATGGAACATGGGCAAGCATTTCATGGGTATGTCACATGTTCAATTTCATTCATTTAAATGGACTAGAACAATGAAATGATAATAATTTAATTTTGGTCATTCTACAGGCCTGTCTTTATTAACTTTGCAGATGTCCATCTGTGTGATAATTGAGCCAATTTTCTTAACTCTATAATATAGCCAAAGGCTTCCAGCCATCTTTTCTGTAACAGTGATGTTGCCCAACTTTGGTGGGGAGGCAGGTTAGTTTGACTCCCAGGAGAGGACTAATCCAGAGACAAGTAGGCTAGCAAAGGATGGACTGAGGCTAGGGCAGGTGAGCTGCAGGGCTGGCCCCTAAAGTCGCTGGCTAGGGCTTAAGGGAGCCATTTCCATATGGCTGGACCTGGGCCTTAAACCCAGTGATGGCTGGGATTGCCAGGCTCCTGCAGTCCAAAGAATCTGGGTTTCAGAATCGACTCACTTTGTTCAAATTCCAGCTTTGCCAATCACTTAGATACATGAGTTTGACAAAGTTACTTCTCTGAACTTTGGTTTCTTCACCTGTAGATTGGGGATAATCATAATTCTTGATCTGATCTTGTTTACCACACCAGACTTACCTCCTGCCATCCTTTTAAGTGTCCTTTTTAACATTATGCACGTGAGTATATGGTTCTTTGGCTTGGCACAAATTACCATCGCGTTGCATGTCCTTTCTATTTTTGGTGATGCTAAATTTGCTCACTAGGTTCAGATGGATTCTGCCAGATGTCTCCACCAGAAAGGTGTCATTTCTCTTTTGTGATGAGTAATCCATGGAATGATTCTTTGAGATCTTGTGAATATATATTTCTCAACACCCTGTCATTCAGTGGTTTTACTGTTCATTGATGATCTTGGCCGGAATTATTGCTTTGGGGCTTAGAAAATGATGATTTTTGAATGAATTCTGCTATTCCGTCTGTATTTACAGCTTGAATTCTCCTGAGAGAAAAGGACTTCCCTCACTCTGCTCCCACTTTTTCGTTCTGCTTCACTTTGGGTATCATGAAGGACCCATGGATTCCTTTTCTATTCAGTATTCTAATACATTATCATGTCTATTCTTTTTTATATTTAATGTGTTATAATCTATTGCTGTATTTATTATTTCCAGTCCTCAGATTACCCAGATTTGGCCAATATGCATTCTTTCAAACGTTTTCTTACTGTATTTCCTATGTCTTTATTAGTCTCAGAAACAGTCGCTCTCTTCGCACATTTCCCTTATTTACTTTGTATGTTCCTATTTCAGACCTGGAATCAGCCACTTCTCCAGGGAACTCTGGTTCTGTTCAGTGTGAAATGGTATTTAGTAGCTAAGACTTGAGCGCTAGATGTGCGCATTGCAACTTGGATGTTATTCCTTCTAGGCCTTGACAGTGGATAAAACTAGGAAATGTATACTTAAATGATGACTTATAATGCTGTCTCCAATTCAAATCCAGTATCGTAGGGTTCTTCCTAATTTTTGTAAAACGATATTATACAAAGTAATTGGCATAGAAAGCAATTATTAGAAAACTTATACATCACAAATTAGTATGATTAAGAATGTTGTCATATGGTGCAGGTTTTAATATTGGTTATTTAGCTCACCTACAATAATTTATTTTGTGTGCTATGCCTGAACAAGGAATCTGAGCAAAGTTTTCAGTCTTTGGAATTTTGACTGGGTTATGCGTCCTTAACATACTCAGAATGACCCACATACCACATAATATTAGTAAGTGTCCTTACAAGGTGGATAGTTTAGAATATCATCATTTAAAAATATCTTAGCAAGTTATAATAAAATATCTTTATTATAAAACATAAAGATTTACTAGAAAACTTTAAATAAATTGAAATGTGACTAATGTAATGTCTCAGTATTAGCAGTAGATTTTGCTGATGGAATGGCCAATATATGCAATTTTCATTGATGGCTCCTTTTTAAGGTTTTTTTTGTAGTACCCCATATTTGTACTGCTTTTGATCATATCAGAATACCGACTCATGCCATCAACTTTCTTAGCTAGGGCATTTTGAACTTTTTTTTCCCCCATTATACTTTAAGTTCTGGGATACATGTGCAGAACATGCAGGTTTGTTACATAGGTATACACTAACCATGGTGGTTTGCTGCACCCATCAACCCGTCATCTACATTAGGTATTTCTCCTAATGCTATCTCCCTTAACCCTATCTCCCCCCAACAGGCCTATCTCCCCCCAACAGGCCCCAGTGTGTGATGTTACCCTCCCTGTGTCCATGCATTCTCATTGTTCAGTTCCCACCTATAAGTGAGAACATGCAGTGTTTGGTTTTCTGTTCCTGTGTTAGTTTGCTGAGAATGATGGTTTCCAGCTTCACCCATGTCCTGCAAAGGACATGAACGCATCCTTTTTTATGGCTTCATAGTATTCCATGGTGTGTATGTGCCACATTTTCTTTATCCAGTCTATCATTGATGGGCATTTGGGTTGATTCCAAGTCTTTGCTATTGTGAACAGTGCTGCAGTAAACATATGTGTGCATGTGTCTTTATGGTAGAATGATTTATAATCCTTTGGGTATATATCCAGTAATGGGATTGCTGGGTCAAATGGTATTTCTGGTTCTAGATCCTTGAGGAATCATCACACTGCCTTCCACAATGGTTGAACTAATTTACACTCCCACCAACAGTGTAAAAGCATTCCTGTTTCTCCACATCCTCTCTAGCACCTGTTGTTTCCTGACTTTTTAATGATGGCCATTTTAACTGGCGTGAGATGGTATCTCATTGTGGTTTTGATTTGCATTTCTCTAATGACGAGTGATGATGAGCTTTTTTTCTCGTATGTTTGTTTGGCCTCATAAATGTCTTATTTGGAGAATTGTCTTTTCATATCCTTTGCCCACTTTTTGATGGTGTTGTTTTTTTCTTTTAAATTTGTTTAAATTCCTTGTAGATTCTGGATATTAGCCCTTTGTCAGATGGATAGATTGCAACAATTTTCTGCCATTCTGTAGGTCACCTCTTCACTCCAGTGATAGTTTCTTTTGCTGAGCAGAAGCTCTTTAGTTTACTTAGATCCCATTTGTCAGTTTTGACTTTTGTTGCCATTGCTTTTGGTGTTTTAATCATGAAGTCTTAGCCCATGCCTATGTCCTGAATCGTATTGCCTAGGTTTTCTTCTAGGGTTTGTATGAGTTTAGGTCTTAGGATTAAGTCTGTAATCCATCTTGATTTAGTTTTTGTATAAAGTATAAGAAAGGGGTCCAGTTTCAGTTTTCTACATATGGCTAGCCAGTTTTCCCAACATCATTTATTAAATAAGGAATCCTTTCCCCATTGCTTGTTTTTTGTCAGGTTTGTCAAAGCTCAGATGGTTGTAGATGTGTTACTTCTGAGGCCTCTGTTCTGTTACACTATATATATCTGTTTTGGTACCAGTACCATGCTGTTTTGGTTACTATAGCCTTGTAGTATAGTTTGAAGTCAGGTAGTGTGATGCCTCCAGCTTAGCACATTTTGAATTTTTAAGTTTATCATATATATGTAAGGACTTGAATTAAACCAATGCTGTAGGGAGTGTTTTTGGTATGCTACTATAGCATTTTTGTCTTATGTGTGTTTTAAAATGGATATTTGGTTTTCTGGGATGGACATATAATAGAGCCTTTTAAGTATAAAGCATCGATGAATGAATAGGTCAGCTTTATGGAGTTTTAAGTTTCTTCTTGTAAACGGCATAAAAACCCATTCAAGGCAATGTCAGGTAGATTATATCCTTAATTTATATTGGGCTAAAATACATTCAGCAGCTAATTTAACTTAAAAAAAAAACAAAAACACAAAAAAACAGCACAACAACACACATGTTTTGAAGAGTTGTTTAAGCTTCATTTTGGGTGTCGCAAGTAGGAGGTGAACTTGCCATTGTCTTTTTGCAAAGACTGCAGAGCAGGGCAGGACCAGGGAGTAATGCTTGTGGAGGTTCAAATCTCTGGCGACCCATTCCATACAACTGTGGTTCTTTTTATTGGGAAACTTGGGTTTTGAAGGGGAGATGGCAGCCGGGACTGACAGATTTTACAATAGTAGAGCAGAATACAGCAAAGCCAGCAGTCAACAATTAATTTCTTTATTGACACCAACTATACGATCATGCTAATTTCATTCCAAGTGCAAAACTTAAACCTCATTCCAGTTTCTGTTTTCGAAGAATAACAGAAGCACAATGAAAATACTTGTCAGAGAAATTGCTTAAAATTCATTTGGCCACTTTTTTTTTTTTTTTTTTTTTTTTTTTTTTTTTTTGCTGTGAAAGAAAAAGCCCCCTTTGTGCTGGCCATTAGGACTTACAGATAATGGCTGCAACACAATTAACTTTTTTCCATGTTACCAAATTTACAGTGAATTACACATGATCTTTTGATTTCCTGTCTTTCATGCCATCCTATGCTCCTCTTTTTTTCCCAATAAAAATACTACTTCTTTTGCTTTGCTGTTCTCATAATCCAAATGACTAATACAGTACAATGAGAAAGTATCTGGGCAAAGCAACTCCATCTAATTTTCTAATTTATTTTGATTTAAATACTTTGTTAGCTGAGGGGAAATTACATACATATCTATGATGTCATCATGTCAACGTTGTTGTACTTGAGTTAAATGTCTGATTTTTTTGTTGTTGTTTTTGAGACGGAGTCTCGCTCTGTCGTCCAGGCTGGAGTGCAGTGGCAGAATCTAGGCTCACTGCAAGCTCCGCCTCCTGGGTTCACACCATTCTCCTCCCTCAGCCTCTGGAGTAGCTGGGACTACAGGTGCCTGCCACGACACCCGCCTAATTTTTTGTATTTTTAGTAGAGAGGGGGTTTCACCGTGTTAGCCAGGATGGTCTCCATCTCCTGACCTCGTGATCCGCCCGCCTCGGCCTCCCAAAGTGCTGGGATTACAAGTATGAGCCACCGCCCGGTCGACTTAAGTCATTTTTTAGTATCTACTCAAAACAGATTGTAAATTTAGCATTACATGAAGTAAAAAGGAGGCTGCAGTTTTGCACCTGGCACATAATAAACACTCAAAAGGTGTTTATTGGGTCAAAATGAAAAGCACATACTCTTTATGTTTGCTATGAATTTGCATTATGGTTCAACTTGATTCAGTATATATTTCTACTCTTGTGTCTGCAAGCGGGACTCTGGAAGCAGACGCCTGGGTTTTAATCGAACTTTGCTGCAGACTAGCTGTGCAGCCAGCTATTTAACCTCTCTGCTTCAGTTTCATCCTCTAAAATGGAGGGAATAATACTAATTCTTACCTTACAGAATTTTTGTGAAAAACACATGTGACTACCCCATGAGTGTTAGTTCTTATGACTGCTTTCTTGTAAATCAGTATAACCTGCCCTCTATATTCTATCCCTGAACCTTTTCTAGTCTTCATAAACACTCCTGAAATGGTTTTGCCAATAACTTGCCTCAACCTCAGGTGTGTACAATTGAAAATCCAAATTTTTCAAGTGACATTCAGAAGTATCTGCAGTCCTTTGTACTTTTTATCTTGGTTTGTCATAAAAAGTGAAATAATACAATATGCATATTTAAACTTAACAGTTTGCCTTTTGAAGTATTTTTCTTAACTCTTTACATTTTTCTTTAAATGAAATTTATATTTAAAGGTAGAGTTTTAAATGTATCTTTTTTTTTTTTTTTTTTTAGTGGCTGGTTGGTTAGACTTGTTTAAAATCTGTTCCCTTGCTTTCTAACTTGTTACTTAACCTGCAGTTCATACCATATGCAGATAAGTTATTTAGCCTGGAATATAGACAATTTCATTCTGTGACACTTTTTTCAAATTTATAATTTTTCCCATACATCCATTTGCCTTTCTTCCCTTACTCCAGGAAGGCCTCCTTTCCTTTCTTCTTTCCATCCATTCAGAAACAATCTCTATGCCAGGGACTGTTATGTGTCTGAAGATACATGTAATTAATTTAAAACATGTGAATAAATGAATACCCATGCACTCACAAACCAGCCTCAGAAAATATTAACTTGATTTTCAAAGTTTGAAAAAAGGTTCTAGTGTTCATTTTCGATTGTCTTTATTTTACTTAAAGCTAAATGAAAAATAAAGAAATAAAACATTTTTTAAAGTTTTAACCAATGCATTTTAAATATAAAGTAACAAACCTTTAAGAGAACAACTAAAATTGGGGAAATTTCATATTCTCTATTCCATAAGCATGTAGAGGCCATACATGCTGAGTGCTATAGTGAACACAGCAGGCTGTACGGGACCTTATTCAGCTGATACTCATTGTCATTTCAAGTCATTTCACCCAATTAACTTTTCCCCTGTACCTTGCTTGTAAACAGAATTGGAAGCTATCTAAAAGCCTGTAATATTTTGCACGCTCTGTATGTTTGCAATTGATGAAATTTTATTTTTTGGACTTCAGCAGTTTGTACAGACATGTACAAGTGAGCTTGTATATGTTGGCAATATATTAATCTGTGTTAACTGTGTTAGTTTTGTGGCCATGGCTGATTTGAAAAGAACTGGTTTCTTAATGCTTTCATTGGGTGGTAGAATATTTGGAAAATAAAGATACTTAAAGAGACTTTTATGAATATTTATTTTAAATATTTGCTGAGTACTTCCTGTGTATTAGGGCTATGCTAGAGTCTTAACATTACTTACCTCATTTAACATTCACAAAAATTGCATAGTGTAGGTGGGGAAATTGTCCGGACAGAGGTTACATTAATAAGTGATAGATTAGAGATTCAAGCTCACACCTGTCTGCTCCCAGAACTCATGTTTTCTTCACTATACTAGTATTTCAGATGTGGATTTCATGAACTGTAACATCATATTTTCTTAAAATGGCAGATGAATATAGGTTTTCCCCCTTTTTATAGAATATATCTGAAAGTACTGACTTGATAGCAGGGGACAAAGTAAAATCATAAAGCTCACTTTAGGAGCGGTGGCTCATGCCTATAATCCCAGCACTTTGGGAGGCCAAGGCAGGCGGATCACCTGAGGTTGGGAGTTCGAGACCAGCCTGACCAACATGGTGAAACCCCATCTCCACTAAAAATACAAAAATTAGCCGGGCATAGTGGCGCATTACTGTAATCCCAGCTACTCGGGAGGCTGAGGCAGGAGAATCGTTTGAACCCAGGAGGCGGAGGTTGCAGTGAGCCAAGATCACGCCATTGCACTCCAGCCTGGGCAAAAAGAGCAAAATTCCATCTCAAAAAAAAAAAAAAAAAATTCTTACTTTATTTCCCTCACTCTCCAACAGTTTGCTACCACCCCCAAGATAATTTTTTTCTAATATTAAGATGGGGAAGGAAAGTATTTTCACCTAGTGTCAATTTTAAGAATAACTTAGTTTGAAAGGTATAGACATATAGTTATACATATCAATTTTTTTTAGAGCAGTATTTACCAGCATTATAAATTACCTTAAGAACAGAAGATACATTTCTTATTGATGATAGGGAAAATATAAAGACTAATACTAGTTAAAATAGAAGAGAGTCATCTAGTTTTACTGGAGTGGTAACAAAAACAAAATTTAAAGCAAGCATTGTAATGAATCTTGGTTTTGGTTGCTAGATCTCTGAGCCCTCCATACCAATGACAGTCATCTGTCAGCAATGTTTGCTGAATGTTTCTGTGTGCAGGGACCTTTATGAGGTGTTCAACCTCATCTAACCTCTGTGGTTTGCAGCTTGAATTTTAAAAGGCCAAAAATAATGGTTGTTCTTTCCTGGAAGACATATGAAAATTATGTGTTGCATTCTTTTTTTTCTAACAGTAATTTCCCAATGTCCTTATACCTTATTTCTGCTATCCTGTCAATCAGGTAAATAGGAAAAAAAAATTCATATCTGACATTTAGAGAAATCCCCCAAATATTGGGTGGGTCTGGAATTTGCTAATTGCCAGGTTTCTTCTGCTTTAACTTAATGAAACATGCAATGATTAAATTTTCTGTCAGTACTGCTAGTGTTAATAAGATGAAACAATGAATTAAATGAGAAATTCCTTTGTCTGTTCGGGGAATACATGCTAAAATTTTACAGCAAAAAATAACTTACCCCCATCTAGTACCCAAGAACCTAAGGAAATTACTCATTTTGTTTTCCGTAAACTGCTGCTGTGCATGAGACAGGTATTAAATTTCAATTTGAGAGCTGGGTTTTGGTATGTAACTTTCTCCTTGTATCATTCTAATTGCCTTCTCCCCATATATACTTTCAGAAAATTTATGTTCCTCCCGTGTTTACTTCTTTCTTTGATTCCTCCACCCGAATCTTCTATGCATTGACCTGTTCCACGGATATTTACTGTCTTCTTTGTTCCACATGCAGGTGATATGATGAGAACAAACAGGACAAAATCTCTGCCCTCCAGAAACTCACATTCCACACGCCGTTCTACTCTCTGCTTTTCCACTTCCCCTGCTCTCATCCTTTAGAGTTGGTCACCCGCTGGAGATGGCTGGCGAGGTTGTATGGGAATTCCATCCCCCAGAGCTTGAGTGGATGCCCCACAGTTGGCGAGGTGCCGATTCCAAAGGTGCTGCCACCTGAAGTTTTGCTTGCATGCTGATTCTCCACCCTCAGATTTTAAGACAAAGTCCCCCAAGATTGTCTTTTGTCATTAGTTCAGCATTTTTTTTCAAGGCAAATATAAAAGAGCTATATAAGAAAGCCTGCTGTAGGTAACATTACCGAGTTCTAGATGTTGGCTTCCCATCAAATTTCAAATCAAGGAAGCAAGTTGGTATTTCAACCTCTGAAGCCAACTAACATTCTTATGAAACGTCACTTAAAAGTATTAAGAATCATGGATTTTGGTGGCTTCTAGACTTTACTTGTGGTTTTCTTAGTAAATTACAATATGGTAGTATGATTTAGAATATTATTTCTGTATAGCTTCAGGGGTTTAAACTATCATTTGACCCTTGTGGATGGTTATTAACATTTTTAATTAGAGGTTTGCTTGCCTTTTTTTAGGCCTTTTAATATATAGTATCAGGTCTCTTCTGGGACATGAGTATTTGCCCCACCCGGTCAGATCTCTGAGGAAATGGCAAAATGGGAAAGGAAATATTGAAGAGTCACAGGTTTCATATTTTGTAGCATAATGGGAGGGAGGACATCTTAACTATTGGTGTCTCAGTAAGAATTCAATTTTAAAAACTTGTTTTACTTGTGCAGTAGCTTAATGGAAGCATGTACTAGCTCATTCTTTCTCTACAATATTATCTGATTCTCATTATAGTGTTGACCTGAAGGAGGAAGTTGAGACACAAAATATAATTTTAAAAAATTTACTTGAGCCAAGGTGAGAGGACAGCCGCCTGGAAGACTCAGACCCAGGTCACCTTGGATATGAGCTCTGTTTGGCCTTTGTTAGAAGCAGGTTTTCCAAAGTAGAAAGGGGGACAGGGAGTGGGGCTGATACAGCTGTTTGTCAGGAATTCTCGTTGGTTAGACAAATAAGATTGACTAGTGATTGACTATACATTGGTGAAGTGTGGGGTATGCGGTATGGTGTCCAGTGAGTGGCCTTGCTTGGTTAGTTGACAGCTGCTTCTGGCGGCAGCTGGTCAGAGCACACATAGCAAGCAGCTTCAAGAGCTGATTACTTAGCTCAAGGAGGGGAAGTGGGATGCAACTCCTGCCTCACCCTCCTGCCTCTGTGGGTCTGATAATTTATAGCCGGCTCGCATTCCTCAGATAAAGTTTCTTTTCTTACTGTGTTTTATTGTTAAGTACCTATATTAGTTTCCTGTGGCTGCTCTAACAAATGCCACAAACTTTGTGGCTTAACACAACGGAAATACATTCTCTCATTCTGGAGAAGAGAAGTCTGGAATCAGGATATTGGCAGGGCTGCACACCCTCCAGAGGCTCGAAGGGAGAGTGCTTTCCTGCCTATTCCAGCTTCTGGGGACTCCAGGCATTCCTTGTCTTGTGGCAGCATCATTCTATTCTCTGCCTCTATTTTCACATCCCCTTCTCTGTGCACTTCTCTCTCAAAACTTGCTCTGCCTCCCTCTTTTAAGGATACATTTGATTGCATGTAGGTCCCCCTCAGATTATCAAGGATAATCTCCTTAAAGTCAATGGACTGTGATTGCTAATCATACCTACAAAATACCTTCACAGCAACACCTTGATTAGTATTTGAATGAGTAACTGGGAATATTAGACTAGTCAAGTTCCCACATAAAACTGACCATCACCCCTTGTAAACTTGGCACTCATATGCTTCTCTTTAAACTATGACTAATCTCCAAATAAAGACACCCACAAAGTCATACTTCCACAGGACATGATGCAGCTCTCTTACTTACAACCAAAAATGTGTTAACCCTTTCCCCAGAAGGGTATGCAAAAGTTCCTGGTTGGTGTTCATTGTTTTCCTTAACATCCTAGAACTTAAATACTGTGATGTAAAGTTCACTGTTATTCATGCATCTTATGTTAGATGATAAGGGATAAGAGCAGGAAGAATGCAGAGATAATTGCTTAATTATTTATATACCCACATACTCATAACAAAATAAGAAATACTCATAAACATTGCAGCCCTTATTTCTGAAACTGACTGCCTGGTCCTAGATAGTGTTTATAGCTACTTTCTTCCATTACTCATTCTATATTCCCTTTGCCCTCTGGGAGGACCACAGCCTGTTGTTCAGGGTTCTTTGCCTGTAGGGTGACCCAGACCCTCATTCCTGAGGGGCCTGGGTCATTAACAGTCCTGCCTGAAAGGGGTTGTTGGTTTTCCATTGACTTCAGTCACAGGGCATGGTGGCAGATGCCCTAAGGGGCATTCTACATTCCAGTCATGTTCTTCCTAACCTCCTTTCTGTAGCCGAAAAGCAACCAGGTGTCTAGGTGGTTCATTAGGACAAGGGGCCGAACCAGAAGGAATAACTAAGCCTTTGTTCACTTGCTGGGACAGTGTAAACAAGAGACACAAAACGGTGCTGGCTCCCCAGAGGTGCTGGCTGTCAATCTGCAGAATGGCACTGGGTGAGAGTCAGATGGATCAGCTCAGATGAGGGGTGCATTTCACTGCTGGGAAGTCTCAAACAAAAGGCTCCTGCCTCTTTATGGGCCTGTTGGCTGGGAGAAGGGCTAGGTATGGGAAAGTACCGAAACAAAGGGGAGAAAAGCACGTCTTCCAGGCCCCCAGTAAAAAGGCGGCTGAATGGAGGTGCCTAGACAAGGAAGGAAGATATGTGAACAAGCATGGCTGGCCCAGGGGTCAGGGAAGCCTGAGTCCTCAACTGCAACTCCTTCCAGAAAACTGCAGTGCACTGACTGTGCACCAACCATGTTGTATGGTGGCGTCAGTTTTTCTCCATGAGGGCTGCCAGGCACAACTCTGTAACTGCCTATGTTGGACCTGAAAGATCACACAGAGGATTTGGGCCTGGAGCCAGATTACCCGATAGTAGCAGCTCCATTTCCTCTTGGCAATCAGGATCAATCACCCCAGCCAGTACTTTGCCTATTGATTCAGAGGCCTGAGGAGCCCAAAGTGGCTGGGTGGCAGTCTCAACTTCCAGTTCATTGGAGCCATTGTGTCTTCTGATAGAAACATTCCTTCCTTTGAAGGACCAGCAGAGCATAAGGTTGTGGGAACAGGAAGTGAACATTTTAGTAGTAAATCACCAGGAGTAATATTAGGGGGTGCCATTCCTATTCCTCCCCACCCTTGATTCCTGGACCCATGAATCCCGGCTATGGGAGAAACGGTATCATACATTAGACGCCAGTTTAGTACATATACAGTCTCCCACAGAACATTGCCCCAGCCCTGCAAGATATCTCACCTAAAGCTACCTGCTGCTGAGACTTCAAATGCCATTTTTCTTTTCTGTCAAACCAGCTACTTCAGGATATGGGGACATGGTTTGAACAGTGAATTCCATGATGATGGGTCCATGGTCATACCTCATTTGCTATGAGGTAAATTCCTTGATTAGAAGGGATGCCGTGTGGAATACCTTGAAGTGGTATCATTTAGGGCCCACTTGGATAATACAGGGTAAACTCCTCCTCCCAGGATCTTTCACTATCATCTCATCTTTTGCCATAAGGCAAATAAATATTCTATGGGTTCCAGGGATTTGACGTGGGTATCTTTTTGGGAAGTGATTTTTGGCCTCCTAGAGTATCTGACTGTTTTACTTGCAAACTTTGGCGAGGCAGTAAGACTGAAGAGGTAGTAGAGAATATACGGTAAAGAGGATCTGTAGGCACACTGATTTGTTTTGAAACATAGCTCAGGTACACGTTTGCTATGTTAACTTTGGCAAGTGACCTAACTTCTTAATCCTCTTTCCTCTTCTGTAAAATGAGGATAGTAAGAATAATTTATCTGGATTATTTTGAAGATGGATTTAGTAAATGGAAAATGATTAGTATACTGCCCCACACATAGTAGGTATTCAACAAATTCAGACTAATGCTATCACAAGCAACTGGCTAAGAAAAGCTTTGCATCAATCAAGCAGCTGTGGAGGCCGGGACTTGGTGGTTGACACATATGGATATGTTTTGTTTGTATTTATAAAAATTTTGAGTTATTTGCCACATGAAGAAATACTGGTAGGACACACAGGAAAACATACTTGTGTGTTTTCTTGGGGGAGAAATCTGGTGGGAATGAGACTTCTTAATATATATTTTTTATATTGTTTTAATTTTTGAATGTGTAACAATTTGAAAAGGACCACTAAATAAAGAACTTCGAGGGATAAAAATTCATAAATAGAGGGTCATCTATACTTGTCTTGATTAAAAAACAAGACAAGCTAATAAAATACCCAGAGTAAAACTGTTGTTTTTTTGTTTGTTCTCATGACCCTTGAATCCATGGTGTTTCTTTTGGTATATAGTTACATTTTTTCCTTTGAGTTGAGTGAAATTTTTATATATATATACATTTTTTCTTAGCAGTCTTCCACTTAAATTTCACTGGTTGTTTTCATTGTGCATTTAAACATAGGTAAATTTATTTTATTTAGACTTGACAATTAGATCATTTGATGTGAACAACTGTACCTTAGAAAAATGTACTTAATTTGAAATATAATCCTGTTGTTAGATTGATATAGAAGTCATATGCTTGTAATGATTTTTAAAATATGCTTCGGCATACTTAAGAAGCTCTCACGATACAGTTTTTATTTTTCCATTGGTTGTGACTTTTGATTTTTTGGGCCCTGTATTTCCACTTACCTCATTAAGCTCCATAGTGACTACTCGAAACAGCCTACATAGAGAAATGTGCTGTTGTGGTGAATATCTGCCTTCAAATATTAGCACTTTACTTCTGTGGAGAGCTGTATATTTTTGAAAAGAATTCAGTTTGTTGAAGCTTCATAAAAGCCCTGGGAAATAGGTGGGTCAGGCATCACTAATGTTATTTATCTTCATCTGTTCTATGTTGTCTACCAGCTTAAGTAAAAGACAGGGACCATGCTTTTGTCATCCTTAGATTTCTAGTATCTAGCATGTTGTTAGTGCTCAAAAATAGTTACTGAATATACAAATAAGCATACAGTCAGATAAAGAGATAAGAAAAATCACTAAAACCACATTTGGTGGCAAGTAAATGAAATAATCAAAACTAGGATCCTTGTTGTTAGATGTCTAGTCCAGATGTTCCTCTCACAACAACTGACTGATTCATAGTCTCTGCTTTAAATATGAGATCAGTTGAGGGCTACTTAAATCCATTGTGCCAAAGAGAATATATTAATCCCCGGTCCGAGGAGGATTTAGCACTTTTGTCCACCAGAATGATCAAAATTCTCAAATTGTAAAAACCTCAGAAACACATAATGAGAAATTGTTTTTTTCTGTTTATCAAACTTTTAAACAAAATGCTTATGCTTACCTGTCTCAGTAAATTCGAGCTGCTCCAACAAGTACCACAGACTGGGTGACTTTTAAACATTTATTTCTCACAGTTCTGGGGGCTGGGAAGTCAGAGACCATGGTGCTGGCTGATGCAGTTCCTGGGCAGGGCCCTCTCTCTGGTTGGCAGATGGCTGCCTTCTTGCAAGAGAAATGTTTTGAGAGACAAATCCTCTCTTTCTCATTTCTTATTAGGGCACTAATCTCTCAGCTCTTATGAGGGCACTAATCCTGTCAGTGAGGGCTCTACCCCTCATGACCTAATTACCTCCCAAGGACCCCACCTCCAGATACCACTGCACTGGGGATCAAGGCTTCAACATACGAATTTTGGGGGGAAACATTTTGTCCGTAGCACTGTTCTTCTGTCAGAGCATGGTGAGGTTCTAATTAGTATTAAATGGCCTAAAGTATTCTTTTGGAAAGGAAAGATTTAAGTTAACACCTGAATATTTTTTATGAGTGGTAAGGTTAGAATGGAAACTTGACAGATTTTCTTACCTCATATTTTCTCCATCATGTCACCATAATGGATCTAAAAAGGAAATTAATGTTTATTTCTATCACCATTTTTTCTAACTTAATGGGCTAAAATTTAACAAGTCAAAAACTGAACTTAACATCTTCTTTCTCATTGGGTAGGACACTTACCATCTTCTTTCTCATTGCACCATATATACGTGAGTTTGAAAGCTGGTACTTATCTTTATTCTCATTCACCACTCTCTCCACATTCAGTCCATTCAATAAATCCTGCTGGTTATATTTTAAAAATATCTCTTGGCTACATCACCACTACCCTATATGTGCACATTACTTTTTCCTTGAAACTAATTGTTGTCACTAAAGTCTGATGGATGTTTCAGAAACTCACAGTAAACTTACTTGAGCTGGAATATAATCAGGACCTTCCACTAATTGACAAGAACCAGCCTTATTTCTACCTCTTTGCCTCTTATTTAAGCTCTGGCAACATCAAACTGTTTGTAGTCCCGTGCCCTTCTTGCATCTCTACCTTCTCATGCTGTCATCTCTGGAAATTCCAGACCATTTACTTGCTTGCTTAATTTCTTCTCATGAAGGCTCAGCTCAGGTGTCATTTCCAGAAGACATACCTGACCCGTTCCTCCCCATGATTCTCTCCTGACTCCAAGTATTGGGTTCATTTATTCAAACATTCATTAATTTAAATATGCATTGAGCTCCTACTGTTGACCAGGCGCTGTTCTAAGTGCTTGTGATACATCAATGAACAAAACAGAAGAGCCCTGTCCTTGTGAATTCATGTTTTCTAGTAAAAGAAATGGACAACAAATAAAAGTAAATTATGTAGGATATTCGAAAACTTAGAGTGCCACAGGAAAAATGATGTAGAACAGAGTGAGGAGGGTCAGGAGTTGGGGCAGTGGGGGCTGGGAGACAACAGTATTAAATACCCTGTAGCTCTCATTTGAGACAGTGACATTTTGAACAATTGCTTGCAGGGGTGTGATGTAGACACCTGAGGAAAGAACAGTATTCCAGGCAGAGGGACAAGCCAGGGAAAAGGCCAGGATGTGGATGTATGCCTAGTTTGTTCAAGGTGAGAGATGTCATGAGGAACAGGCCATGTAAGGACTGGCCTTTGCTGTGTGAGATCAGGGGAAGTTGGAGGGTTTTTAGCAGAGCAGCAACATGATCTAGCTAATGTTTCCACTGGGTACTAGATTGAGACCAGACTATAGATGTATGCAGGTTAACCAGTTAGAAAGCTATTGCAGTAGCCCGATGAAGGATGATAGTGGCTTGAATTGATGGTGTTGACTGTGGGGAAGGTGAAACATGATTAGGTTTTGGATGAATGTAGAAGTTTGCAACAACAGGACTGCTTAATGGTATGGATATGAGGTATGAGAGACGGCAAAGAGTCAGGGAGGGCTTGAATCTTCCCTGTCATTCTCCCTAATCTTGTGCATGTAACTGGTCATCTAGTCTTGTCAGCCTGCCATTTAATTATCAGTTTTATTCTACTACTGTTTCTCAACTGCACTGCTGCAGTGGCTGACTAATGGGCATTCCTGGCTTCAATCAATCCTTTCGATGGGAGTAAAGAGCATTCTAAAATCCACATCTGCTTATATCATTCTCAAGGTGAAATCCTGCGTATTTCCATCCACCTACAAATAAAATTCTGAAGTCCTTAGCATGGCATACGTATCCTTAAACTGCCTTTGCTTACTCTGAGCACCTATCCTCCACCTCTTCCACATGCCTTTTATCATATGTAATTTTTGAATTTCTGAAAAGGTTGATCCTTCGTGCCTTCTTGGGAGGGTATGTGCTGTTCCTCCTGTCTGGGATGCCCTTTCCATCTTGTCTGTTAGTGGATTACAAGGCTAAATTTGGGTGTCCATTTGTCTGTGAGAAGCTTCTCTGACCTTAGTATCTCACCTAGTCTGTTGCTTTTCTTCCTTTTCCTATAGACCTCAGGTACAGTGATTGCACTTTTTATCCCACTGATTTGTAGCTGTTTGTGGTCTATCTTCCCTTAAGGGAAGCAAGCAGTAGTTTTATTTTATCATTATTTAGCAAAGGCCCAATACATGCATGATTAACTTTTGGGCAGTTGGGACAGTAAGGCAGAAATGGGTAGAAATAAATTGGAGAGACTGACTTTATATTATACCATGTAAGAAAAAAACAGAAAAAGAGTTTGGCGGCCAACAAGGGCAAATGCATTTAGTAGGAAAGAGTCGAGGTGTAGGTGTGGGTTTTATGGAAATCTTGAGGACCATAGGAATGGGGAGAATAGCTGGAGCTGAAGGTTGTTTGGGGCCAGATGGTGGAGATGCTTCCATACTCTGTTTTTCTTCTTTGTTCTGGAACAGTGAGGAACTGATCAGATTTTTTAAAATGAAAATCTGAAACAGAGTGTCGTTCTTTTGGTTAAAGTGGACTTTGCACCTATCATGTTGTTTCATTACGTTGTAGCATTTACAAAAGGTAATCTATAACAGTCAACAATACTTCTGGATTCTTTCAGGGAGGGTAGGGACTGTGGGGAGGAGTAAGTTTACCCTTACAGAATCTTGACTTAATTTGTCATTGGGGGGAAAGAAAAAATCAAACAAAAGCTCTTGACAGTGCAGCCATCCAGAGAAGAAGAAAAGCTGCTGTCTGTTGAACTAAAAGAGATGCTGGGCTTCCCTTAGACTGAGGTTGGCAGCCCTGAGCATCTGGGCGATTCAGCCCACAATTGGGATATACGTATTTACCGGAAGTCGGTCCGGATTGAATAAAGAGGGAACTTCCTGCTTGTACTGAACTGAAGGTCATGGCTTATCCATCGGGCGCTCCTGGTTCCTGTCTCTAGCCAGGGAGAGGAGAGACCCGTGGAGATGCCACAGAGGTGACCCCGCGCAAGGAACGGCAGGGTCCATGTTTAGAGAGTTTCCCGGGTTTCTCTGGTTTTGTGTATTTTCTATTGCGTCCTCTAGCTGCTGGACTCCGGTCTTGGGCCCTCCCCAGCCGTAGGAAGTTTCCCGCCCGTCCGAGGAAGCCCAGGCCGGAAGCAGGTGGGCGGAGTTTCTGGGGTGGGCATGATGTCATCAGAAGTGCCTGTGCCCACCTGTCACGTGCCACCTTGGCTGTGGCTGCTGATTGCATGAGGGCTGCTCTAATCCAGTCTTGAAGTGGATGGCGGCAGGGAGGCCGGGACTCATAGCAGGGAGCCCACGTGTGGGGAGCTCCAAGAGTGAGGGGACCTGGGGTGGACGAGTGCCTCAGGTGGACTCCAGAACCGTGGGTGTAAAGCCCATTGGCAGCTCCTTGGCTTGGCACCCAGAGATGGGGGTCGCCTGTGCCCTTGGGGGCGTGGGGCCTTTACAGCCCATTCAGCAGCTGAGTGGTCCCAGCTTCCTGCTGTGCTGAAGCCCTAGAAGACTTCTCAGAATTTCTTGAGTATGGAGTGTTGAGTGCTGCCCTGGAAGGTCTTGGAATGCCAGTTGGGCATGGGCTGGTCACAGACTTTTGGGCCCAGGGATCACTCCACGTCCCCCAGGAGAGTACTTCTGAGAGTAGAGTAGTGTGAAGGAAGATTGATCAGGAGCCCTGAAACCAGAAAGGCAAGTTGAGGGAGAAGGCTGTGCACTGGCATGGGTCTGCTCAGTTAGAGCACCTTTTGGCTGCGAGTAACAGAAACCCTACTTCAGATTACTTACACAATAGGGAAAATTTGCATCACAAAACATGAGCCTTTGAGGAAGGGCAACTCCAGGATTGATGGATTTAGTTACTCACACCCGTGGATCTGCTTCTTTACCCTTCCCACTTTGCTAATGGACTTTGTTTTGATGGTGGCAAGATCAGCTCTTTGGCTGTAGGCCTGGTATGCACATTGGAAGAAGAGTGGACTTTTCTGTGTGGAGCTAAACTAACAACTTTCAGAGAAGGAGAGTATTACCATGACTGATTTAGCAAATCAGGATTTATTCTGAACTGGAGATGGTGACCTTCCCTGAGAGGGAAAAATAATGGCTAACTGTCTGAACAAAGACAATAGCAGTGGGAGTGAAGACGGTTTAAAGGAGGCAGAAACACTGAAGGTACGATCGACAGAAATCAGTGATTTGCATTTAGGGATTGAAGAAGAGGGCGGATTGGAGGATGACTGGGATATTTAGTTTAGGTGATTAAGAGGATGATTTCATTTAAAGAGATGGGATATGAAAGAGGGAGGAGAAGGAGGAGAAGAGGGAGAAGATTCTAGTAGGTTAAGGTGTAGCCATGCTGAGAATTATCTGTTAGTTATTTGATTTTTTTGTTTTGTTTTTGTTTAGAAGCTAATGGTATAGATATAGAAGTCATCCACAGAGATGTTACAGTTGAAGAGATGGGGGTAGAGAAGACTTTGAAGGAAAAGAATGTAGAATGAGGATAGAAGAGAGGAAATCCCAACATTTAACAGGTGAGTAGAGGACACTAAGCCAGCAAAAGAAATTTAGAAGGGACATTCAGATAGACAGGAAGCAAACTAGTACTCGGTAGCTCTGTTTTGATCTGCCAATTCATTAAAATTATCAATTGATGAAAACTTTGTTTGGTTCACACCTTGAGTCTTGTTGGTGCCAACGTTCACTCAAGACCCCTACAATATCATTGACAGGGTTTCATTGCACCAAAAAAGTTTACAGTGTTTCATTCTGGATGGGTTAGTTTTAATGGCTTTTGAGGATTTCTGTGATGTTC
This sequence comes from Macaca fascicularis, assembly GCF_037993035.2. Taxonomy (NCBI): domain Eukaryota; kingdom Metazoa; phylum Chordata; class Mammalia; order Primates; family Cercopithecidae; genus Macaca; species Macaca fascicularis. Next base: position 5,558,285 of record NC_088378.1, read on the forward strand.
TAGTTGGGTGATTTTTCCCTTTATTTTTCATAGGGTGGTTACATATTTGCTTTAGTCAAATTGATTATTGGCTAAATGACCTGCTTTACTATGTTATGTGGAGAAATTTCCAAGAAACTAAGGGATTAGTTAACAATATCTGATCCTACTGAGACCAAGGGAGATGAAGACTGCGATAATGATATTTAGCAATTTGGAAAGCTGGTTTAACCAAAAAATGATTTTCATGCAGTTATGGGGAATGAAATCATTGGGTGATGATTAATGCATGAATTAGAATTACGGACATTAAAATAAGCACTGGACTACTCTTTTGACTTTGATGGTGAAAGAAAAATAGAAGGTGTGGTGGGTTTACCAGGTGTGAAGGACATTTTGTTGTTGTGAATCATGTTTCAGGATTGGTGGAAGTATGAGTGTCTTAGAAATCTTTACATTAAAAGGGGCAAGGAGAGTTTGAAGACATGAGACATAAAGGGGAAATAACTAAGTGAGCAATTAAAATAACGAATCAAGAACCAAAAAAGAGAGCCAGCTGAGTTAGGAGAGAAGCTAGAAAGTGGGTAGAGGTTCAGAGAAACATTGCAGAGGAAAAATAAAGGATCCTCTGAGTAACAAAAGGCTAGGTCATGTGTCAGGGTGATCATGCCATGTCCAGATGCTTAGGAGTAATGGAACAGTCGTGGGCCGGCTGCTGTGGGATCAATATAGGGATCCATCTAAGAGACGGAAAAGAATTGACACGACTGCATTTTTCTCTAACCAGTTAGAAATACAGGTCACAAAACTCGAATGATTAGGTTTCCCTAGTGTGGGGTGGGACTAAGCAAAGAATTCTGTGGTGCTTGCTGAGGTGTTATTGCAGTAATTGGCAACGGTTTTTAAACTCAATAGCGAGGCAAAGTTAATTCAAATGGGAGAGAAACTAGATGAACAGGGACCACAGTGTACAGTTGAGGGCAAATACCTGACTCAAAAGTAGTGAAAGGAAGAATGAGGTGTAAGGATAGGATGGTGTCATCAGAGAGGGGAATTTTGTCACAGGAGGGAGTAGATAATTTTTCTACTTATTCGTGGTTTATAACGGCATGACCTCTAACCCACATAGAGGAGGGAGCAAATGAATCATACCCTGTTTTAACAGGTAAGCTTGAGGGAATAATAAACAGTTATAATGTAATATCGGAAATCTATTGTTTTATTAGCTGTATAACCAGGATGACAGTTTATGAGGTGTATTAGTTTGAGATACTTGTAAATTATGGTATAAATGCATTCTCACTTTTAATAAAGAGCTTTTTAATGTACAGTCTGAGCTGAGACTAGTAAGTAAAACTCTTACTTTTGTCATTTACAATGTGTTGATTACGTTGACCAGATTAGTTTTCAAATAGCAAGTGTGACATTTCTCTGAGTATTTTTAAGGTGTTTTAAAATGATTTTTAAGTCAAGGATAGGTTTTTTGAAGATTAATTTTGAGGTGAAATAGTTTTTATGAGACAGTTTGTGTCTTTAGCAGATTCTCTTTGGATCCCTCAATCCTGAATTCACTGGTGTGACTGAGCTCCACTTGCCTGAGTGGCTGGAACTCTCTCCCCTGCCTTGTGTTTAGAGCTGCAAATATTGGCCAGCATTTGAAAGCAGTTAACCTATTCCCAATCCCCAAGCACCCCCCCCCTTTTTTTTTTTTTTTGAGACAGAGTCTCGCTCTGTCACCCAGGCTAGAGTGCAGTAGTGCGATCTCAGCTCGCTGCAGGATCCATCTCCTGAGTTCATGCCATTCTCCTGCCTCAGCCTCCCAAGTAGCTGGGACTACAGGTGCCCGTCACCACGCCCAGCTAATTTTTGTATTTTTAGTAGAGACGGGATTTCACTGCCCCAGCACCGTTTTTAGTAGAACTAATATAAAAGGCACACATACATTTTCTAACAAATTGCTTTTTTTCTTTTTTTAATAAGGTAATGGAGTCAGTGTTCTGAAACTACAGCTTTGACATTTATTTGCATAAGTAGGAGGGGAAGTGGTTCCCATATGCAGCTAGAACACCCCTTTAAAAAAACTCACTTTCTCTTAAGTTTGAATTTGAAGGCAGAGGCTTCTATTATTATTAATGCCACATGTTGGACGGTTTGTTTTGTTAATAAGTTGCTAAAACCTGCTTAGCTCCTAACTTTAATCTACACTCTCACAATTACAAACACCTTCCTTCCTCCAGGGTTCACACAGTAATGGCTGAAGTGCCAGGCACTATAAGCTGATAAGATAAGAAGCACATGGCACATTGTCATAAGCCAGGGGTCCCTACTGGGCCCGCTGACGCACACAGTCTTCCCCTGATGTCAAAGGGCCGAGAAGTAGCACCTTGGCTCTTTTCCCGAATTTTGTGCCAGAGCAGGGGAAAAGACTCTTTGTTTGAAAAAGCAGCTATTGAGATATTTTTTTTTAATTGCTTTTCTTGACTGTAGGCCAGATTCCTGTCTGTTTAAATGGCTTGGTATTATTTCTGAGTTGTTTGGCAGGAATAATGTTTGCTAGCAAAAATACGTTTAATTCATTTATACATAACATTTCATGATCAGTTCGTTGCCACTTCTAAGACTTTGAATTTTTGCATTTTTTGGTGAGAAAGTAAGTGTGGCAAATTTGATGAAAGGCAGAGTTCAATATATCTCATATATAAGCTTTTAAACTCTGTCACCAGTATTTGGACAATGAACCCTGTCTTAATAAATCTATGAGGAGGGGGAAAGCTAAATGTAGACGAGGGTCATTTCAGTAACACTTAATGCCTGACAAGCTGTTTATCTCAATTACTTATTTGCATTTATACTGAAATATGAAAAATGTTAGATTCATGAGATGGAACTGTTCAAGACTAGTAGTAGTCTACTAATGCATATGCCAAACACATTCTCTCTACTGATTAAAAAAAAAAAAAATCCAGACATCATGAACATGCTCTACGGCCAAATTGTCATCATAGTGAAAAGTCTGCACAGTACGTTATTCCATAAAATGTCATTTAATTGTTTTATGGGCTCCTTATGAAGTCCTAAAGAATGAAGATAATTACAAACCTGTAATTTTATGGCTGCCTTGTGGAAAAGGGTAGACCAAAGTGCCTATATCAGGATGAAAGACCTGAAAATCTAAATAGCCTAGCGTATTATATATAAAACTTTTCGTAATTAATTATGAGATTAGCTCAGATTAGTGAAATATAGCCAGTTTTGCATTGTCATTTAAACTTGAAATTTTAACATGAACGCTACTTGAACAAAGTTGGCAGTGAGAATTGTGGATTACAATTAGCACTCTACAGAACAGTGAGACATACTGGAAGTAAAGCTAAGGATTACTGCTTTTTTGTTTGTTTGTTTGTTTGTTTGTTTGAGATAGGGTCTCATTCTGTTGCCCAGGCTGGAGTGCAGTGGCACGATCATGGCTCACTGCAGCCTCAACCTCCCTGAGCTCAGATGATCCTCCCACCTCAGCCTCCAGCATTTCACCTTGTTGCTCAGGCTGGTCTCAAACTCCTAAGGCTCAAACAAGCCTCCAGCCTTGGCTTCCCGAAGTGCTGGAGTTACAGGAGTGAGCCACGGCACCCAGCCGAGTGACTATTTAATGTTTACATTTTTGTTACCAAGGAAGCAAAAGAAAGTATTTTAGTAATTTAGAAATGCCACTGAATTGTTAAAATGACATTTTTGAATTAAGGTATTTTACAGAAACTGCTTTATAACAACGTCATATTGGATCTTTTGATGAATGTTTTGTTGACTAGGTATAAACTAATTTTTTTATACTTAGGTGGTAATAAGAGCTGCCATTTTCTGAATTTTTTAAAGCAATTTTCATGTATGAGGTGTAGATATTATTATCTCCATTTTCCAAATGAGGAAATTGAGGCATATTTCCTCATTTGTTAAGTGACTTATTTCAAAAATTCTGTAAATGGTAGAACTAAGAGTACCTTGGTAGTCATCGTTGATAATTAGAATTTTCTGTTTTCAATTAAATGCTGCCATAGAGACCAGAATAATAATGCCACTTTTCTTCAAGCACTAAACTTGCTTTCATGAAAAGATTAAGTATTAGGGAAGGAAATTAGAGTTTTACAGGTAATAGGTGACATACATACATGAAACGTTCAAGAAAGCGGAAGTGCCATGTTTAAATCTTTCTCTGATGTAAAGATAAGCGGACACAATTCTTCCGTGCTTCACTGCTCTGTGCAGTAAGTTCATGTTAGTAGGGTGCACAGCTTAGATGCCTGTGTTTCTACTCATAGTATTTCTTAGTCACTAGGGACAATTTGGCTCCTAAATGTTAAGAAAGAATTAGCAGCTGTTGAAGTGGAGGAACAAGATGTTTGACAGCAGCATAGCAAGTTGGGGGCTGTGTAACGAATGATCTGAAGTGGAACAGCTATAGTGTGAACAAGTGAATAGAAACTTTTGAAGTATTTGCAGCACAGCTTCAAACAGTGTAGCATGACTGTGGATTATCAGAAAATAAATACAAGCAGGTCAACTGGTACTAAACACTTATGAATGGGGATTTCTTTTTAAAAGCCAAATCAGTTTGCCTAAGAGGTGAAGTGTAATGCTTCCAAAGAGTGTCACAATGTGTTAAAATGGCTAAGGTCACAAATTAGAGAACTATCTCTCCGAGAACAAAATGTGAAGAGAACTGTCTTAGGAACTCTGGCCTGTCTCACTAAGATAACATTATCCATAGCAGTGATACTGACTCTCAAGCATAGGAATGTTTAGAGTATCTCATTGATGATGCCTAAGTGATGTGTAATTTCTTGTTCTAGTCTATTGGTGGGACTTGAATTCCTAGGTTTCCCAAGAGAATTGCATGGTGTGTGCTTCTCCAGTATTTTCATATTTATCAGCAAAGATCTAGTAAAATAAATAATGAAATCAATTGTTTTGTAAGGTAAGCAAGGCAGAGGACAGATGTGGTTCCCACTGACTCAGGTTGCTGTTCTGCTCGCAAACAGCTGAAAGATTCGGTGTCATATAAGTGTCTTAGATGTGATCAAAATAATGAAATTACTAGAAGTAATGAAAGCACCTCAGTAAGATAATAGTTTTATCTGTCTGTTCCTTTGATTCTGAAACATATATTGAATGCTTAGTGTGTGAAAGTATAGTTGATTCTCATTATTTTTGAATTTTGTATTTGCTCATTTGCTTACTCACTAAAATTGATTTGTAACCCCAATCCTCACAGTGCTTTCACTGTCATTTGTGGACATGTGCGTGTGCAGAGTAAGGTTATGTACTGATTGGTTGATGAAAATGTCACTAAAGGCTTGTAGGAACCTAACCTTGTATTTCCACTAGGAGCAAGATTTGGTCAAGTATTTGCTGATTCAGTGTTTGTGTGGGCTTTATAGAACATAATGCTGCTAATAATAATAGACTGTAATTACTAGCACTCAGGATAAGATGAATAAGACGTAGTTTCTACTTCAAAGACCAGAGAAAGACTTCATATCAATGCTTAAGAAATTGATGTATGTCTTATATAGCACTGATTTTCTGGCAGACCCTTTTTTGTTGAGATGCCAGCTTATCATTAAAGAAAATCGAGTTATTTCCTCTTTTAAAATTAAGTAGTGTTTGAGAAGATTGGTTTTGATTTTGAAAATACCATATAGCTTATAAAAAATATGCTGTTTTCTTGATATTAACAAAGCAAAATCATGTGAATTATAAAATTCAATTGTGTATGTTTTGAAAGTATATGAGAAGATATCACTGTTGGTCCAGTATTAATTCTTACTCAAGGACTGTCCATTTGTTATGATTGTTTCTCCTAGTGGCTTGAGCTAAATGTAAGCATTAGGAACACGGTAGTGCTACAGTTGCTTGTTTTAGATATCAGATCGGATTGATGGTTTTTGTTTTTGTATGCTTATTATTTTTGACACAATATTTGTCCAATTATTAAAAGATTCATTCTGCCTTTTAAACAATTTTAAGTCTACATTTTTTTCAGAAAGGAGAGCATGAGTTTTGCTAGGACTGCCTTTAGGATAGTAGTCATATTGGATTAAGGATTCACCCTGTGGACCTCATTTTACTTCATCATCTCCTTTAAGATCCCTTCTCCACACAGAGTCACATTCTGAGGTACTGGGGGTTAGGACTTCAACACATGAATTTTGGAGGAACACAATTTAGTCCATACCAGAGAAGAATGTACATTGTGGTTTCTGTCCCAACTTTTCTTGGCTCTCCATTGGTTAGAACGGGTAAAAAATTTTTGTGTAGCTTACATTCTAAAGTTTTTCCTGCTTAATTTTTTCCTCTCCAGAAAACAAACACTTTTGGCACTTCCAATTTTTTTTCTTTTTCTCTTAACAGCAAAGAACATATGTGGGTTTAGGCAGCTTGATGCAGTCCTGAGTTTCCTTCAACATTTATTGATAGTGCCTACACACAGGGAACAGTAAACCGGAATGAGAGTAGGGAGTAACGTTTCCTGTGAAGCATTCTTCCTTGCTTGAAAAAACAAATTTTGGGAGGAGATTTAAGAAGAGGGTATGAGTTTAACAAGACAAGAGGAACATTTCCTATAAAGAGACATGAAACAAGCAGTTTGAACGGAGGGAAGACTGTCACAGGCTGTGAAGGTAAACAGAAATAATTATATTATACTACAAATTTGAACATAAGAATTTCGGGAAGACAGAAACATTCAGACCCACAGCAGTCACTTAAACAATGGTGATATCAAGGTTAATTGTTAAGCACATTGGAAAGGTTGGAATACGTTCTTTGAACATTGACACAGTCTTACAACACTCGTGCAAAAGAAGAAAGAATAATAAATTCATTTCTTGATGTGGAACCCAGGACAAATGATGGCAATTACATGGGCTATTCACACTGTGCATTTTAATAGTCTCAATTAGGGACATTTTAGATTATGTCCTTTAGTAAGGAGAAAAAAAGGCCCCTACAACAATGCTGTTCAAGAGAAATGTAACGTGAAATAAAGATGACAGATGTAAGTTAAAATATTCTGATAGCCACTTTAAAAAGTAAGTGAAATTAACTTAATAATAAAATGGACTTAATTTATTCCAGAATATTAGAATTTTAGCTTCTGATTTATTAAATAATTATTTAATGAAATATTTTACAGTCTTACATTTGTACTGTTGTCTATGAAATCCAGTATGTATTTTACACTCACAGCACATCTCACTTTGGAGTAGCAACTTTTTAAGTCTCCAATAGCTACTTGTCAGTAATGGCTATTCTGTTGAACAAGCATAGCTGTATAAACTTTGTGACTTTCCAGAATAGTTTCTTTTTCATTTTCTCACCAATAACATTTTCAACAGCAAAATTAGCATAAATTTCTCTTTGCTTCTTCACAATTTCTTGGATAGATTTATTCTTACTGCAGATCTCAGCAAGCTCAGCATACCTTTGGATTTTGTTATTAAATGAAGAACTTCCACCCTTTAACTTAAAGGAACTACTTTATGGCTTCTCTGTGATGTATCTGAATTGCCGACATCACTACTCTTGCACTTTGGGGTTATTATTAAGTAAAATAAGGGTGACTTGAACACAGACACTGGGATACCATGACAGTTGATCTGATAAGCAAGATGGCTACAAAGTGACTGAGGGATGGGGAGTGTCTATAGCATGGAGAAGCTGGACAAAGGGATAATTCATGTCCTGGTTGGGATTGAGCTGTACCATGTGAGATTTTTATCATGCTACTCAGAGCAGTGCACAATTTAAAATTATGAGTTGTTTACTTCTGGAATTTTCCATTTAATATTTTGGACTGTGGTTGACTGTGTGATTAACTGAAACTGAAGAAAGTGAAACCGTGGATAATGAGTGGGGGCTACTATACTTAGTTCTTTTTAAAAAATGCCTGTTGAGTACCTATTGTGTGCTGGGCACTTGGCTTAGGGCAGATGTTATAAAGGTAAGTAGAGACTCTTAACTTCCAAAGAAATAAGAATTTTGAGGTTAAAGCAGATAAATAGATTATCAGCAATAAGATAAGCTGAAAGATGGAAACATAATAGAAGGAGCTTTGGATTTGCATTCAGAATGTTTTGATTTTGATTCTAGTTTTAATGCTTTTTAGACATGTGACCTTGGATTATTTATATCTTGGAACCCCTTTATCCTTATTGGGAAAAGACCAATAAAATGCCTGATTTTAATAAGCACTCTATAAATTATATATATATATATATAAATATATATATATATATATTTTAAAAAGTATTGAGAGAGACAAAACACCTGATTACTGAGTCTGTTAAGTATATGAGGAGAGATTGGGAATGGGTTTCATAGTAGAAATAATAAGCAGGTGTTTACAGGGAAGTTATCAGCGAAGAAAAGGCACTATTAGCAGTGGAGTAAGTGTGCATAAAGGCATAGGACAATAAACATTGGTTGAAGAACACTTTGACAGTTTTTCTAGGTCATTTTCAGCCCATGGCTATGTATTTCTAAAAATCAGGCATAGATTTGAATGCCATTTCCACAACTTACTAGTTGTAAGTAATTTTGGCTTCCTTGACTGAAAAAATAGAGATAATAGTGAAAGCCCCTCTTGTGTGCCCTTCCAGTTTCTAACCCCTTAAGGTAACACTTTTCTGACTTCTTACAGATAGTGACATTTTTCCAACTTTAAATAAATAGAATCATGCAGTATTTATCTTTTATGTCTGGTTTTTGTTCAACATTATGTTTGTGTACTTCACTGATATTATTCCATGCAGTTCTGAATAGTTTATTCTCATTATTGTATGATACTCCATTGTGTGAATATACCAAGTGATTTATCTGTTCTAATGTTGATGGATATTTGGTAGTTTCCATGTTTTGGCTATCATAAATAGTGCTTCCTTGAATATTGTAATAATATATATGGCTTTTGATGGACGTAAGTATGCAGTTTTAAGCGTGTAATTTCTGGGTCATAGAATATGCATGTGTTCAGATTTTTCAGTAGATCTGCCAAATAATTTTTCAATGTGATTGTATCAATATAGACTCTTACCAATAGTGTATGACAGTAAGGATAGGGATTTGGACTTGCTCATTTTTTCATATTTTACTTACCAGAGTTGAGTTTGCTTTTTAAAAATATGATTATGATCATGTCACTGAGATGCCTAACAAAGCCCTTTAGCAGCTGTTGGTTGCCTTTAGAACACAGCAACTGATGACTTATCAGGCACTTTGTGATTTGTCCTGGCTTTGGAGATTTTGGAGATTTCCTGTCCTATGTTTTCTGGCATTCATTTCCAGACACTGACCCACACTGTGACCTTTGCCAGAGCTGCCAAACTATCTTCCAGAGTACCATTTCACATTCACACCAACAGTGAATGAGATCCTGTTGTTCCACATTCTTGCTGGCATTTGGTGTTGTCAGTGTTCTGGATTTTGGCCATTTAAATAGGTATGTAATGGTATCTCGTTGTTTGAATTTGCATTTCCCTCATGACATATAATGTAGAGCATCTTTTCATTTGCTCATCTGTATATCTTTTTGGATGACATATCTGTTAATGTTTTGGACTTCTTTTAATAATCAGGTTGTTTGTTTTCTTATTAATGAGCTTTAGAGTTCTTTGTCTATTCTGGGTAAGTCTTTATCTGATATGTGTTTTGCACCTATTTTCTCCAAATCTGTGGCTTGTCTTTGTATTCTCTTGACAGTTTCTTTTGCAGAGCAGAAGATCTTAATTTTACTGAAGTACAACTTATCAATTCTCTCTTTCATGGATCGTGTCTTTGTGTTGCTTCTAAAAAGTAAATGACATGCCCAAGGTCATCCCATTTTCTCCTATGTTATTTTCTAGGGGTTTTATCAATTTGTGTTTTACATTTAAGTCTATGATCCATTTTGATTTAATTTCTGTGACTGGTTTAAGGTGTTTGTCTGTATTCATTTTTTGTCATGTGGCTGTCCAGCTGTTCCTGTACTATTTGTTGAAAAGATTATCGTTTCTCTACTGTATTGCATTTGCTCCTTTGTCAAAGATCAGTTTCATGTATTTATTTAGGTCTGTTTATAGGCTGTTTCATTCCATTGATCCATGTATCCATTATTTCCCTAATAACCACATGGTTTTGATTATTGTAGCTTTATTGTATGTCTTGAAGTCAGGTATTATCAGTCCTCCAACTTCATTATTCTCTTACAATATTGTGTTTGCTATTGTGAGACTTTTGTCTCTCAATATAAACTTTAATCAGTTTTCCAGTAACCGCAAAATAACTTCCTGGCGTTTCTATTTTGATTGCACTGAGTGTATAGATCAAGTTGGGAAGAACTGACATCTTGACAGTATTGAGTCGTCCTATCCATGAACATGGAGTATGTATCCACTTATTTAGTTGTTTGAGTTTTTTTCATCAGAGTTTTGTAGTTTTTCTCCTATAGAGTTTGTATTTATTTTGTTAGATTTATATGCAAGTATTTCATTTTCTGTGTGCTAGTGCAAGTGATACTCTGCTTTTAATTTCAAAATCTACTTGTTCATTCCTGGAATATTGGAAAGATGCTGATTTTTGTGATTTAACCTCATATGCTAAAAATCTTGTATAATCACATATTAGTTCCAAGAAGCTTTTGTTGATTTTTTAAAAAAATTTTCCATATAGACAATCATGTAATCTGCGAACAGTTTTATTCCTTCCCTAACCGTAAACCTTTAGTTTTCTATTCTTGTCTTATTGCATTAGCTAAGACTTGTAGCTCTCTTTTGACTACTTTATGAATGGAATATCTTTTCCCATCCTTCCACTTTCAGCCTATTACCTATTTTTGTCTTTGTATCTAAATTGGATCTTTTATAGACAACATATAGTTGAGTTATTTTTTAAAAACCCATTCTGCCAATTTTTTGTTTTTTAATTGGAGATTTTAATCTATTTACATTTGAAATAATCAGTAAGTATGGAGTTACCCCTGCCATTTTGTTTTGTTTTATATGTTTATGTTTTTTTGTTCTCCATTTCCTCTGTATGCCTTTGTGTGTGTGTGTGTATGTGGTTTTTGTTTTGTTTTGTTTTGAGCATATTGTTTTTGTTAGTTTCTCATTTCCTTTTAGGTTTTTATAAAATGAGTATTCTGGAGTTTACAATTGACCCATTAAACTTACAACAAATTATTTTGAATTAATATCGACTTAGCATTAATAGTACAAATAGTCCCTGAGTCACAGTGGTTTTACTGATTATGTTTATTCTTTTATAGCAGTGCAAAAGTGATACACATTCAGAATGCTTCTTGACTTAAGATGGGCCTATGTTTGGATAAACACATTGTAAATTGAACATTTTTAAAATTGAAAACATACTTCCAATTTATGATATTTTCAACTTAAAATGTGTTTATTGACATGTAACCCCGTTATAAGTGGAGGAACATCTGTATACAGAAACTCTGTTCTATACAACTTTGTTCCTTCTCTTTTATTTTGTGGCTATAAATTATATTTTTACATCTGTGCTCAGTAACAGAGACGCTTAATTTTTGTTGTAAGCATTTGGTTTGTAGATCACATAAGGATAAAAAGAGGAGTTACAAACAAAATACAGTAATACTGGCATTTGTATTTGCCCATGTAGTTGTTTTTTAATCAGTGTTCTTTATTTCTTAATATTGCCTTGACTTACTGTGGTCCTTTCTTTTCTACATGAGGAACTCACTTTAGCATTTCTTGTAGGACAGGTCAGTTGGTGACAAACTCCCTCACTGTTTGTTTATCTGTAAATTTCTTAATTTCTACCTATATTTTAAAGGGTAGTTTTGTTGTATATAGAATTCTTGGTTGGCATTTATGTTTGCTTTGAATGCTTTAAAAATGTCATTCTATTGCCTTTGGCCTGCATAATTTCTCCTGAGAAATCAGCTGTTAATAATAATTTCATTGAGGCACCCTTTTATGTGGTGAGTTGCTTCTCTCTTGCTGCCTGCAAGGTTCTGTTTTTGTCTTTGTATTTCAGCAGTTTGATTATAACATGTTTTGTTGGTGATCTCTTTGCATTTATCCTCCTTGGAGCTCATGAAGCTTCTAGGATGTTTAGATTAATGTCCTTTATCAAAGTTAGCACTCTTTGACTATTGTTTTTTCAAATAATCTCTCTACCCCTTTCTCTTTTTCTTCTCCTTCTAGAAACTCCTGCTATACATATTTGGTAGGCTCGATGGTATCCCACAGTTCTTTTGCACTAGTTAAGACATGTACCACTTTTTTGGTTATGATATGTCTGAGATACCTTTTTTCATCCTCTCAATTTCAACCTATTACCTGTTTTTGTCTTAGTATCTAAATTGGATCTTCTATAGAAACATATAGTTGAGTTATATGCAATGATTCTCTTAGGCCTTGTTAATTTTTCTTCGTTCTTTTTTCCTTCTGCTTGTCCATCTGTATAGATTCACAGTATTTACTTTCTGCTTATCCATCTGGATAGTTTCAGTGTACTTACCTTCAAGATCAAAGGTGAAGGATATGTCACCAGTAGACCTGTCTTGTAAGAAATGCTGAAGTGAGTCTTCTGCCTGCGCGTATCTGCTGCTGAAACTGTCTAGTGAGGTTTTTAGATAAATTATTGTTCTGTTCAGCACCAGAATTTCTGTTTGATTACTTTTATGATTTCTGTGTCTTTATTGATATTCCCAAATTTTGAGACAATAATCTTTTGGTTTCCTTTAATTCCTTGTCCATGATTTCCTTTAACTCTGTGAGTATACTTAAGACAACTGATTGAAGTATTTAGTATGTTCCAAATGTGCTTCTTCCAGGACACTTTCTGTTCATTTTATGTGTGTGGGTGAATTGCCTATACCATCTTCTTTGCATGCTTCATAGATTTTTGTTGCAAACTTGACATTTTGAATATTATAGCTCTGTAAAACAAATTTTCTTTCTCTTTATTATTTTTGTTTCTTACTGTGGGTTGTAGTTGTTTAATTGTTTAGTGAGTAATCTATTTTTGGTGTCTTTTTTAAACTACTTAATTGCATTCTTTGTTCTGTGTGGTATCAGAACTCTCTGTTATTTTAAATTTGTTTAGTTGGTGTGTTGATAGAGATTTTATTGAATATTTAAAGCCATAAAAGGAAGGAATAAAAATAAAATCTGTCCATCTCTGCATATTGGCTCTGAGTTAGCAAAGTCCTTCAGTGCTTAGCTAAGCTTTTCACAGCTCTGCCTTAGCCTCCACTTCCTGTTCTCTCACTGAGGCTAGACATCAGCCAGAGGTAAGAATTTGAGGATTTAGTATTTTCTCAGGTCTTCCTTGAGCATGTATCCTTGCCCAGGCATGCATTTGGCTTTCTAAATTCTCTTGTATATGCCAGAGCTTTCAATGCCTTACTTCCCCTCAAAGAATATCTCTTCCAAGCTTTTCTTTCCAGTGTTTCAGTATGTCTGTTGTTGGCTTTAGCTGCAGTCTTTTGCCCTCAGGTGAAATGTTATCAGGATTACTTTCCATGTAGCCACCCTTCTTTCTGAGAGAGTTCTGAGTTAGGTGAAGTAAAGTCATATACTTAATGTCAGACAGATCAAAATAGAAAACCAGACTCTTTGAGAACAAGATCTGCTCTCTTCCCTGTGAAATTAGAGATCAAGTTCCCATGCTGGGAATGTGGACTGCCATCTTCAAGATTTCTGCTGACCCAGGGGGTTGGAGTGGGGCAAAGGTAGATTAAATGCTGCAAAGGTCTTTTACTGTTTTTAAGTTGCCTATTTCTGTATTCAATATTTGCCTGGTTGCTGTAAACATTGGACTGTTTTCCGGAGTTCCGACAAAGTTGATTTTGACAGTTTTAGCTTGGTTTTTGGTGTTTTTGTGGAAGGATAGGCCCTTTGAACTCTCTGCATTGTCATTTTTTTTTTTTTTGGTTATTCTAAATGCTTTTTGAAAGTGACCTGAGTTGATTTGTACTTATTCTCTTAAGCTTGAATGTATTGGAGTGAGAATTACTATAATCCTCCCATGCAAGCATTCCATAGATTATTCAAGAGGTGCAACATTTCTTTATTTAAAAAAACATCGTTAGTTCTGTCCAAAGTATTTCCTCTGTGCAATGTTTTGTACCAGAGAGTTTATACTAACCTATCAGTATATTATAGCATTAGATTCAAGATATGTCTTGATCATCAGTAACCCTATGGGACTCAGCATTTCATTTGAAAGCCACCAATGGACTTAAGAAGGGCCAGGAGGATTTTTTTTTTTTTTAAATACATAGTGTCACTCTATCGCCCAGGCTGGATTGCAGTGGCGTGATCTCGGTTCACTGCAACCTCTACTTCCCAGGTTTAAGTGATTCTCCTGCCTCACTCAGCCTCCTGAGTATCTGGGTTTACAAATGCATGGCACCACACCCAGCTAATTTTTGTATTTTTAGTAGAGATGGGGTTTCACCATGTTGGTCAGGCTGATCTCAAACCCCTGACCTCATGATCCACCCACTTCGGCTTCCCAAAGTGCTGGGATTACAGGCGTGAGCCACCGTGCGTGGCGGTATCTACCATTTTTGAGCCATGGTTTATGTCCTTTGCATATATTATGTTTAAATCTCATGAAAGCCATGAGTTAGAGGTATAATTTTTATTTTATATGTTAGATAAATAGGTGAGAAAGGCTGTATCACTTAAGAAACATTCAGCTTTTAGGGGCAGTACCAAGAAATGATGTCTATACTTAGTTTCTTTGTCAGTGCTAAACATGATACTTTCTTGTGCCTCTGGTTTCCATATAATTGGGAATTAGAAGCAAATAGCTGAAGTTTATCTACAATGCAATAGCATAATGACATTTTTATATCATTACTAAATCAATCCTTCCTTCCTTCCTCCCTCCCTCCCTCCCTCTCTCTCTTCCTTTCTCTTTTTTTCTTTTTCCCCTCCCCCTCCCCCTCTCCCTCCCCTCCCCTCCCCTCTTCTTTCTTTTTTTCCCCTATATTTGATTGTGGGATATTTAATTTATGTGCCATACTTTTATAATAAGTACTGAAATTATTCCGATTGCAGTATTTTATACAGTTTTGTTGTCTTCATAAAGTCCACATTATATGAGCATACACTTGTTGAAAACAGGGTTTCTCAACATGAGCACTGTTGATGCTTTCTGTGGATAATTATTTGTTGTAGGAGGCTTTCCTGTGCACCATAGGATATTGGGCAGTCTCACTGGCTTCTACCCACTAGATGTCACTAGGTGTCAGTGGTACCCCCTTCCTCTTATGACAGCCAAAACCCGTGATGTCAGCAGACATTGCCAGATGTCTCTTGGGGGACTAAAGCTTCTCCCAGCTGAGAACTTACGATTTAAACTTTACTACATGCCAGGCCAGGTGGGATCTGACTGTGACAATTCTCCTGTCCTCAAGGATCTTTAGGTCTAGTAGATAAGAGGACCATCTCCCTGCTAACCTACTATAACATGGTCAGTACAGGGCAGTAGTGGAGCAGTGCAGTGTCAAGGAAACTTGGAAAACAGAATTGTGATTCAGATTGTGGCATAGGTGAGAAGAAAGTGGTAAAACTAGGGACTGTAGATGCTAAACAAAAAAAAAATCAAATATGTCTTGAAGAATTGTTAGTTGCTGTTTTTAATGGTTAAGACTTTCTTTTGATATTTTCTAGATTTTTTCATCTTTGTCTTAAGTTGTAGTTTAAATATCCATCTGAAAATTATCTTTTTTTTTTTTTTTTTTTTTTTGAGACGGAGTCTTGCTCTGTCGCCCAGGCTGGGGTGCAGTGGCCGGATCTCAGCTCACTGCAAGCTCCGCCTCCCGGGTTTACGCCATTCTCCTGCCTTGAGTAGCTGGGACTGAGTAGCTGGGACTACAGGCACCCACCACCTCGCCCGGCTAGTTTTTTGTATTTTTTAGTAGAGATGGGGTTTCACCGTGTTAGCCAGGATGGTCTCGATCTCCTGACCTCGTGATCCACCCGTCTCGGCCTCCCAAAGTGCTGGGATTACAGGCTTGAGCCACCGCGCCCGGCCTGAAAATTATCTTGAAGAGCTAATATTAGTGTCTGTGTTTTCATGTAAAATAGTTGGAAATATTGAGACCTTTTGTGTTGGAAAATTGAGCTAATATTAGTGTCTGTGTTTTCATGTAAAATAGTTGGAAAATTGAGACCTTTTGTGTTGACATAAGTCTAATTCATTACTTTTCTTCAGGTATATAGATTTAATAACAGGCTGTATTCTATTTTATACATAATATGAATTATACCCTTTAAATATAAATTTGACTTATATCTTTTGAACTATTTTAACATTATAATTGTCTTAATTATTAAAATAATACATAGATATAGTATATAGTATATCTAGTAAACTAATGATGGTCATGCTGGTCTAGTCATTTAGTTCTGCTCCCAAGGAGATGCTTTCAAGAGGTAATAGTTGCTTTTCCAGACAGTAGCCTTAAAGAGAGAGATCGTGTCTGTGCTTTTTATTTTATTTTTTTAAAATGCAGTTAGATTAAGAAATAGATTTTTTGGCAGTCTTTTTATCTGAATATAATTAAATTACATTATAATATTTAAATCATTTAAATTTCTAACATTGGAATTTTGAAACACTATACAGAAGCATTGAAAAGTAATGGAAATGACTCTATACATGATTTGTAAAATCTAATCTTAATACTTCATAAAACTTTATATGTTGGGGGAGGGATTTGGGGAGATTAAATATAGACTTGAAGTTAATATGGTGAATCTTCTGTGAGTTGATATTGGTGATTATTGACCTAATTTCATTCATCAGTTATCAGCATAATGTTTTAGAGGAATTAAGATCTTATTATTCATAAGTATTAAAAGCCCTTTCAGCATTGCAAGTCACAGACATTTTAATCTTACTTTTCCTAAATGGACTTATCAGTTTCTCTTTTGATTTTCTACTGAGTTTACTTGCTCTGTTCCTGCAAACAGGGAAGGTACTAAAATGTATAGGCGTCCTACAGAACAGAGGGACAGTGAGTCGTATGTATTTGCAGATAGGCTCAAAGCTTTCAGTTATTTGGATGAAGACTTGTTGAACTTGTTGAACAACAGAGAAGGTCAAACTTTGGAGACAGAGGGCAAATAAATATTTTTTCAAAATTGTAGTCTTGAATGTACTGTTTTCATGTATGATAGGTTTTAGATTTTTAAAAATGATCCTTCTGGAAATCAAAAACAGGGCTTTTATTTTTCATTTAACTTACTGAAAGAAGAGTTGCACATAGTTTTTCCCTCCATGGTAATATGAATCTCTTTTTCTCTCTCTGTTCTAAGAGACATTGTAAATATCAGTTTATATAGCAATGTAAATGCGCTTTTAGTATTTTTTCTCAAATACACTTCTCTAATATACTTGTCAAGGACTGACTTGGTTAACTTTTATTAGAACTCTTTTTTTTTGCCCAGAAATATTAGTTGTTTATTATTATTATTATTATTATTTTTGAGACAGGGTCTCACTCTGTCACCCAGGCTGGAGTGAAGTGGCATGATCATGACTTACTGTAGCCTCGACCTCCCGGACTCAAGTGATCCTCCCACTTCAGCCTCCTGAGTAGCTGGAACCACAGGTGTACTTTCTTTTATTTTCATTTCTTGCTGTGTTGCACAGATGGATCTTGAACTCCTGTGCTCAAGTGATCCTCCTGCCTCGGCCTCCCTAAGTATTAGGATTATAGGCATGAGCTACCACACCTGGCCAACATTTATTTTCTTAAATTCAAATTTAATGATTTAAAAAAACTTTATCTTATTTCTCTACCAGAATTTGATAAATAATGGTTACAATTTGGCAACTATTAAAAAAATGCTAAAATTTGATAACTCTGTAGTTCTTTAGATTTTTAAAAAGTATGATGTAGTTTTTTTTGAATAAACTAATAAGTGAATGTTGACAATCTGCAACAATTATAGTAATTTCAGTTTACAGTTAAGACTTACATCTTAAAACACTTGAAACACATTAATTTGTTAGGCCAGAAAAAAATGTTATGCAACCCTTCTATAGCAACAAATGTTATGTTTTTGTTATTATTTCCCTTTTCTCATGGTGTATTTGTGATTCTTTTGGCTTACATGATTTTAATCAAGTTTTGCATTGAACTGTATGCTTATTGTATTAGTCTGTTCCCACACTGCTGTAAAGAACTACCTGAGACTGGGTCATTTATGAAGAAAAGAGGTTTAATTGACTCACTGTTCTGGAGGCTGCATAGGAAGCATGGCTTCCTGCGTCTTCACATGTCTTCACATGGCAGCAGGAGAAAGAGCGAAGGAGGTACTGCTAGACGCTTTGCTACACATTTATTTTTATTTTTTTATTTTTTGAGATGGAGTCTTGCCTTGTCACCCAGGCTGGAGTGCAGTCGCGTGATCTCAGCTAACTGAAACCTCCGCCGCCTGGGTTCAAGTGATTCTTCTGCCTCAGCCTCCTGAGTAGCTGGGACTACAGGTGTGTGCCACCATGCCTGGCTAATTTTTTGTATTTTTAGTAGAGACAGGGTTTCACCATGTTAGCCAGAATGGTCTCCATCTCCTGACCTCGTGATCCGTCTGCCTCGGCCTCCCAGGGTGCTGGGGTTACAGGCATGAGCCAGCTACACACTTTTAAACAACCGGATCTCATGAGAACTCTATCACAAGACAGCACTAGGGGATGGTGCTAACCCATTAGACACCATCCCTGTAATCCAGTCACCTCTCACCAGGCCCCACCTCTAACACTTGGGGCCACAATTCAACATGAGATTTACAAAAGCATAGATATTCTCCCCTGGGTTTGTGCTTACACTAAACAAAGTATTGTTTACAACTTGACAACTGTCAGCAGTTATTGTTTTTGCTTAACTGGTTAAGGGTGACATAGTTTGGAAAATATGTTTCTTTTTACTTAACTGGATTAATAACAAAAGTAATTCAGTTTGTAAAGGTTTATTAGTTTTCTGTTGTCTCATAACAAATTACCACAAATTTAGTGACTTAAAACACCACCCATTTATTGGCTCACAGTTCTGTAGATCCTGTGTAACTATTTTATTTGCTCAGAATGTCACAAGACTGAAATAAAGGTGTTGGCCTTGCTTACTTCTCATCTGGAGGCTCTGGGGAAAGCTCCACTCCCAAGCTGATTCTTGTCATTGGCAGAATTTAGTTCCTTGTGGTTGTAGGACTGAAGGTCCCATTTTCTTACTGGCTGTCAGCTTGAGGTCTCTTTAGCTCCTAGGTGTTGGCTGCATTTCTTAGCATATGGCTCTCCATCTTCAACCAAGCGATGACTCTTCAAATCCTTCTTGTGCTTTGAATCATGAACTTCTGCCACCAACAGGAGAAAGCTGTCTGCTCTTAAAGGACTCATGTGGTTAGGCCAGGCCCAGTTGGATAATCTTCCTATTTTAGGACCAACCTGCAGCATAACATGTCCTATTGTGGAAGCAAAATACATCCTCACAGTCCTGGAGATCATGCAGAGTGGGACTGTATTAGTTCGTTTTCATGCTGCTGATAAAGACATACATGAGACTGGGAAGAAAAAGAGGCTTAACGGACTCACAGTTTCACACGTCTAGGGAGGCCTCACAATCGTAGTAGAAGGTGAAAGGCACTTCTTACATGGTGGTGGCAAGAGAGAATGAATGAGAAGTGAAAGCAGAAATCCCTTATAAAACTATCACATCTTGTAAGACATAGTCCCTATCACAAGAACAGTATTGGGGAAACTGGCCCCAAGATTCAGTTGTCTCCCACCGGGTCCCTCCTGCAACACGTGGGAATTATGGGAGCTACAATTCAAGATGAGATTTGGGTGGGGACACAGAGTCAAACCATATTGGGGACTGTCTTCGAATTCTGCCTACCACAAAAGGTTATCCTGTATGATACTATATTGGTGGTTTTGAATCTTGATGATTTGAATAAAGAAGGGATTTATTAATGGGCTTACTGTATAATCTTGTTGCAAAAAATTCTCATATATGTTTCAAATTGTTCTAGAATGACTTAAAAATATTTCTAATGAGACAGTATATAATTTTCTTTTATGATTTAAACCAATAATATAGGACAAAGATGAGAATTCACTTTTTCTTTGCCACATAAGATACAATTCAGTATTCCTGGGAAATCTAATCTATTTTTAAATCTTCAGCTGTTATGAAAATGGATGACTTCCACGTATATCCCTCTTAGCCCCTATTTTCTTCTTTTCAGCCGCACATGTTTATTTCCTACTTCTTATTAGAAATAACCATATAGCCATCCTATGGGCAGCTACATTTAAGCAGATCCCAAACCAAAACAATTTTCTTTTCCATGAATCCTTCACAACCCTCTATATTTTCAATCGTGTTCTAGCATCGCTGCCTGGTCACTTACCTAAGCTAGAAACTTTGGAGTCACCTTTGACATATTCTACTGCTTCATTATCTATAATTTGTCACCAGTTTCTGTTGGCTAGGCTTAGCGAGTATTAAAGATAATTTCAAAACTCCATAGGTTAGGCATATTGTTTGTTATATATTGCATATCAAGATATGCCTGATTCATAGTAGGCACTCAGTAAACAATTACTGAGTAAAAAGAATCTCAACACTTAGAATTAATCAAGTCAGCTATACTTCATGTTTGTGTTAATTGTACACTTATC